>NC_137343.1:42201611-42654610 GCF_965287045.1 Carcharhinus amblyrhynchos | reverse complement strand
GGAGGGGAGGGGGGAGGAGGGAGGGAAGGGGGGAGGGGGAGGGAGGAGGGAGGGAGGGGGGAGGGAGGGAGGGAGGAGGGGAGTGGAGAGAGGAGGGAGGGAAGGGAGGAGGGGAGAGGGGGGAAGGGAGGAGGAGGGGGGAGGAAGGGAGGAGGAGGGGGGAGGAAGGGAGGAGGAGGGGGGAGGGAGGGAGGGGAGGAGGGAGAGGGAGGGAGGGGAGGGGGGAGAGGGAGGGAGGGGAGGGGGGTGAGGGAGGGAGGGGAGGGGGGTGAGGGAGGGAGGGGAGGGGGGAGAGGGAGGGGAGAGGGGGGAGGGAGGGGAGGGGGAGGGAGGGGAGGAGGGAGGGGAGGGGGGAGGGGGAGGGAGGGGGGAGGGGGAGGGAGGGGGGAGGGGGGAGGGGGAGGGAGGGGAGGGGGGAGGGGGAGGGAGGGGAGGGGGGAGGGGGGAGGGGAGGGGAGGGGGGAGGGGGAGGGAGGGGAGGGGGGAGGGAGGAGGGAGGGAGGGGGAGGGGGAGGGGGAGGGAGGGAGGGGGGAGGGGGAGGGAGGGGAGGGGGGAGGGGGAGGGAGGGGAGGGGGGAGGGGGAGGGGAGGGGAGGGGGAGGGAGGGAGGGGGGAGGGGGAGGGGGAGGGAGGGGAGGGGGGAGAGGGAAGGGGGGAGGGGGAGGGAGGGGAGGGGGAGAGGAGGGGGGGGAGGGGAGGGAGGGGAGGGGGGAGGGGGAAGGGGGGGAGGGGGGGGGGAAGGAGAAGGGGGGGAAGGAGAAGGAGAAGGGGGGGAAGGGAAGGAGAAGGAAGGAAGGGGGGGAAGAAGGGGGGGGGGAGGGGGGGAGAAGTGGGGGAGGAGGGAGGGAGGGGGGAGGGGGGAGGGAGGAGGGAGTGGAGAGAGGAGGGAGGGAAGGGAGGAGGGGAGGGGAGGGGGAGGGGGGGAGGAAGGGAGGAGGGGAGGGGAGGGGGAGGGGGGGAGGAAGGGAGGAGGGGAGGGGAGAGGGAGGGAGGGGAGGGGGGAGAGGGAGGGAGGGGAGGGGGGAGAGGGAGGGGAGGGGGGAGAGGGAGGGGGGAGAGGAGGGAGGGAGGGGAGGGGGAGGGGGGAGAGGGAGGGAGGGGAGGGGGGAGAGGGAGGGAGGGGAGGGGGGAGAGGGAGGGAGGGGAGGGGGAGAGGGAGGGGGGAGAGGGAGGGAGGGGGGAGGGGGAGGGAGGGGAGGGGGAGGGGGAGGGAGGGGAGGGGGGAGGGGGAGGAAGAGGGAGGAGAGAAAAGGGAGAGGGAGGAAGGAGGGAGGGATGGGGAGGGAGGGAAGGAGGAAGGGGGGAGAGGGAAGGAGAGGGGGGGAGGGGGGCGAGGGGAGGGGGGGAGGGGGGGAGGAGGAGAAAGGCGGGAGGGGGGAGGAGGAAGGAGGGAGGGGGGAGGGAAGGAAGAGGAGGGGGGAGGGAAGGAGGGGGAGGGGGGAGGGAAGGAGGGGGGAGGGAAGGAGGGAGAGGGAAGGAGGGAGAGGAGGGGAGAGGAGGAGGAGGAGGAGGAGGTCGAGAGGGAGGGAGGGGCAGAGGGAGGGAGGGAGGGGGAGAGGGAGGGAGATGGGGGGCTGGAGAGGAGGAGGGAGCTGGGGAGGAGGAGGGAGCTGGGGAGGAGGAGGGAGCTGGGGAGGAGGAGGAGGGAGGAGGAGGGAGCTGGGGAGGAGAGGTGGAGAGAAGGGGGAGGGGAGGGATGGAGAACAGGGGGAGGGAGAGAGAGAGGGGAGAGAGGGTGGGAGGGGGGAGGAGGGAAGTGTGGCCTGTGGAACCAGTTCTCCAAGTGTCTTAAGTGGAATGAAAGATTCTGAAATGAGCTGCTCCTCCAATTACACCATTTTGTAATAAACTTTGCTTAAAAATAGAGAGCACACCCACCTGCTGCAGTGCTTCAAGGCAGCTCACCACCCTCAAGGGCAAACAGGAATGGCAATAGATGCAGCAGTAACACCCATTCTATCACTTGTTCCTTCTAAATTGTTTGTTTTTATTAATCTGCCGGTTGTTGAGACTCCCCAGCAACACACTTCGTGCAGGACTCCCATAGCTGGCCCATTCCTCGGAATTTGCAGCTTCTCGTGCCCCTCTACTTGCTCTCAAAAGTTTGGTCCTCAATACTGTATAACAATATTAAATAACATTCATACACGTACTGTATAACAATATTAAATAACACATACACAATTAGACTGGAGAGTAGGCAGTTTATTCAGCTTTAAAAATCAGAGAAACAGTAACCATGAAAATCTCTGTACATTATGCTTCTGAACTCTGAATAAACCCAAAATTCAACACAATAAAATAAAACACTATATATACAATGGTGCACTTTATTCATCAAAGGGCACTGCCTGAAGGCAGCATTCAGTCCTGTATGAACAGGATTGTACATTCCAACACAATGAACTTGAGTAGCCTGTTTATCCTTTCACACATATTGACCCATACCTTAAATATCAGTCTCACTTAACCCAATCTCAGTTACTTAATTTAGACAAATTTAAAAATAAACAGAATGGCACCTTTGGTATATTGGTAGCTTACCAATAGATCTCAAATCTAATTTATTTTTTAAAATGAGCGGAGTTAGACAGGTGGAAATCCAGTCATCTACTATTGCAAACTCAGATGCTTAAACAGTCCTCATAGTTACAAATATTAAAAGGCATTTCTAAGTACAAACTTCATAAGTACGTCTGCTTGAAGAATTCTAGAATAACCATGAAAAACATTATAATTCCTCAGAATCTATCGAGCCTGAAGTCAGCTATACAAAAACCACCCTTTTACCAACGATAAATTAAAGAACTCTACTTCTGCCCAATCACTTTCAAGTAAAAGCTTTGAAAAAATACTGAAATTCTTAGTTCTAGGAGTATAGAATGATAAAGCAACAAATAAATGCACTTCAACTTGTGCAACTGGGGGCTGTGTCAATTCAGTATCAAAATAAATACATTTTTGTGAAGCATCATGTTTCATATTTACAACTTATCTATACTGTTTATTTCTTGGTCACTAAAGGCTGGGGGTAGAATCCTGTACTTATCAGATTACTTCCTGTGATAGAGCATGACAAGGAAGAACACAAAGATATTAGGAGAGAAGTTGATCAGCAAAAGAGGAGCTAATAAATTAAAGCCAAATCCTAAAACATTCTACAGTCAAATAAATTTTAAAACACACAACCAGAAAGGCATTAAAGAAGGGACATGGTAAAATCAGAGGCAGTGAGAGTGGCAGAAATATTACTCTGCTTCAGTATTTAGACAGGATACAGAACAGGTTCTGCAGCATGGGCAGAGATCAGAAATTATATAACTGTATTTAGATAACAGGAAAAAGATTGAACTAATAAAGTCAAAGAGGGTAAACTCCAGTTTGGATGGATTATAGCTGTGCATTTAAAAGAATCTAATGAGATACTCAAGGCACTATTGCACTATTTAATAATTCATTATAAAAAGGTGTATTGCCAGAGGGACTGATTGACAGCTAACGTTATACCATATTTCAGAAAGGAGATTAATATGTCCCAGGAATTATAGATTAGTCATCCTACCATGAATGAAAAGTATGCAATCCCTGCTTAAAAAAATTAGAAAACACATCTAGAAACACAAACATAATATTGACACAAAGGATTTCAAAAACAGCGAGTTTTTTTTGACCAACCTCATTAAACTACTTGTAGTATGCAGTAGATGCAATTTATCCAACTTTCCGAAAGTCATCACTAAAGTACCATATTACCACAATGTCTTTATTGACACAAGGAGAATGAGGAGTTGGGGCACATGACAGAGCAGACAGTGCAATGATAAGAATACTATTCCATTCTATGGTAAAAAGTGGAGTCCCAGAAGCATCAATAGTGGGACCACTTTTGTTCACAATTTTTATTAATTTAAACTTCATCCACTGATTGAATCAAATGCTTGTTGATTGGCAGGGAAATGAAATATTGAGGAGCATGAAGAAATTACAAAACAAAATTTGTAGCATAATCATGTAATGGACAAATTAATTTCACAGATAGGTGAGAGATTTTATAATTTGGAAAGACAAATAAGGTCATAAGATGCTTTGAAGATATGAATCTAAATGGGCTACAGTAACTAAGGGATCTCAAAGTAAAAATACACAAATCATTGAAAGCAGTAGGCCAGATTAATCAGGCCATAGAAAAAGCAACAAGACTTAGCTCGAGAAGGAATAGAAAAGCAAAGTAGCAATACTGCATTTGTGTCAAACCTTGGTTAGACCACATTTACTGTAGTGTATACAGTCTGGTCACCACGTCATTTTCGGATCCTGATTTTGGCACTTTAATGGCTGTAAACAGGGCTCTATTTGTTTGTGCTGAAACTAAATGAGGCAATGGTTGAAAAAAAAAATCAGACATGATGCTTGTATCCTCACAGCTATTAGAGGGGTGCATTGCCCATTTTCACACAGAGGAAATACAGGCCAGCTACAGCTAATCTTCAACAAGCCACCATTACATTGAGCAGGGAAACAATCTCCACCCCTTCGTGGTCCTGGGATGTTGGCCCTAATCCTCTAATACACCAGTGCTTTTGTCTTATTAAAGAGGCAACAAAACCCTGGGTTAATCCCAAAGTCATGTTTTATCAAAAAGCTGCACAAGTACTTTCATCAAGCCAAGGATCAGAATGAGACAAATTACAATGAGTAACTGATATTGAGAAGTTGATCAGCTGTGATCAGATTGAATGGCAACACAGTTTATGGGGTTAACTGGCCTATTCTTCCATCTATCTCCAGGAGGGAGATAAAGGCTGGAATTTTCTGGCCATTCATGCTGGTAAGAGTCTCTGGTCTGCTGGTGTGAGGTGGCTTCAATGGGAATTTCCACTGACAGCGGCAGGAGCAGATGGTCCCGCTGGCTACAAACAGCTATCTTCCACCACCGAGAAAACTGCTGAGGGGAGGCCAGAGAATCCAACCAAAAAACAATGAAAATTTAGACCCATTGGTTTGTAAAACTGGTAAGGTCGGCTTTACAATGAAAGTGATACGTTCAGAGCACCGCATTGACAAGTCTGTAAATACCAGTTTCAAGACAACTAAAACTTACTAAAAGAAAGATTCAGAGTGAGCTCGGCCTAGCCATTTAAATTAGGCTGCCATTTCCATTTCATCTATTGGTACAAGGATGGAGTGATGTTCAGATTTCCCACAATATTGCTGTCATAAGGGACAGGTGTCAAAAGAAACTGTGGTTTATAAAGACCTTTGTGCACAAAAAGAATAAATAGATTATATGACACCGATTTCTCTTCTGTGCAAGGTTTTTGTTTGCATTTACACCAATTGCTCTGAAGGATTCTCTTTCCACTGTCAAAAACCATAGTGCAGAAAAACCAATTTTTATCATGAATTTGCTATTAGCAAGTGACAGTTCAATATTAAACATTTCCACTTAATATTAAGAGCAGTGAAAAAAATACCTTTCCTGTATAGCCACACACTGAACATATCTTGTGGCCATGGCTTGGAATGTTTCTCCCAATGTCCTACCACACCATGTATTAAATAGAAACAAAAACAATCTGTATCTCAGGTGCATTATAAACTAGGGCACTTATTCCTCTGCCCACAAGCATTTCAGCTTCTCAAAAAAAAGCTGATTATTTCACAGGTGAGATCAATTGACTGCAATAAGAACATGCTTACAAAAATATAAAGGCTACCTACCCCATGTGCAGTCACTACACAAACAATGTACAAGATTGCAGCAATGTTCAGAATTTGGTTTATGCGAGAACAGTGGAGGCATCAAACTTTCAAAATGTTAATTTAAAAAGCTTCAAAACTTGAACAGAAAGTACTCCACACCCTGTCATGGAGGATTTTTGCAAGTCAGAATGCTTTTACCCCACAAGCTGTTCCTAAAGTTCCATGTCCTCTTCAGGTGTGCTGGTTAGATTCATATCACCGCACATTAAGGATGAATCCAGTTTTAAGCTCTTGTTGTACACGTCAGGGTTGCATTGTGCTTGCCTATGTTTGGAGTTTATTTGCTCCGTTAAAGCTGCAAGTTTATCTGAAAGTGGCTCACATGGGGGTCTCCACAGAACAAGTTCCATGCATGGGCGATTCCTGAGAAGATAAAAAAGGACAAGTTAGAGTCTTTGAGGACAACTTATGTAAATCAAAGCAAACCAACAAGCATTAGTATTCAATTTTCAAAGCATAATCACAGACCATTTACATTAGTTTGCTCACTCCTGGTGACAATACTTGCAGCATACATCTGGAATTGTTTCCCCAGGGTAAAATTACAAACAGAAAAACTAACTTCTGCACATGCCAACATAATGTCAGCAGTTCTGTTGTTGGTCTCTATTGACAGGAAAGAACCAGAATTGAAAAGGCAAACTTCAGTCTCTCAGCTTCATTCACACAATGAAGACTATTCCAATTAACTGAAATCCACTACTGTAAGAGTGTACTAGCCTGACACCATAGTCATTACATGAAAACAAGCTGCTGTTTGCATTGGGAACATAGCAAATCAGCAAGACATTTCCAGCTGGTGAGACAGATGGGAGGCAACTCTCCTAAAAAATCTAAGTGTCAAATTCTCGAAAAAAATGAGTAAATCTCCCCATTTCTTTTCAACGGGAGTTTCAAAATGAATTTTCCACACTGTGCATTGCACAGTGCACTAGCGTGATTCACACAAAAAATGTGGGGGCAGACCTATTCCCCAGGAGAGGCCAGCAGCATAGCACATGTGCCAATCTGTCAAGATACTAAAATAACTTACAGAACAAATAGACATGGCAAGTACTTATTCCCCAAATTTTTATTTGATAATAGCGCAAGAGAGTGCAATGTCTCATTACACATTCAAATGCAACAACCACCGCAAATAAAATTCCTCAGTTATCTGCTGCTCTCAAGAGAACTGCTCTTCTCTCTGAAACCTTGAATACCAAAATTTTTATATTTAACTCTAAATATGATCAAGTTACTTTCTCCAATTAGATAAGCATCTTTCAGTAACCAGCATCCAGCTAAGTACGAGTCACATCCACAGTAAATTTTTGCTCGCACCTCAATAAAAAGACAAAGCCTAAGTCCCGTGAACATTTCTGATCCTTACACTAACTATCCTTTGGATTCATAGCATAACTTCTGATTTGGATATTTTGTTGTGGAATGGTCCAGACATGTCATTCAGGACTTTTACAGATGGGGTGTCCCTACCTCAGAGCCCACAGTGCCACGTAGCCTCTTACACAAATAGCTAGTGTGGGGTAAAGATGGATGAAAGTGACAATGCAGTCTTCATTTGAAGAGAAACAGGGGAGAAAAGAAAAAACAAATATTGCCAACTACGCCCAATTCCCCACTTTCAGAATCCTATAAATGCTGTGCACTGGAGAAAACTTAGATCATACTTACAGGGATTCCATTATTTTACGAGGCAAAATTTCTTCCAGACCAGGCCTCAGTTCTTCTCGGAGAGAGTCAGACAAGACGAGTACAGGCATGTCCGAAACCTCAATTCCATCAGCTTCTGAATCATCTCCTTCAATAAGCCTGAGGAGTGGGAAAAATATCAACATTAACCAAATAAAAGAACAGAGTCTCACTGAATTGCCATCAAGGCAATGACAGCTACAATTGCAATCATTAGCAACTACTAGTAACTTCAGCTTAGCTACCCGCAACGCGGCAGCAGTACTTACAACTTACAGAACGAAGATTACAAATCCTGTGCTTTCTAAAATGAAGTTCTACGTATTAAACAATTAGGATTCAAACAAATATTTGGCCAAAACCTGTCTCGCTGAAATTAGTAACCTAATTCCCATCAGGTATTGGACTAAAATAATATAACTCAACCTTGAAAACAATACCTCTCTTTCAAGATGGGATCTGAATAGCCAAGAATATGCATCCTATCAAAACAGCAGGCAGGCGGGTAGAGGAGGCAGGGTTCGTTGTTGGTAAGAAACAAAATTAAATCATTAGCAAGATGGGATATAGGGTCGGACAGCGTAGAATCTGTGTGGGTAGAGTTGAGGAATTGCAAAGAGGAAAAAAACCCTGATGAGAGTTAAGTACAGGCCCCGCTAGCAGCAGTCAGGATGTGGGGCAGAAAATAAATCAAGACAAAAAAGGCATGCAAGAAGGGCAACATTACAGTAATCATGGTGGACTGGGAAAATCAACTTGGCAGCAGATCCTAAGGTAAGAATTTGTGGAATGTCTACGGGATCGTTTTTTTGCAGCAGCTTACGACAGAGCCCACTTGGGGACAGGCACATCTGGATCTGATGATGTGTAACGACAGTAAGAAGTCTGACAACACCAGGTTCAAGTCCAACCAATTTATTTGATAGTAAACTCGCAAGCTTTTGGGGTTTGCCCCTTCGTCAGGCGAATGGAGAGCTTTGGGGCCCCATATCTAAGGAAGGATGTGCTGATCTTGGAAAGTCCAGAGAACATTCACAAGAATGATCCCAGGAATGAAGGGTTTGACTTATGAGGAGCGGTTGTGGAATCCCTGAGTCTATACTCGATGGAGTTTGGAAGGATGAGGGGGGAATCTAATTGAAACTTACAGAATGTTGAGAGGCCTCGATAAAGTGGACGTGGAGAAGATGTTTCCACTAGTGGGAGAGACCAGAACTTGAGGGCACAACCTCAGAGTGAAGGGATGCTTCTTTAAAACTGGGATGATCAGGAGGAATTTCTTTCGCCAGAGGGTGGTGAATGTGTGGAACTCAATGCCACGCAGGGCTGTGGAGGCCACGTCATTGAGTGCCTTTCAGATAAAGATAGATAGGTTCTCGATCAATAAGGGAATGAAGGGTTATGGGGAAAAGGCAGGAGAATGGGGATGAGAAACATATCTGCCAAGATTGACTGACAGATTTGATGGGCCAAATGGCCTAATTTTGCTCCTAAATCTTATGGTCTAAAGGCTCAGGATTGAATATGCCACTTGCTTAACATGTGTCCCATCACTTTTTCTTTCACATTCTGCAACAATTAAGTATTTGATGTTTAAATATATTGAAGTGGATAATTCTTTGGCAGATTGGCAACATGTCTTTATTCAGCATCCTCAACTCTTAAGTAACAAACCCAGCAAATTCTCTTGGGCCTTGACGATCACTACCTTGTTCTCCTCAGGAAACATATTTAACCACTTCATGTTTCATTTTCAGATCTTAATATTAACATAAACCCTTTTAAAAGAAAATATTAAAAACTCCATAGGATTAAGCACTGCCACAATACACAGCAGTCCACTGCAGAATTTTTTTTTATAAGCAGATATTCAAATATCAGCTGGTCAAACTATGGTTTATCTTATGAATAGACCACTAAGAATCAACATTTGTATTTTTCCTCTGTCCCTGCCCCACCATGCAAAATTGTCTGATTTTCCTCCTATTTGTCCTTGTCTCAGACCGTGACCTTGGTTATAGATTTTGGAATCCTATTGTGAAGGCTGATAAGGCTTCAAGCCTGTCTATTACTGATGCAACCTTCTTCATAGTGCAAGCAAATCTGTTCGCCAATTCTACTTTCTAAACTACTTTCTCAAATAGCACGGCTGCTTCAAAAATAATGTTAAGTATGGCGAGTAGGGGACGGGCTAAGGCCGCCAATAACCTCCCACACTATTATTGATAGCAGCAGAATCATAGAAACCCTACAGTGCAGAAGGAGGCCATTTGTCTCATCGAGCCTGCACTGACAACAATCCCACCCAGGCCATGTCCCCGTAACGCTACATATTTACCCTGTTAATCCCCCAGGCTAAGTTTGGCAGAATTTCGTACCGATTTTCAATTTCCTTCAATCTCTGCAGTCCCTCTTCGCTTGGATCCGGCTTCATTTCCATATAGGTTGCGTCATTCTCGATCACCCTAAATTCCTGAGAGCTTGGTCCAATCTGCCAAGAAGTGGAGGCAACATCAGATAACGCATTTTCCTGTGGGTATGGAGTGCAAGGCCAGGAGCTATGTGAACCATTTACTGAAGTCATCAGGCAGTCCAGCATCTTCTCAGTTAGACGTTTCTTTCGAGCAGGAGCACTGGGAGAGAGTGAGAGTAAATATCAATCCACAAATATCAGCAGCATATTTTATTTAAGGCAGATCATCATTTATTCTTGATTCTCAGTTACCAACAATGAAGTTAAAAACTCATTTCCAAGCTGTGTAGTTTAGTGCTGCAGCAAGATAATCACCACCCCCCAAACTCATACAAGTTTTTACTTACCTAATCTCAACTAAGGTAGCAGTTGGGAGAGCTACAATTGATCTAGGTAGGGAATGCAGAAATTTAAGATTCCAGCTAAGGGTTCTATCCTATTCCACTGTGTAAATGTCAGATGAGAAGAGACTAAACTCCACAATGAAGAGAAAAGGAGAAAATCATGCTGAGATGGCAATGGGGGAGTGGGGTTTCCTTTGATTTTAAATAATCTATTTTTCTACTTTGGGAGAATGAGGTGGGTCAAGTCAACCAATTATCAGTCAGAGAATTTTTGGCTTAGATTACCCATGGAAAACAACGAAGATCAATGGAAAATAATACTAAATTGGACGAAAGACAGTTTCAGGGCAGTACAGTGGCAGGCACTGCAGAATCACAGCGCCAGGGACCCTGGTTCGATTCCCGGCTTGGGTAACTGTGCAGAGTCTTTGAGGGTTTTGTCTGAGTGCTCTGGTTTCCTCCCACAACCTGAAAGACGTGCTGGTTACTTACATTGACCATGCTAAATTCTCCCCTAGTGTATCCGAACAGGTGCCAGAGTCTAGCGACTAGGGGATTTTCACAGTAATTTAATTGCAGTGTTAATCTAAGTCTACTGTGACACTAACTTTAAACTTTCAGTAGGGTCAGAACAGATCTGACCCAGGTAAATTGGAAACTGCAAAAAGCATTAGTGAAACCACGCCAAAAGTAATGCAGAGAGTTTTGGTCTCCTTATTTAAGCACTTGCATTGGAGGCAGCTCAGAGAAGATTCTCTAAGTTGATACTGGGAATGAAGTAGTTTGGTTATGAAGAAAGATTCAATTGGTTAGCTTTATACTAGTTTGGGAGAACAAGAGAAGATTTGTTGAAACATGCATGATTCAGAGGACAGGGTAGATGCAGAGAGATTCTCTCAGGGAAAAATCTAGACCTAGGGGGGGCAAAATTCCAAAGTAGGTGGTCTCCCATTTAAGACTGAGATAAGGAATTTATTTTCTGAGAGGCTTTAATCTTTGCATTTCACCAATAGAGAACAAAGCTGTTTAACTGAATATATTCAAGGCTGCGTTAGACAAATTTTTGATCTACAAGGGAGTCAAAGGCAATGGGGGCAAGCCAGTAAAATAGAGTAAAAGCCACAATTCAACTATGATCTTATTGAATGGCAAAACAGATTTAAGAAGCCAAATAGCCTACTCCTAAAGTTCTTAAGATTGGCAGGTCACAGTTTGGGTACAGTTAAAGTACATTCTCAGAAGTGGAAAGGTAGGAAAACTAAAACCAGAACTCTGAATGAAAAGAAGTATGGAGTAAGATACAACAGCAGAAAAAGGATGTAAATGGCAGATATCAAATTGATAATACAAGAAGCAGGCTGAGTACAGAAAGTTCAGAGGGGAAATCCAAAAGAAAATCAGAAACTAGCAGCTAATATACAAGAAAAAGTAATATCTCCCATAGGCATATAAATAGTAAAAACCTATATGAAATGGGGTGGGGCAATTACAGATCAAAGTGGAGGGCATGGTCTACATTGCATTTGTCTTTACCTAAGAGGATGATGGTGCTAAAGTCATACTCTAAAAGGAGGTAGTTGAGGTACTAGATGGGGTAGGAGGAGATATTAGAAAAGTTGGATGAACTTTTAAAGTTGTTATGCACTGAAGGCACTGGATTCTTTGGATGCTGAGGGAAGTAAGAGTGGAAATTGCTGAGATATTTGTTATAATCTTCCAATCCTCTTTGAGCATTGGCTGCACAACAGGAGGACTGGAGAATTTCAGATGTTACACCCCTGCTTGAAAAACGGGTGCAAGGATAAGTTTAACAACTACAGACCAGTCAATTTTACTTCAGTGGTGAAAAAGCTTTTATGTAAATGACTTGGAAAAGAGGGCTGAAGGTGTGGTTGCTAAATTTGCTGATGATAAAATTAAATCTTGCAAATGGAACACAATGTGGGCAAATGTGAAATAGTCCATTTTGGCAGGAAGAATAAAAAGGGAAGTTTATTATCTAAATGGTGAGAGATTGTCAAGCTCTGAGGTGCAGAGATCTGGCTGTCCTAGTGCATGACTCATCAAATCCTAGTATACACATAAAGCAAATAATTAGAAAAGTTAATAGAATGTTATTATTTATTGTGAGAGGAGTTGATTACTATGCTTCAGTTGTACAGAATATTGGTGAAACCATACTACGAGTATTGTGTACAGTACTGGACCCCTTATCTAAGGAAAGATGTAAATGAATTAGAAGTAGCTCAGAGAAGTTTTACTAGGCTAACACCAGAAATTGGCAGGCTGTCTTGGGGAAAGGTTAAAGACGTTAGATTTTAGAAAAGTTAAGATGCAACTTGATCAAAACCTTTAAGATCCAAAGAGTTGTTGAAGGGTGAATGTGACCTGAAATTAACTACGTCGCTCTTCACAGATGCTGTTTCTTCTTTTTTAAAAATTAGGGGTCATTCATTTAAGATAAAGATGACAAGAATTTTTTCTCTGAGGATTATGCGTATGTGGAACCGTCTCCCTCAGAAAGCTGTGAAAGCAGAATCTTTAAATATTTTTAAGGCAGAGCAAGATAGCTTCTCGATTTGCAATGGGGTGAAAGGTTATCAAGGGTAGACAGAAATGTGGAGTTGAGGTTACAGTCAGATCAGCCATGGTGTCTTGAATGGCAGAGCAGGCACAAGGGGCTAAGTGGCCTACTCCTGTTCCTAATTTTTATGTTCATGAGACTATTAACCAGGACAAGTGTAAATTAAGTCTAGAAAGCCAGCATTGTTTTGACAGAGTTTCTTTGATAAGGTAACAGAGATGCTGCATGGGGGTAACACTATTTACGTAATGTACATGAATTTCCAAAAGACATCTGATAAACTGCCAGAGTGGCGAGCAAAATTGAAGACCATGGAATAAAAGTAATAGGATATAGTAAACAGTAGTGCTTTTAGTCATTTTTCTAACAACCTGGAGGAATGTATGTAGTGCAATTCCACAGGGTAGGTGCTAGGCTTTTCATAAATCTGACACAGAACTTGGCAGTATTGTGAACTGTGAGAAGGACAGTGACTTTTTCAGGAAGATATAAACATGTTGTGGCAGATAAAATTTAACTGAGAAATATGAAGTGTTACATTTTAATAGGAAGGAAAGGCATTATATTATAAAATGCCTTCAAAATCATTGGTATAGATTGTAAATAACCAAGCCCAAGTAAAGATCTTGGCAGCATCCCATTGCTTGCCATTTGCCAACCTGAAAATTATTCTTTGTTTTCTGCCTGTGAACTAATTCTCAATCCCTTTTAATAATTGCCCCATTTCCATGAGCTTTAATCTTGTGCAACAACCTTAAGTAGCACGGTACCAAACGTCTCTGCAAATGCAGTTCTCGTTCATCTGTTGCTTCCATTTTACTTCCATTTAATCAGTATATTTCCAACATAAATTTCCGCAACATTTACATTTCCTGCTCTTCCATTATTTACATCAATGTTTTCATTGAAGACAACTGAATAAAAACCAGACAACTTGTATTAGACAATCTAACAATATTCTACTGTGCAGCCAATTGAAGAAGTGTACAGGAAAGCAAGGGTGTCATGAGTGCCGATACCAAATTTTAAAACATAAATGGATTATAACATCAATACAATCTTCAGGTCATTGACCTGAAACTTAAACTACTTCCGGGATTTTACGATCTTGCCAGGATGAGGCTCGTAAAATCCCACCTGAAGTCAACAGAAAATTCCACTCTGCACCTGGCCCGTCCCAATTCCTGGGCAGACGTGCCGATAAACTTCCGGCCTACATCCTCTTCACAGATGCGGTTTAGCCTGCTGAGTTATTTACCACCATTTTTGCTTTTATTTCAGATTTCCAGCATCACCAGTTTTTGCTTTTACTTACAGAATCTCTTCTTCTTTTAAATTTTCTATTGTGTTTAATCCACTTTTACCTTGCTTTCTTTCCTATGATGGTCTCAAATTCACCTTCCTTCTCTAACACTTGCTGTTTCTTTTACTGGCGAGGTAATTATGCTATTGAGCACAACATTCACAAGATCTCAGATAGGATACTGACATGTGGTTACCACATTACCATTCTAGTAAACTGTGACACAAATAAAATGCAATACTAACAGCAAGCCTAAAAATCCAATTAATGCTGTTTGCCAAACTACAATTTCTAGTCTATAATCCCACAAACATAACAGAATAACAGGGCTTCATGAAGATACTTACTCATCTTCCTCTTGCTCCCGCTTGTGCTTTCTCCTGAAAAAAAACTCATTCCTCCTGTTTAAAACAAACAGAGATTAGACAGAGAACAAGAAATTACATAAACAGCAAGAATTATTTATTTTAAATCAGCCCATTTTGAGCACAGGATTACTTAATTTGAAAAATTATATTGAAATACTACTACCTGCTTAAAAAAATGAATTTTCTATAAAATTCTAACGTGATGTTGTAGAATTCTTTTAGACTCCAAAATGCCATTGATAAGGCAAGTCCTGAAGATCTTCAAAAAGTTTAGTTTTGAGATACCGACATGTCACCTTCCTCTGAATGCATAAACACACTGGTGCAGATTTTAAGTAATAGTCAGACGCATACCATTTTTAATAGTGGGCAATGGTCACGGCACAGAATATCATATCTGCAGTTGTGCACTATTATAACCCAAGGAGCACACTGTAGATAAAAATGGCATCTCCAAGTGCAACACAACTGACAGGGGCAAACCCAGTCACTTAATGCCATCCCACTGACATCATAAAGAGTGTCATGCACTGTCACTGACCCCAATGACACAACAAGGTTCAGTGACTGGAGGTTATAAAGTGTGTTATACTAGCTTCTGAGACCATAGTGGTAAATAATCCCACTTGTGCAAAAGTATACACTTGTACCCCTTAACAGTCTTCATGACAACCACACTTAATAAAGCCTTAATCCCAAACAAATCAAAGCAATGAATACTTTTAAAAAGTCTTAAATCAGCGCAAGTGATCAAAGGTCTTCCTAAATAGAGCAAGAGACTTAACATACATAAAAAGCAGATTTCAAAAGCAGCTCTTCATCCCCAAATAATATACTTCCATCACTGATTTTAGATACATTAGTCAATCTCAGCATGGAGATAGCTGGGGTAAAATGGTCAAGGTCCTAGCTTCCCAAGATCAAACCACTCCATGATCTTGCTGCACTATATATCTGCAATCTTTCCCAGTCTTATAACTACTCAAGAGCAATCCATTCCTCTGATTCTGGTCTCTTCCTGATAGCAGAGCTGAACTATGTCAATCTTGCTTCCTCCCTGAACACTTCAAGTGGAGAGATGGGGGTGGAAATCTTTCTTAAAACTCATTCATCACACTCGTAACTACTTAGTCTCCGGTGGACACATTTGCATATCTTTCTTACTCGAGGGTCAATGGGCAGATTTTGGAAAGTGTTGTTTTTGGCAAAACAATAAACTAAATTTCAGAAAAGGTTGACATTTTCAGGAAAGGAACAATGAATGAACAAATGTAAAGCAATGTCGTAGCAATAAATCGTTGAGTTAAAAAAGAGTAAACAACAAAATAATGACCAAAATGTTGGAGTGTCAGTTCGTGGCTTGGGTCACTGCCTATGCAAAGTCTGCACATTCTCCCTGTGTCTACGTGGGTTTCCTCCAGGTGCTCTGGTTTCCTCCCACAGTCCGAAAGACGTGCTGGTTAGGGGTATTGGCCATGCTAAATTCTCCCTGTGAACAGGCGTCAGAGTGTGGCAACTAGGGAATTTTCACAATAACTCCGTTGCAGTGTTAATGTAAACTTTCTTGTGACGCTAGTAAGTAATAAAAAAACCATGACTAATCCATCTAACCTACACATCTTAGGGCACTAAAGAGGAAATTGTGCAATCTACCTAAATAGCACATCTTTGGACTGTGGGAGGAAACTAAAGCACTAATGCTGACCATTCTACCGCCTTGCCAACCCAAGAGAACAGCTTTGCAATAGCTGGGAATAGAACCCTGGCGTCCTGTGTGCCAGTCAAGAATTCTACCACTGCATCACCAATATAGCTGCTGCAAATCTGAAGTCTAAACTTTATTTATTAGTGTTAGAAGTAGACTTATATTCACACTGCAATGAAGTTACTGTGAAAATCCCCGAATCATCACAATCTGGCGCCCATTTGGGTTCACTGAGGGAGAATTTAGCATGGCCAATTCACCTAACCAGCACGTCATTGGACAGTGGGCAGAAACCGGAGCACCCAGAGGAAACCCACGCAGACATGGGGAGAATGTGAAAACTCCACACAGACAGTGACCCAAGCCAGGAATCAAACCTGGTTCCCTGGCAGCAGTGCTAACCACTGTGCCATCATGCTGCCTTTAGCAGCGGTATGTGGCAGATAGAATGAATGAGACAACTGGGACCAGATGTAAGGTAGACTCAACCCTCAAACTCACCAGCGCATGGTCACTCACTTGTCCATGTGCAGTTGCATGCTTGCTCCTGCGCCCACAGTTGCATGCTCTCACGCCCGCGCACATCCGCAGTCACACGCGCAGTCTCCACCCACATTCCATCGAAACAGAAAAAATCTTGCTGAGCCAAACTTTGCCCTCTCTGGCTGTCCAAGACCTTGCCTTTCCGGACCTTGACACAGGTATGTCTTGGGCTCCATTCCCAATGTAGCCATGACTTCCTGAACCCAAGCAACATTTGGTACCTGGCCCATTATTGCTCAGCTCCCCCAGCCCCTACTGTTGATCGGCTCACCCAGCCGACTCGTCATCACTCTTCTCCCTGTATTCCAGCCCTGCGCTTGCTGCGCTCTGGCCCGATTTACTTTTGCGTCTCTCGTCTACCAGCCTTTAGTTTCAGAGTGACTAGTGAGCCCATCAGCCGCAAACGCAGGAGAAAAATAGTTCCTCATTAGCGCCAATCCAAATATTACATTAAAATTCAACTAGCTGACAGGAACTTTGAAGACTGCCTCGGGTTGAGGGGCTTCATAAGCTGCATATAGCCCCAGCCGTACCTTAGAAAAGCATGGGCTAGGTGCTGAAGTTGTGAAATCAGATTCAAAAAATCTAGTTTTCTTTGGGCTCACACCTAAGATTGGTCATGAAATCTGCCAGATTACAGCTGAAACAATAGTTCATGAATGTCCTTTGTTGAAAGAAACCTGCTCTCACCTACTTTTTCTAGTCTAGATTTAACTCCAGCCTTATTCTAGGAGGTTTACTTTTAACGCCTTCTGAGCAACAAGGAATGGACCATATATCCTACCTTGCCAGCACTGCCCATATCAGAGGAACAAATATCCATCTGACCTTAGGAACTGGACTGGTTAATACAGTGCAAAATGTGATGAAAGTGTGAAAATTATATGTAAATATAGTGTTTTTCTCATGTTTCAAGAGAATGTTTTAAAGTTCAGCTTTCTCTACAGATAGTCAGCATGTCTGGTAGGAACACAACTAATATGCCGGGAAAGCAGAATGATTACTCACTTCAACCTTGCAAGTGGTTATGTTAATTAGTGTGGATGGACCTTGGTTTACCCAAGTTCCCCTAGGATTTCAGATTAGAGTGACTGACAGGGTCATGAGATGTTGTGATTTATGTACAATCCTGGATCTATAGCAGAAGAAGAAACAAGCTTTTGCTGAAAGGAGGAGGAGTTTTGTTGCTCTGGTTGAAGTTGGGGAATTTTTCAGGCTTCTGAAAACTCTATATCTTTCTGAAAACTCCAAGATTGCCTATACTCATTAGAGCAAGTATATTTGAGATTGCTAACTATATTTAAAGTGAGTTTTATGTCAGTAAGAAGAATGTTGCTTATTTAGCACTGAAATAGCGATGTTAGAAATTAAAGTTGTTTCTTTTCATGTTTAAAGATTGTTCACTTGATAACAGTTGAATTATTTTGTTTTGTTAGAGTCATACTTAAACTGTATTATGAATAAAGCTTGTTTCAATAAAAGATCCCTAACGTGTCACTGGAATTACTCCTGGAGTGAAGCATCCTTTCCTCACATTTATGCCAAAATAGAAAAATTGTTGGGGTCTAATGTGGTTTCACAATATACCTTGGGGCTCTGGTCCAGGACCTTAACAAATATCAAGGAATAAGGTTATTTGCAAAGATGCTCTAGGCAAAGGCAGCTGGAGAGATTAACCTTCAGATAGGGGAGTTTTCAAATACTGTCTTCTTCTGCTTAAATAGGGACTGGTGGGCAGACTTGAAAAAAAGTTTATATTGCTAAAACAAGATGTAAATGATTACTCGCAAGAACTCGACAATATGAAATTCCATGTACTTCAACATAGGTATACAGAACTGTGACAAGAGTGCAGTACATTTGGCTATATAAATGATTGGTGTCCATCGCACTTTTCAAACAGATAGAAAAATGTCCAAAGTATGCAAAAGGCAAAATGCCCACACAATGCCAAGGGACATCTATTACTACTATGTAAAGTTACACATCAGGTTCATATTTTATGCTAAGTAGTCATTTTGCCAGTGCAGTATCCAAGTCATACAATGAATATACAACAGATTTGTTTTTCTGTTTGCAAATACCATTCTTAGTATTCTCCGGCAAAGAAAGTTGCATATAGTTATTAACTGAAGAAGACCATTCAGTCCATCAGGACCTTTTCTTTAAATTATTTCACGAGATTCAGGAGTTACTTGTAAAATGCCAGCATTTGTTACCCATCCCTAAAACCGAGTAGCTTGCTAAGCCATTTCAGAAGGCAGTGATAGCACCCAATCAGCAGTTAAATTCTTTGCCGTAAATATGGACCAAGTAAACTGAAGAAGGATCAGCCAGATTTCTAGGTGGATTCGCTGGGTCATGAAACTTGACGCACAATGAGGCCTATATTATACTGTTATCAGTGTATGAATTTCAGTGCACATTCAAGTATTAAATATAGTGTACTTAATCTGTGTCTATATATGAAGTGTTAACGTGAATAAATCCGGAGTGCATCACCTAAAAAAAAGTCAACACATAGCCGGAGTCACACGTAGGCCAGACCAGGTAAGGACAACAAATGGTGTGGCAGGCTTGAAGGGCCTGGTGGCCTACTCTTCCTTGCAGGACATTAGTGAGCCAGATGAGTTTTTAACAACAATTAACAATGGTTTCATGGTCATCATTAGACTCCTGATTCTAAATTCAAATTCCACCATCTGTTGTACTGAGATTTTAACCCACGTGTCCAGGGCAGTACCGAGTATCTGGATTTCTAGTCCAGTGGCAGTACCACTAAGCCACCTCCTTCCCAAATACATGTGGTCCACGTGAGCCTCCTCCCATCTGCTTCATCTCACATCAACAACATATCTTTCTATCCCTTTCTTTCTCACATTTTATTGAGCTTTCCCTTAAAGCATCTATGTTACACACCCCAGCTACTCCTTTTGGTAATGAGCTCCAAATTCACCACTCTGGGTAAAGATGTTCCTCAGAATGTCCTACTGGAGTTACTATTGACTATCCAGACAGTGGCTGGAGTCTGGACAAACTTCCTCAGAGTGCTGGAGGCAGGTTCGATCAAGGTACTCAAAGGGGAATTAAACTGTTATCTGAAAACAAAACGAATGTGCACGATTATGGGAATAAACCAGAACAGTGGCACTATGTAGAATGCTCTTTCAAAGCCAGTACAGACCTGATGGGCCAAATGGCCTCTTTCTGCACTGTAAAGATTCTGTGATTTATTGCTCCTGATTCTGGTCTTGACCACGAGTGGAAATGTTTTCCCTACCTTAAAGGCCTCAATCAGATCACTCCTCAGCCACCCCTTTTCTATAGAAAAGAACTCCAGTCTCTTCAATATTTTGTGATAGTTCTCATTCTGGTATTATTCTAATTTTTTTTGCCCCCTAACTAAAACCATTAACAATTTTACTCCTCTCTTTATGGGTGTTTTTTTTAAGTAATATAACAGAAATCTCACTAAAACACAAGGGAAATGCAACACTTACAATAACAACTTAAAGCACTTCTAACATAGTAAAAAAAAGGTGTTATGAAACAAAATATGAATTACATAAGGAGATATTAGGTCAGATGACCAAAGGAGTGATTAAGACGCGGCCTAAAACCTATCCTTTAAGGAGGAAAGTTAGGTCAAAGTGGAGAAATTTAGGGATTGAATCCCACAGCTTAGCACCTAAGCAGCCGAAGGTGGTGCAATTCAAATCTGGAATGCACAAAAGGCCAGAATTAGATATGTGCTGATATCTGGATTGTGGGAATAGAGAAGATATAGGGCATGGTGAGGCCATAAAGTAATTTGAAAGCAAGGATGAAAATTATATCAAGACATTGCTTGATCAAGAACCAATATGGTGAACACAGGGGTGATAGATGAGTAGCGATTAAATGGAGAGACAGACAAAGGAACTTTGGTTGATCTCAAATCTACAGAGGGTAGAATGTAGGAGACGAGCCAGGCGTGCCCTGAAATAGTAAAGTCGAGAGCTAACACAAAGCATGAATAATAATTACTTTCACATGGGCATCATTGGCTAGGCCAGCATTTATTGCTCATTCTTCACTGCCCTTTGAAAAGGTGGTGGTGAGCTGCCTTCTTAGACCGCTGCAGTCCCTGATATAGGTACACCCACATTGCTGTTAGGGCAGGAGTGTCAGGAGTTTGACTCAGCAACAGTGAAGGAATGGCAATATATTACTACGTCAGGATGGCGAGTGACTTGGAGGGGAACATCCAGGTGGTGGTGTTCTCATGTACCTGCTGCCCTTGTCCTTCTAGATGGTAACAGTCATGGGTTTAGAAGGTACTGTGTAAGGAGCCTTACTGAATTCCTGCAGGTTATCTTATAGATGGTACACACTGCTGCCACTGTCCATTGATAGTTTATAATATAATAATTTATAAGGAAGTTACAATGAGAGGGTTAATGCCCCATCTCTTCTCATAAGAATAAGGGCAAAGATTGATCGCCTTCCCATTTCAAAATTCTGGCACAGCTTTGGGTTTCAAACTACAGAAAGCTTTCATGCAAAACCTGACCAGCCGAGGATAAAGTTCTACCTCCAATGCATTTCCTCACCTTAGATTGAGCTAATAGGTTAAAACAATCTATTTGAGCATTGTGCTGCTGTAGCACACCACTGAGTGTCAGGTTCAGAATTGATATGGAAAGATCATCAGAACTTCCCTCTTAACTGAGCAAAGTAACTGTTCTCCCGATCAAACACGAGTTATAACATAAAGGCACTCAGCCTTCATCAATTTCTTCAATACTGAGGTGAACCAGCTTCCACCCAATGATAATGACAGGGATTCTTAATACTCACACAGTTGGATGCTTCAGTTCAGAGTTTGCAGAAATATTTCTCATTCCATTGACCATGGGATTGGAACCTGGAGACTCCATACTAGTGTCCATGTTTTCATTTATTCCATTTCCCTGCCTGGAGTTGTTTCTTTCCAGATGTGCAGTGGAATCACAATATCCTGTTACAAAACAATCTGACTGCCAGCATAATGGGTCCTGGACATGTGCAGCAGATGCATTCCTCCCATATACATCCAGTGCGGATGACTGAAACAGCTGTCTGCCAGAGGGTGCCAATGAGCTGTAACACAGGCTGTGTGCCATCACCATAGCAGGCAATGCAACAGAGTTCAGCTATTTAAAAAAGTCCCTGTAAGAGGAAAACCAGTGTTATTATGTGTCAGATGAATAACTGCAATAGAAGGGCACTGTTGACAAGGTTCAGCCAAATCAACTTTGAGTACTGACTAGATGGTAACTATGACATGTAAATAAACTGATTATCATGCTAGTTTAATGGATCAGGATCCATACAGAATAAAGTAATACAAAAAATTCTCCTTTCAAATTCACTTGTTTTTAAAATATTATTGCAGACCTCACTGATCCAGACCAGTTGTGTTGTAATACAAACACATTTCTGCCACAAACACTGCCAGTTGATAATATTGATAGCTTAGTGGTGTGCAGATTGGATTGCTTACATTCCAACACCAGCCTTTTAAATGAGCAATTTATTTCAAATTTAAGAAAGCATACCTATCTTGTACATTTGGAGTCAATGCGTTCCTCAACTTACTCCCACCTAATCAGATACAACTCTGACTTCATGGGCACACTTCAAATATGTTAGCTCCAACGACTCACGGTCGCAGATACAAGGAACTTTCATACCACACAATCCATCAAGATGTGTACAATGACATCACAAACATCAACACAGTGACACTAGGGGGATGCAGCTTCACCCTGTTTACATCACGGCCTATGCAGGACACACACACACACACACACACGTCAATTACAAAACTCAGAAGAGTCCCAGATCAATTCAAACAGCTGAATAATGCAAAGATCAAGCCAGAAACTAGCACAGAAGTAATTCCTTCTTCCACAGGAAGAAGGGATGGGAGGGATGCCAAGACTAAAACTGTTCAGGAACTCAACCCTCTCCGATTTGGATACTGGCTGATTCTTCAGCTAACTACAATTTCCCCATTCCCTGGTAAAACGTACCAACCAAATACACACATTATTTTTGATTACTGCCTGCTCATTAAATAATTATTAAAGGCCAGAGAATTGTACCACTACTCACTTGCACAACTGCCACCCTAGCCACAGCTCCCAAGCTATGCTTTGGACACGAGAATTTTAGTTCAAGAAAATCAAACTGCAAGTCAATTTACTAGAAGTGCCTTCAGCTTGAATGAATTTCTTTGGTTGCAATTTGCCACAATGATACAGCACTGGTTATTTATTACAGCATGCCAAAGCTGCACTCATAAGCAGTAAAATTCAAAATGTGGTTTTGAAACAAATAGTAAATTTAATTTTTTAAGGAAAAAAACATGAAATTAGGCAAGTTTGAACCTGTAAACTCATGGAGGTTGTAATCTCATTTTCACCTTCCTCCCAGGTTTTATGAGTCATTACTGGAATTGGTAAGATTAATAAAAATTATAATTGCACAGAATTTTAAGTCAGAGGGAGAAGCCAAAATATACTTAAAAGTCACCTGTGTTTGACACATACTTGATCATCTGTGTTTCTTTAAAAATCATTCATGGGAGATGGATATCGCTTTTATTGCCCATCTCTAATTGCCCTTGAACTGAGTGGCTTGTTAGGCTATTTCAGAGGCGTTTAAGAGTCAATCACATTGCTGTGGATCTGGAGTCACATGTAGACCAGACCAGGTAAGGATGGCAGATTTCCTTCCCACAGAACATTTAGTGAACCAATGAGTTTTTACAACAAATGACAATGGTTTCAATCGCAGATTTTTACTGAATTCTGGATTACTTGCCCAGCGACTATGCCACCACCTATCTATATACACACACAGGTGCTAAAACTTTGAAAGGTTTTCCAATTTTGGTGAATTTTACACATTACAAGCTCACAACAGTTCCCATCAACTCCTCACCAAATGAAATTAAATAGCAATAGAAATAGAAAATGCCAGAAATATTCAATAGGTCAAGTTAGATTTGTGAGGAGAGTAACAGAGTTACCTTCCATCAGAACTGGGAAAGTTAAAGATGTAATAGGTTAAAGCAAGTGAAAGGAGGACGGATGAGAGAAAGAATGAAAGGAAAGGTATGTGATGTTAGAAGAGGAGGTATTAAGTGACTAAACAATTGGTGTTTCATCACCAAAGGGACTGATAATTGCACAAATAAAGAAACTAAAGGGATGTCTGGGGAACCGTGAATGGCAAAATCCTGACCAGCTGCCATTTAAAAAGCAAAAACAGGGAAAAAAACAAGACCTGCAAATAAACAACAGCGATTATCGTCTGAAATTGTTTAACTCAATGTTGAGACTGGAAGGTCGTGAAGTACCTAATCAAAAGATATAGGGCTGTTCCTTAAGCTCATGTTGAGCTTTATTCAAACTGCAGGAGACAGAGGACATGGCAATCAATAAGCATGACCGTAAGGTGGAGAATTAAGATGACATGCAACTGGAAGCTCAGGGTCACCTTTGCGGATTGAATGGAAATGTTCCACAAAAGGCTCTAGTTCTTTTGACAATCGTTACAAATCACTATTCTTGGCCCTTCTGCAACTTGCATAGTTTTATTCCATCTACTCTGTCCAGATCCCATACAACAGAAGACCTCAAATCTCTCAACCTCCTCTTTCCCAACAACAGTCCCAGCATTGCTGATCTATCCACATAACTGAAGTCCACCACCCCCAGAGTATTTTTAAATCTTTTCCGCAACCTCTTCCTTTAATGTGTGCTATTCAAAACCCCACTTCGGACAGCTTATATTTATACCTCACGTTTAACATAAGAAAACATGCCAACGCATTTCATAAGAGCATTAAAAAAAAACTGACACCAAACCACATAAAGAACTATTAGGTCAGCTGATAAAAAGTTGGTCAAAGTGGTAGGTTTTAAGGAGTGTCCTGAAGAAGGAAAGAGAAACACATTTAGGTGTAGGGAAGATATTCCAGAGCTTCTTGGCCTTTTGGCTAAGATCAAGCAAGCCAAGATGGGGTGCAATGCTTTATTTTGTCAGCTTGGATCTTGTTTGTCTTTCTTGAGGGGACCATGAATTGGATTTTGAATTTGGTTTTTGGAGCAAGCAAGGAATGGTTTTGGGTTTGCCCAGTCCACTCTGAGTATTGGCTTTGTAACTTTAAGGACTGAATTAAAAAAACATTCCAGAACTTAGACAACTTAAATGAGCAGTCACCATGGAGCAGTCAAAATCAGAGCTGCTAAAGAGACCAGAATTAGCAGAAAGCAGATACCATGGAGGATTGTGGGACTGAAGGAGATTACATATATGGGGAGGGGCAAGGGGGATTTGAAAACAAAGCTCAGAAATTTAAAATCAAGATGTTGATTGCTCAGGAGCCAATTTCAGGGGTGATGGGTGAACAGCCTTGGTGCAAGCTTAAGACACAGGCAGCAGCAAAGCTTCAAGTGGCCTCAAGTTTACAAAAGGTAGAACGTGTTGGATTAGCCATGAATGTGTTTGTAAATAAATTGCCAAAACTGTGATTGCTCTCCATAGATAAACAGTAGAGAGGAGATTTGATAGGGTTCTTCAAAGTCCTGAGGAAGTTGACCAGAATAGGTAGAGAGAAACTGTTCCCATTTGTGGAAGGGTTGAGAATTAAAGGACATCAATTTAAGTTGAATTGCAAAAGAACCAGAGCTGACGTGGAAGGAAAACAATTTTTTTTGCAAACAACATTTAGGATCTGGAAGGTATTGCCTGATAATGGGGTGAAAGTGGACCTTTTCATAATTTCCAAAAGGAACTGTATAAACTACTAAGGATAGAAGATTCGCAGGATTACAAGGAAAAAGTGTACAAATGGGACAGATGAATGGAAGTAACTGAGTTACTCTTGCAAAGACGTGTTGTTCTGAATAACCTTCTGTGCCATAAACGATCAAGGATTCAATGAATCTGTCCTTAGTCTCCCGTTCAGTACTGGACCAGAGCATCATGGAAGGAATGGTCCCTTGGACATGGAAGAAGGTGGGATGGAAGAAGAAACCCAGCATAGTTCTGGGAGGGAGGGACTGGGAGGAGGGAGAAGCACAGGCAATGGGCCAAACACAGTCCAAGGCCCTATAAATCACAATTTGGAAGAAATCTTCTATTGAGAAACAAGACATCTCAGAAGTATTGGTATTGAAGGCAGCATCATTTGAACAATGCAAAGAGGGAGAACAGAACAGAATGAAACCCTTACAAAAGCTGAACGTGAGGAATGGAAGTTGAGATGGCTGTGGGCTGGTACAGAATATTAATTCAACAAAAGTTGAGAAAGGGAAGAATTGGAGATGAACCACCAGCTCCCTTCCCCTGAACTGACTGGAACAAGAAACGTTCTGCATGTCCCACAAAGCCAGGTGTAGCTAAGATCCATAAGTGTACTCTTAGCCATGACATGGAGATGTCGGCATTGGACTGGCGTAGGCACAGTAAGTCTAACAACACCAGGTTAAAATCCAACAGGTTTATTTGGAATCACAGGCTTTCAAAGTGCTCACCTGATGAAGGAGCAGCGCTCTGAAAGCTCGTGATTCCAAATAAACCTGCTGGACTTTAACCTGGTGTTATAAGACTTCTTACAGTACTCTTAGCAACACCTTACATTTTATGTAACCCTCTGCACTCCTTTCTCCTCTGTTCAATCCTCACACTCTGTCATCAAACCTGCTGTCAAGAGCAGTGCTGTTTTTATCTGACAAACTTATCTCCACTTTGTAAAGGCCGAATGCCATACTATTTTCTACCTACCCCTTGACTCTGACTAGACCACTGAACATCAAACCACTGTCTCAAAAACAGTTCTGTGAAGCATCCTTTGACTGTTGTATAAACATAATTTCATAGAATCATAAAAACTTAATGGCAGAGAATCAAAGATGGTGCTGTTGTGAGAGGAAGCATGATCCACAGGTGGCAAGATCCTTCTTGAAATCTGGCAGTTTGTTGAGGTCTGGAGAGAGATGAATGTACATCAAACAAGCTTTAAACATACCTGGAGAGCAGTTGCAAAGAGAGAACTTCGAAAGTCTAGCTGGAAAGGATTATTTTTAGCTTCCTTCCTGCCAGTTGGAATTTACTGTGCGCACTCAGCGGGGGAGGGGCTGTGAATTGCAGCTCTGTTTGCAAACTTCTTTTTTCATTCAAGAAAGGGTGAATTAAAGTGAGAAGCAGGAGCCACTGAGGTCCTGCTGCTAATAGTGAGCTGCTATTTCTACTTTTGAAATTTTTTTTGCAGCTGGAGCTCTACGAGGAGCATGTTGGTACTTGCAGTTCAGCCTGAAACCATCTTGTAGTTTTTTCATTCAATCAAGTGTGAATTGATTTAGGGTGGGAGGCAGCCCAGGGAAGAACTGGGTCATAAAAATGGCAACTGTCAGATCAACCTAAGGACACTGCACTGTTTCTTTTTTCACCCAACCAAGGGTGAATTAAAGTGAGGGAGAAGAGTTGCAACTCTTTTGTCTATGCTTTATATGCTCCCTCTGAGGCCAGAACTCTCCATTCACCTGACGAAGGGGCTAACCCGAAAGCTAGTGAATTTACTATCAAATAAATCGGTTGGACTGAAACCTGGTGTTGTCAGACTTTTTACTGATCAAACAGCGAGACAGTTTGATGCATGGACCAAGAAATAGAGCTCCAGGCTGGAGAAAAATGGGTAAGCTCACAGGCGTTGGCACTGACAAAACAGCAGAGGCAAACCAAAATCGAAAAATGGGACCATAGGGGCAGAAGGGGGGTCCCCACCATGCTCACGTGGAGGGATCCCTGAGCAGAGTATGCTGAGTGAAAGGACAGGGGAAGCTATTATGGAGGCCACGCAAAGATTGGATAGTAAGTTGGACCCGTGGGCCACTGAGTTGCAGGTCAAGATAGACGAGCTGAGAGGGGAGATTGCATCATCTGTTAAGTCTGTCCAAGGTGTCACCGTCGCCCACGAGAGGGAGCTTGAGAATTCAGAGGCATTTAATGGAAACACTATCTCTGAGCTGAAGAACCAAGTTACTCATTTGACATCAAAGGTTAAGTCCCTAAGGGAGAAATGTGATGAGATGAAAGGATACCAAAGACGAAATAACATCTGTCTGATAGGCCTTCCAGAGGGAATCGAGGACCCAAATATCTCAGACTTTGTCGCCTGGCTACTGAAGAATAAGCTGAAACTTGAGGATGGGCTGCTTCTGGATTGCACACAGAGTGTTAAGTGCAAAGCTTCCACTTGGAAAAGCTCCTTGGCCCATTATTGCACGAGTACATTGCCACAGGATTCTGTCTCATGCCAAGGTGTAAACAGCACAGGCTACCACTCTGAAGTACCAGGAAAATAAACTGCTGATATTTCCAGATTTTACCCCGGTGGTGGCAAGGAGAAGGGTGGCTTTTGCTAATGTCAAACGACTGCTACGTGACTGTCCTGGGGTCAGGTTCGGGCTTCACTTTCCAGCCTGCTCGAGGCTTATTCTTAACAATGGAACCGAGCACAAATCCATGGATCTGGCAGCAGTGATGAAATTTGTGGAGCAGACTTTTGAATCAGGTGACCACACGACGGATGTAAACTATTTTTTTTATGAACCTGCAAGCTATATCTGGATCGAATTATCACCCAGGAAAGGGTAATGAGTTTTGCGACTGTTAGGTTAAGTATTTCTACAGACCTTTTCAGGTTATAGCACCTGTGACCGTGATGGGAATGGGGATGGAGATCGTGGCCCATGCAGAGCGAACATAAGTAGTAGGAGCAGGAGTAGGCCATCTAGCCCTTCGAGCCTGCCCCGCCATTCAATCTGATCTGAAGTGGCTCAGATCTACTTTCCCACTTTCTCCCCATAACCCTTAATTCCCTTGCCTACCAAAAACCTATCTACCCGTGTCTTAAATATATTTAGCGAGGTAGCCTCCACCACTTCAACGGGCAGAGAATTCCAGAGATTCACCACCCTTTGAGTGAAGAAGTTCCTCCTCAACTCTGTTCTAAACTGCCCCCCTCCTTATCTTGAGGCTGTGCCCTCTAGTCCTGCTGTCCTTTGAGTGGGAAGAATCTCTACCTCTACCCTATCCATCCCTTTCATTATCTTATACGTCTCTATAAGATCCCCCCTCATCCTTCTAAACTCCGAGTACAGACCCAGTCTATTTAGTCTCTCTTCATAGTCTAACCCCCTCATCTTCAGTATCAGCCTAGTGAACCTCCTCTGCACTCCCTCCAAGGCCAAAATATCCTTGCGCAAGTGCGGCGACCAAAACTGCACACAGTACTCCAGCTGCAGCCTCACCAGTGCCCTGTACAGTTGCAGCAAGACCTCCCTGCTTTTATATTCTATCCCCCTCGCTATAAAGGCCAGCATCCCATTCGCCTTCATGATCACCTGCAGACTGGGTTTTTGTGACTCATGCACAAGGACCCCCAGGTCCCTCTGCACCGTACCATGCTGCAGCTTTTCGCCCTTTAAATTGTAATCCCTCCTACTATTATTCCTGCCAAAGTGGATAACCTCACACTTGCTAACATTGTACTCCATCTGCCTGCGTGCTGTGAAGTTACCATGAAAAGGAGATGTTGGAGGTGTGCGTGGGGAGGGCAGAATGCTGTGTTTGTGGGCTTGGTCTGTGTGTTCTTTGCTATATTCTTTTCTCTGAGTGTGTGGTTTGGCCCCTTTTAAACATATTCCTCTCTTGTAATTGTTTCCCTGTGGCCAGTGTGGAGGGTGGGGCCCAGGGCATGTGACGCCTGCTGATCTCAGTGGTTTGGGGGCGGGGGGAAAAGGAGAGAGAGATGACGACAAGTCTCCAGTGAGGAGGAATACCAGGCTACAGTTAGCAATATGGAATGCTGGCTAAAAGGTCCTTACTCTCCGACCTCGGAGTGATCAAGTTCACTAGTTGGAATGTCAGGGGATTAAATTATCCAGTTAAGCATGGTGAGATATTTCAACATTTCTATCAGCTGGGTACCCAAACTGCATTCCTCCAAGAAGATCCTGGATGGAGATTTCAACTGTTGGTTGCCCTGAACTGCTCCTCTCCCAGGACCACTGTATCTTCCAAGTCGGCAGAAATTATTAAATAATTTCTCATGGAATACGTGGAATACATGGAATACATCAAAACCATGGAGGTTTCTTAACCCCACTAGTAGGAAATTTTTTTTCACTTGCCCACCAAACTCATTAATGTATAGATTACTTTTAGATAGATAATAAATTGCTCCCAGCACTCATGCTCCTACAAAACCACTATTATCTTGGACCATGTTTCCTTGATAATGGACTTGATAGTGGGGAAAGAGGGTGGGACCCCATACGCCTAGGCAATACTTGTCTGCTCTCTGATCAACATTAGATTTCTGTTAACCCAGATTGATGATTTCTTAGAGTTTAATGATGTTCCAGGAGTCTCAGTAGCTATCTTATGGGAGACACTGAAGGCTTATTTAAGGTGCCAGATCATATCTTATTCAGTACACGAGGCGAAGCAAAGAGGTAGGACATTATCAAAATTGCTGGGGCATATTGCTGTGGGCCCGTCTCCAGCAAAGAAATGCAGTTTAAATCTAAGTATACACACTATGAGCATGGGACAAGGCAAGTATGCTATTAGCTCATCAGCTGTGCCAATTCTCTGCCAAAAGTCTAATACCACAAATGCAAACTCCAAATGGGGTCTCGACTGATCCACAACAATGAGCTGTTTAGGAACTTATACTCAACCCTCAATAGTTCGGCGTCTACCAATGAGACAGACTTTCAGGAGTTCTTTGGGGCACTGAATTTCATTTTGGTGGACAGGGAAGAGGCTGCAGCACTGGAGAAACCAATCGACACTGAAGAAATTGTTAGGTCAACCAGAACTATGCCAAGTGGGAAATGTCTGGGACCAGATGGGTACCCCATCGAATTCTACAAAAAAAATTTATGGATAGGTTGGCTCCCCTGCTACTGCACATAACCAGTGAATCATATGAGAACAGCTCTCTCCTGCAGACTTTGAGGCTGGCAACAATTTTGCTTATCATTAAAAAGAATAAGGACCCGCAAATCTGCAGCTCTTATAGATCGCTGTCATTGCTGAATGTGGATCTCAAAATGATTTCTAAGATTCTGGCCATTTGCTTGGAGGACATTCTGCCCTCAGACTGGTTTCATTAAAAATAGACATATGTACTTGAATATTCGGCAGCTGTTTATGCATGCGCCTGCCACCTCCAAGCTACCAGAGATGTTAATCTCAATGAATGCTGAAAAAGCATTTGATCGGATGGAATGAAATTATTTATTTTATGCTTTCGGGAGTTTCGGATTCAGCCCAAAGCTCATCTGCTGAATCAAAATACTGTACTCCACTCCTCTAGCCTCGTTCCGGATAAACGACGTACATTCAGCTTTTTTCCTCATGTCCCGGAGCACTAGGCAAGGATGCCCCGTCTCCCCCGTTATTTGCCATTGCTATTGAATCTCTTGCTATGGCTTTTCATAACAGCGAATGAGTGGTGGGGATTGGTCGGGAAGGAATCAAGCTGAGAGTATCACTGTATGTGGACGACCTGCTATTGTACGTTGGCGACCCATCCAACTTGATTCCTGAAGTCTTATCTATACTAGAGAAGTTTGGTCATATTTTGGGGCACAAGCTTAACTTGAATAAGAGTGAGTCCTTCCTCTGAGTGCAGCAGCTCTTAGCCTTCCGCTCCACACCCTGCCTTTCAAGACCGTCACTAGGCAGTTTACTTACTTGGGTGTGCAAGCGACTAGCAAATTTAGTGGGTTCTTCAGAGCTAACTGTGTGCTACTTATGGGGCAGATGGAACAGGACCTCAAACGTTGGTCCATCTCCCCTTATCGTTAGCAGATGTATCAATGCGGTGAAGATGAACATACAACCTAAGTTTTTATATCTCCTTCAGTGCATCCTGGTGTTCATCCCCAAATCCTTCTTTTCCACAGACTTGATCAGCTCATTACAAGCTTGTCTGGAATAGGAAAAAAACCAAGAATGTGGAGGACAGTGTTACAAAGCCCTAAACAGGAGGGGGTATGGGACTGCCCAATTTTCTACTTTATTACTGGGCAGCCAATATAAGAGCAGTAGTGTGTCGGCTGCAGAGAGGGAGGCAATAGAAGGTTCTTTGTGGCTGCAGTTAGAATCCTCCTCCTGTGTTCCATTTTCTTTGGCTGCCTTGATATGTTCCCTGGTAAATTTTCCCTCCTCCCAGTATACTAGGATTGCACTTGTCAAGTCAACTCTGAGAATTTGGACATAATTTAGACGCCATTTTGGGTTTCAGACCTGGTCGCTGGCCTCCCCAGCATCAGCTAACCATTTTCTTCCTCAGTCTGTTTTGGATGGTGCGTTCAACACATGGGTCAAGCACAGGATCAGAACATTCCGGGACTTGTATGTGATGCGTGTTTGCGACATTCCAGCAGGAGATGGATAAGTTTGCTTTACCTGCAATGCACCTTTTCAGATATCTGCAAATTCGAGACTGTGCGCGTAGGGTCGACCCTCAATTTCCAACGCGCCCAACTTGTGCCTCCATTGACAACTTAGATCTTCTATTACTATGCGTGATATCGTTTCTGTTCTTTATTCTCAAATTCTGTCCCAACATAAGTCTTTAGCAGTGGTTAAATCTTTATGGGAATGAGATCTGGGGGAGGAGTTCTCGGAGGAGGATTGGGACATGGTGCTGCATTGAGTACACTCCTCAATATGTGCCAAGCTGGGTGTGATACCATGTAAGCTCCTTCACAGACATATCTAACTAGAGTTAAACTTTCTAGAATGTACCCAGGCACAAGCCCCATTTGTGAACTGTGCTGGCAAACTCCCGCTACACTCTTACATATGTTCTGAGCTTGCCCCTCACTGTAAAACTACTGGACATCGATATTTGAGACAATTGTGGGAACGCTAGACCGGGACATAAGCGCATCCCCCCAGGCTGCTCTGTTTGGGGTTGTGCCTTTAAATCCACCGCTGCCGAAATTCCAAGCAGATTTTGTAGCTTTCGCTACACTCCTGGCAAAGCAACTAATCTTGTTTAGGTGAAGATCAAACGCACCCTTGACACACTCACACTGGATGAAGGACTTGGTAGATACCATTAGAACATAACAGCGCAGAACAGGCCCTTCGGCCCACGATGTTGCGCCGACCAATAAAAAGCCAATGACCCTCTAACCTAAACCAATCCCTTTCCATCCATAAACCTATCCACGGATCTCTTAAATGCCCCCAAACTAGGCGCATTTACAACTGCAGCAGGCAGGGCATTCCAATCCCTCACCACCCTCTGGGTAAAGAACCTACCTCTGACATCCATCCTATAACTACCACCCCTTAATTTAAAGCTACGCCCCCTCGTGCTAGCTTTCTCCATCCAAGGAAAAAGGCTATCACTGTCCACCCTATCTAAATCTCTAATCATCTTATATGTTTCAATAAGGTCCCCTCTTAGCCGCCTTCTTTCTAACGAGAACAACCTCAAATCCCTCAGTCTCTCCTCATAGGACCTCCCCTCCATACCAGGCAACATCCTGGTAAACCTCCTCTGCACCCTCTCCAAAGCCTCCACATCCTTCCTATAATGTGGGGACCAGAACTGCACACAATACTCCAAGTGCGGCCGCACCAGAGCTTTGTACAGTTGCAACATGATGCTGCGGCTCCTAAATTCAATCCCCCACCAACAAACTCCAAGACACCGTATGCCTTCCTAACAACCTTATCTACTTGATTCCCAACTTTCAGGGATCTATGTACACATACACCTAGATCCCTCTGTTCATCAACACTATTCAGAGTCCTACCGTTAGCCCTACACTCTACACATCTGTTATTCCTGCCAAAGTGAATTACCTCACACTTTTCCGCGTTAAACTCCATCCGCCACCTCTCGGCCCAGCTCTGCAACTTGTCCAAGTCTCTCTGTAAACTATGACACCCCTCCTCACTATCTACCACTCCTCCGACTTTGGTGTCATCAGCAAATTTACTAATCCACCCAACTATACCCTCATCCAGATCATTTATAAAAATTACAAACAGCAGTGGCCCCAAAACAGATCCCTGAGGCACACCACTTGTAACCGAACCATTAAGCTGGAGAAGATGAGGTGCGCTACAAAAGTCCACTAATAGGTTCTATTATACCTGGCAACCATTTATAGCACATGTTGGGACGCTGCAGTTGGATACCCGATGGCCCCAGGATCCTGGGTGCTCCCACAGAGCTCTCTCCTACCCCCCACAACCCCCCCAGAATGGTGGACATGCCCTGACCCTTTACCTGAGTACACCCACCTACCCTGCTGAGGTATGGGGACCAACGAGAACTTTTTTCTCTCATTCCCTTTCTTCTCTCTCCTTTGCTGTCTCTCTTATTTTTTCTCTTCTTGCTAGTTTATAGCCTGGGCTGCTTGGGCGCTCAGCTGGTTCTCCAGCAGCATTCCTCTGCCTTTTTGTTTGTATATTATTACCATCATTACCAATGCAATCAGACAGGACTTGGGCGGGGTGGGTGCCGGGGGTACCAGGAGCTTGTCCCCTGGCCACGGGAGCCCTGGGAGGGTGTGGAAAGTCTTCAGAAGGATCTATAGGCTGGACGACTGGGCCAGTAACTGGCAAATGGAATTTAATGTTGGCAAGTGTGAAGTTGTCTACTTTGGTAGGAATAATGGTAGGAAGGACTATTACTTACATGGCGAAAAACTGCAGCATGTGACGGTGCAAAGGGACCTCAGGGTCCTTGTGCATGAGTCGCAAAAACCCAGCCTGCAGGTGCAGCAGGTGGTCAGGAAGGCGAATGGGATGCTGGCCTTCATAGCGAGGGGGACTGAACATAAAAGTAGGAGGTCTTGCTGCAACTGTACAGGGCACTGGTGAGGCCGCAGCTGGAGTACTGCGTGCAGTTTTGGTCGCCGCACTTACGCAAGGATATTTTGGCCTTGGAGGGAGTGCAGAGGAGGTTTACTAGGCTGATACCGGAGTTGAGGGGGTTGAACTACGAGGAGAGGCTGAATAAACTAGGCTTGTACTTGTTAGAGTTTAGAAGAATGAGGGGAGATCTCATTGAGACATATAAGATGATGAATGGGATGGATAGGATAGAGGTGGAGAGACTCTTCCCGCTCAGAAAGGACAGTAGGACTAGAGGGCACAGCCTCAAGATAAAGGGGGGGGGGGGGGCGGTTTAGAACAGAGTTGAGGAGGAACTTCTTCACTCAAAGGGTGGTGAATCTCTGGAATTTTCTGCCCGAAGTGGTGGAGGCTGCCTCGCTAAATATATTAAAGACGCGGGTTGATAGGTTTTTGATAGGCAAGGGGATTAAGGGTTATGGGGAGAGGGCGGGAAGGTGGAACTGAGACACGACAGATCAGCCATGATCTTACTGAATGGCGGGGCAGGCTCGAAGGGCTAGATGGCCTACTCCTGCTCCTGTTTCTTATGTTTCCTATGCCCAGTCGCATTGGAATGTAAACATGAACAGTATGTGGATCTGTATCTATTCTTGTTCCTAAGTAAAACAAGAAAATTTTCAACAAAGAAAAAAGCTTAACGGCACAGAAAGTGGTCACTTGGCCCACTGCGTCTGTGTATAAATTATAATTTCTAAAGTTCGCTCAATTCAGGAACCATTTTGTTTTTCAACTGAGAGCCAGCAGGAATTTGTAAATGGTAGGTCATCCCTGACAACTCTTTAAATTTTTTTTTGAAGAGATGACTGAAGGAGTGAACTGGGAATGTTTGTCAGTGTCATTTGTGTGCACTCCCAGAAAAAATCTGATACTCTCATAAGATTGTCAGCTTAAGCTGAAACTCATGGAATCAAAGGCACCTTATTAGCCTGGCTAGGAAACTGACTGAGAGGCAGGGGACAAGGTAGGAATGTAACAGATATTCTAATGGGTGCAATGAAGCCATAGGTGCCCACAAAAAAATCTATGTTGGAACATTAACTACTCACCATTTTAATTAACTATTCAGATGATGGAATAGTAAACCAAGCATTCAAATTGCTGATGAAACAAGGATAGGTAGAATAAAATTAGAATGATACTGATAGATTATGAGAATGAAATTCACTTTTCATACTTTTGTATAACGTAGGCAAATGTAAGATCATCCACTTTGGACCCATAAAGGAAATGGTGAAAAACTAGAAGCAGTGGAGTTCCAAAGAGACTTGAGGCTCCAGGTGCACAGGTCATTAAAATGTCACACAAGGTTAGAGACATCAAAAATGTTAATGAAATACTGGGCTTTTATCTAAAGGGTATAAGTCATGCTTCTGGTGTACAATGGGCTAGTTAGACCATAACTGGAGCATAGTGGACACCATATTTTAGGTACGATAAATTGACATTAAAGAGACTACAACATCGATTTAGAATGATACCAGAACTTTAAGTTTAAATTACAAAGAGGCAGTATACAAACCTGCCTTTTCTGGAATTTCAAAAGTTGGGGGGGGGGGGGGATGAGCTGATCTAAGCTTTCAAGATATTGAGGGGCAATAGAAACAAATCCCACTGGATTTACCCTAAAAATTACAGCCAAAGGGTGATAGAAATTTAGAATTCTCTTCCACAAACAACAGCTGATGCTAGATCAATTGTTAATTTTTAAATATAAGATTGATAGATTAGGGCAAAGGCCAGTTTGCAGGACAAGTAGGATCTCACTGAATGCTGGAACAGACTTGAGAGGTTGAGTCGCCTAGTTCTGTTTCTAATCCTTGCCACAAATCAAAGAAGAGTCCTGAACTACTACTAGTGAGTCAAACATTTATTGAAAAGCATAAATATTAAAGAGCACTGGGAGCAAAACTAGATGGGGGGGGGGGGGGGGGGCACCCCCAGGTGCATACTTGACAGCACAGTGGCAGAGTGCTTGGCACTGTTGCCTCACAGCACCAGGGACCCGGGTTCAATTCCCGGCTTGGGTCACTGTGTGGAGTTTGCACATTCTCCCCATCTGTGTGGGATTCCTCCCAGTCTGAAAGACATGATAGTTAGGCGCATTGAGCCGAACAGGCACCGTAGTGTGTCAACTAGGAGAATTTCACAGTAACCTCACTGCAGTGTTAACGTAAGCCTTACTTGTGACTAACAAACAAACTTTACTTTTGATCTGACTTCTGTGCTGTCTTAAGGCCGTAAGGCATGGGAGAAAAATTAGGAAATTTGGCACATCGAGTCTGCCCCGCCGTTCAATCATGGCTGATAACTTTCTCAACTCTGTTCCCCTGCTTTTTCCTCAGAAACTCTGATCCCCTTACCAATCAAAAACATAATATCTCTGTCTTAAATACTCAATGACTAGGCCGCCTTAGCTCTCTGTGGTAATGAATGCTACATATTCACCACCTTCTGCTGAAGAAATTCCTCCTCATCTCGGCTCTGAAGAGTGGTCTCTTTATTTTGTCACAAGTAGCTTACACTGATTTGAGATTCAACACTTCAAATTTGCCTGCTATTCCTTTAAACGTTAAAACTATGCGCAGGACATAAGCCGTTTGCGTTCTGGGCTGCAATCTGCGCAGTAATTTCAACACAAGTTACCTTACACCAACCCACTGATCCATAAAGGTGCCCTTCCTGGATCAAAGCACCATGAGAAATTGCTTGATTAAGTCCGGTTCGACGATTTATGACAAATAAAACGTGAAAGGACGGAACGCGAAGGCACGTTAAATCCCTTTTGCAAAGGGGCGAGTTCACACCAACGCCGTGAACGCCCTATTTCTCGCAACGTCCAGACCGTTCTAGAAACCTTTAGACATTTCTCCGCCTATTCAATCTTTTCCTGTGTCGTAGCAGATGCAAAAAAAACACAGCTGACCCGTAAAAACCACACACACACACCATCAGCCACCGCGCATTCAGGAAAATACAAACTTGTCATGTCAAACGGCAAAGTGCCAGCAGCGGGGCTTGCGGATCACTGGAGGTCAGCGCCTTCTGCCCACATTAGATGGGCCAAAATAAAAACAGGAAGGGAATTCTTACGTGCATAGAAAACCGATTGAGAGCAGCTGTTGCACTGACCCGGGCCACTGCAAATGCGGTGAGGATAATGTCAGTGTCTCAGGGGTCGTTGCTAGTTGTTAATATTGATGGTGCACGGTGGTCGTAGATGGTGCACTGCTGCGCGCGCGCGCACGCACACACACACACGGTGTAAGGGACAAGAGCCTGCAGCGGCGCGAGCACTCCCCGCCGCCGCCAACCTCCCGCGCGCAGCCCCGGAACCCGGGGGGGGGCTCAACGGCCAACCGTCACTTCCAACTGCCAGACCCCGGGCCCAAGCCGCCGCCGCCGCCGCCGCCTCCTCTCCCCCCTCCCCTCAAAAAAAACCACAAGGTTCCTCACCCAGACTCACACTTAAGATTGTGGCTCTCTGTTTGTCTCACCGCTTCCCCTTCATGTCGCGCCGTCCTCACTGGAACGATCCGCAGTCCATAATCAAGCGCGCATGCGCATCAGCAAAGCTGAAGCGAGGCGATCGCCATCTTTGTGAGGGGCAAAAGGAAAAGGGGCGCAGAGCGGGGAATGACGGCAGGACAGGTAACAGGTGTCACAATAAACACCATGGATGGCATGGACAATGGCAGCTGGCCTGGCCTTTGCACGCCTCAGCTGGCTTTCTTTTTATAAAAGTTAACTTTAGGCAAGAAATGGACCCCCAAACACCTGAGTATGTTGAGAGAACGTCAGTATTCATTTTTTAAAATCTTAGTAAGTTCGGTGAGAAATAATTTTTTTTTTGAATCAGGACACATTCATTCAGTAATTTTATTTTACCAGGGCAAATTCATTCAGTAAACACCAGTTTTTATTTTAAGTCAGGCAAATTTAATGAAATGGAAGCCAGGTTTTACTTTAACCCGGGATAAGTCGTGTCTGACAAATTTATTGGAGTTCTATGAGGATGTGTCTAGGGCGGTGGATAGAGGAGAGCCGGTGGATGTGGTCTTTCTGGATTTTCAGAAGGCGTTTGACAAAGTACCTCACAAGAGGTTATTGCAGAAGGTTGGGGGACATGGAGTTGGGGGTAGGGTGTTAGTGTGGATAGAGGATTGGTTGTCAAATAGGAGGCAGAGAATGGGGGTCAATGGGTGCTATTCGGATTGGTGGATGGTGACTAGTGGAGTGCCCCAGGGGTCGGTGCTGGGGCCTCAGCTTTTTACCATTTATACAGATGATCTGGAGGAGGGAACCGAGTGTAGGGTGTCGAAATTTGCTGATGACACCAAGATTGGGGGAACGGCAAATTGTGCGGAGGGTGTGGACAGTCTGCAGAAGGATCTAGATAGGCTGGGCGAATGGGCCAGGAAATGGCAAATGGAATTTAATGTTGGCAAGTGTGAGGTGGTCCACTTTGGTAGGAATAGTGGTAGGAAGGATTATTACTTATGTGGCGAAAAACTGCAGCAGGCGACGGTGCAGAGGGACCTCGGGGTCCTTGTGCATGAGTCGCAAAAACCCAGCTTGCAGGTGCAGCAGGTGGTCAGGAAGGCGAATGGGATGCTGGCCTTCATAGCGAGGGGGATTGAATATAAAAGTAGGGAGGTCTTGCTGCAGCTGTATAGGGCATTGGTGAGGCCGCAGCTGGAGTACTGTGTGCAGTTTTGGGCGCCGCACCTGCGCAAAGATATTTTGGCCTTGGAGGGAGTGCAGAGGAGGTTTACTAGGCTGATACCGGAGTTGAGAGGGTTGAGCTATGAGGAGAGGCTGAATAAACTAGGCTTGTACTCGTTAGAGTTTAGAAGAATGAGGGGAGATCTCATTGAGATGTACAAGATGATGAATGGGATGGATAGGATAGAGGTGGAGAGACTCTTCCCGCTCAAAAAAGACAGTAGGACTAGGGGGCACAGCCTCAAGATAAAGGGGGGGGGCGGTTTAGAACGGAGTTGAGGAGGAACTTCTTCACTCAAAGGGTGGTGAATCTCTGGAATTCTCTGCCCGTTGAAGTGGTGGAGGCTGCCTCGCTCAATATTTTTAAGACGCGGGTTGATGGGTTTTTGATAAGAGAGGGGATTAAGGGTTATGGGGAGAGGGCGGGAAAGTGGAACTGAGCCACGACAGATCAGCCATGATCTTATTGAATGGCGGGGCAGGCTCGAAGGGCTAGATGGCCTACTCCTGCTCCTATTTCTTATGTTCTTATGTTCTTAAATTCGTTCAGTAGAAGCCAATTTTTTTATTTTCAACCTGGATAAATCCAGGACATTTGATGCAGATATACCAACAGTGCTGTTGGGGAGGGAATCCCAGGATTTTGAACTTGTGAAAAATGAAGGAACAGTGATAATATTTCTACGTCAGGATGGTGTGTGACTTGAAGAGAAGCTTGCAGGTGGAGGTGGTGCTCCCGTGTGCCTGTTGCCCTTGTCCTGCGTGGTAGAGATTGTGGGTTTGGAAGGTGCTGTCCAAAGAGTAGATGTCAGCTTATTATGTTGTCTCAGAAACATGGACAACAGAGACTATTGGTATTTGAGCTGTGGATGTATAAATGTTCTGTATATTCTACACATACAGACTAAGGAAGGAATGTTCAATGTATTTGGAACATTAGTGCATAATGTGAGGAACTAAGACCTCACACTACGTTTTTTTATAATATGCATATTGCTATTTATATTTGTAACATTTTAAAACTGAACAAAGATTTTTAAAATGGCTGAACCTATCCCCAAACAAAAGAAGCTACTTATATCAAAGCAAAATGCTACCAATGCTGGAATCTGAAACAAAAAATGCTGGAAAATCTCAACAGATTTGACAGCATCTGTGGTAAGCTCTGACGAAGGATCATCCTAACTTGAAAAGTTGGCTCTATTCTCTTTTCACAGATGCTGTCAGACCTGCTGAGATTTTCCAGCTTTTTTCTGTAAAAGAGGCTACTTGGCAGTTTTAGGAAAATTTGTACCTCAGTATTTATGGGAGCCACTAATGACTTCTTGTAAATTTGTACAATCCAACTTTAAAGAGAGTTATATAAAGGCCATCTGCATTTACTAACCAAGGCTAGCCAGGAGGAAAAGTCTCCTAAGATGGCGCCACACTTTCCTTTCAATTCCTAATGGCTGAGACATTTGACAGTCTTTGGAATCCACAAGATGGATACACATCCTTAGGCAAAGATGGTGAAGAGGTGGGAGTCATGTAACATTGGCTTCTGGCTATTGGAACTTATTGCCTTGTTGAATTGATTTGCCAGTCTCATTATTCTTGGATACCATGATGTGGAGTTGCCTGTGTTGGACTGGAGTAGGCACAGTAAATAGTCTCACAAACACCAGGTTAAAGTCCAACAGGTTTATTTGGTAGCATGAGCTTTTGGAGTATTGCCCCTTCACCAGATGAGTGAAGAGTTTGGTTCACAAACAGGCCATATATAGATACAAACTCAATTACAAGATAATGGTTGGAACACGAGGAAAGGAAAGGATGTCCCGAGGCATTGTACGTTGGTGAGACCATGTAGGTGCCACGACAACGAGTGAATGGACACCGTTCAACAATCATCAGGCAGGAGTGTTCCCTTTCTGTCGGAATGGGCATTCAGCCTTCGATCCTTGGGCATGCGCTTTCCAAGGCGGCCCCCATGACACACATCAATGCAGAAACTGATAGCCAAGTTCCGCACACATGAAGACAGCCTCAACTGGGATCCTACACCATCTGCAATCCCCACTCGTGCTACCAAATAAACCTGTTGGACTTTAATCTGGTGTTGTGAGACGACTTACTGTCTTTGGATAGAGGGAAATGAGGGTCTGAGAGTTTTAGATTTGTATGTCTGATTTTGGAAGTATTTGAGAGCTACTGATTGGTTTTGTTCATACAAACTGCTAGTACATATTGTGCAAATGAGTTGTAAGCAAACGTGCATATAAATATAACAATGATGAAAAATACTTTTGCCTTGGAGTTTCGGATACTAAGAGCATTACATGTGTCCAACCCCACTTCCGGAACATCTTGAAAGTTACATAAATACAAATCATTTTTATACCAAGTGAATGCTTTAGAATAATTACAATCAAGTGGATTATTGCTGCATTTCATCTATACAGTGCAACAACAGGTACTGATAAATACTCAGGCTAAGAATGAAAGGTGTAGAAAATATTTTATTCAGTGTGCAATGTTTGATAAGAACATCAATTGTCGTTCAAGTACACTGTGGTTTGTATGAACAAGAAAACTGCATTCTGGCATGGTGGTACAATGGTTGGCACTGCTGCCTCATAGTGCCAGGGACCTAGGTTCAATTCTGGTCTTGGGTCACTCTGTGTGGAGTTTGCACGTTCTCCCTCTGTGTGAGTTTTGTCCAGCTGCTCCAATTTTCTCCCACACGCCAAAGATGTGTGGGTTAGGTTGACCATGCTAAATTGCCCCTTAGTGTCAGCGGGATTAGCAGGGCAAATACGTGGGAGTAAGGGGACAGGGCCTGGTGGGATTGTTGATGATGCAGGCTCAATGGGCTGAATGGCCTCTTTCTGCACTGTAGGAATTCTATGATTCTGAGATTGGCACTGTGTCATTTTGCCATATTGGTGCTATTTGTTTTATTCTTCATAACACTCAATCGCATTGCTCGGCTCCTTGTGAGGGGAGCATTCCATACTTCCATCAGGTTTTAGTGACAATTGAAAACAAGAAAATCAACAGGCTCATCAGGACACTGTTCATTCTGGTGTGTCTTATTGTATCATTTTGTGTGCTTTTATGACAGACATTATCTTCCCTCCTTCCTGTCACACAGAAAGAAACAAAATTAAATCTGTATGTATTGTTTACATATCTAAAAGGAGTTAGCTTTGCTCCCTCACAGTACCAGGGACCTGGGTTCCACTCAGGTCCCTGTGTGGAGTTTGCACGTTTTTCCCATGTCTGCGTGGATTTCCTCAGGGTGCTCCAGCTTCGTCCCACAGTCCAAATATGTTCAGGTTAGATGACTGGCCGTACTAAATTGCCCTTTAGTGTCTTAAAATATGTAGGTTAGGGGATTAGCCCTGGTAAATACATGGAGTTATGGGGATAGGGCAGGGATGTGGGCTTGGGTAAGACTCTGACAGAGAGTCGGTGCATACTCAATGGGCTGAATGGCTTCCTGCACTGTAGGGATTCTATGACTATAATAGTAATAAGGTATACCATGTACAAATAAATGCATATTTTAACTCTCCCGTCCCACTGTATGATACCAACTGTGGCAGGACTCTTGCCTCTTAATCAGGAGGTTTTTGGTTGAGGACTTGAACACAAAATGTAGTCTGACACTGGAAGTTGAGAATATGCTGCAAAGTTAGAGGTGCCGTGTTTTGGATGAGACAGAATTTTATGGTGAGGCGAATGCTATGAAGCTTCAAGATGATTTAAACAAGTTGAGTGAATATGAAAATGCATGGCAGATGTCAGGATAATGTGGATAAGTGTGAAGTTATTCATTTCAGTAGGAAAAACAGAATAGCAGCGTATTACTTAAATGGTGACAAATTGGGAAATATTGATGTACAAAGAAAACTGGATGTCCTTGTACATTAATCACTAAAAGCATACAGATTAATAAGGAGTTAAGAAGGCAAATGTTGGCCTTCATTGCAGGCGGCCTTGGTGAGACCAGAAATGGAGTATTTTGTGCAGTTTTGGTCTCCTTACCTAAGAATACTTGCCATTGAGGGAATGCAGTGAAGGTTCACCGGAGTGATTCCTGGGATGGCAGGATTGTCGTACAAGGAGAGATTTGGTTCATTTAGACCTTTAATCACTGGAGCTTAGAAGAATGAAGGGGTATTTCATTGAAATGTTTTAAATTCTGACAGGACTGGACAGACTGGATGCATGGATGTTGTTTCCTCTGGCTAGAGAGTTTAGATGTGGAGATGCTGGCGTTGGACTGGGATAAACATAGTAAGAAGTCTGACAACACCAGGTTTAAGTCCAACGGATTTATTTGATAGTAAACTCGCAAGCCTTTGGGGTTTGCCCCTTTGTCAGGTGAATGGAGAGTTCTGGCCTCAGACAGAGCATATAACAGCACAGACAGTTTACAGATTACTGATTAGAATGTGAGTCTTTACACCTAACCTGCTATTCAAATCTTAAAGAGGCCAGCAATGTGAGTGGAAGGAGCATTAAGCCCAGGTTAAAGAGATGTGTATTGTCTCCAGACAGTACGGTAAGTGAGGTTTAGCAAACCCAGGCAAGTCATGGGGATTTTAGATAGTGCGACATGAACCCAAGATCCCTGTTGAGACTGTCCTCGTGTGCGGAACTTGGCTGTCAGTCTCTGCTCAGCGACTCTGCGCTGTCGTGTGTCATGAAGGCCGCCTTGGAGAATGCTTACCTGAAGGTCAGAGGCCGAATGCCCGTGACCACTGGAGTGTTCGCCAACAGGAAGGGAACAGTCTTGCCTGGTGATTGTCGAGTGATGTTTATTCATCTGTTGTCGTAGCGTCTGCATGGTCTCCCCAATGTACCATGCTTCGGGACATCCTTTCCTGCAGTGTATTAGGTAGACAACGTTGGCTGAGTTGCAAGAGTATGTACCGTGTATCTGGTGGATGGTATTCTCACGTGTGATGATGTCATCCATGTCGATGATCTGGCATGTCTTGCAGAGGTTGCTGTGGCAGGGTTGTGTGGTGTTGTGGTCACTATTCTCCCGAAGGCTGGGTAGTTTGCTGCGAACAGTGGCCTGTTTGAGGTTGTGGGGGTGTGGGGATGGCCCTGGCGAGATGTTTGTCTTTATCAATGATATGTTGAAGACTCCGGAGAAGATGTCATAGCTTCTCCGCTCTGGGGAAGTACTAGACGACGAAGGGTACTCTGTCCACCATGTCCCGTGTTTGTCTTCTGAGGAGGTCGGTGCAGTTTTTCGCTGTGGCACATCGGAACTGTCAATCGATGAGTTGAGCGCCTTATCCTGTTCTTATGAGGGCATCTTTCAGCGTCTGGAGGTGTCTGTCACGATCCTACTCATCTGAGCAGATCTTGTGTATACGGAGGGCTTGTCCATAGGGGATGGCTTCTTTAATGTGTTTAGGGTGAAAGCTGGAGAAGTGGAGCACTGTGAGGTTGTCTGTGGGCTTGCGGTACAGTGAGGTGCTGAGGTGACTGTCCTTGATGGAGATGCGTGGGTCCAAGAATGCAATTGATTCTGGAGAATAGTCCATGGTGAGTCTGATGGTGGGGTGGAACTTGTTGATATCATCATATAGTTGTTTCAGTGATTGTTCACCATGAGTCCAAAGGAAGAAAATGTCATCAATGCATGTAGTGTATAGCATCGGTTGAAGGTCCTGTGCGGTGAAGAAGTCTTGTTCGAATCTGTGCATGAAGATGTTGGCATATTGAGGTGCGAATTTGGTCCCCATGGCTGTTCCATGTGTCTGGATGAAAAACTGGTTGTTGAAGGTGAAGACGTTGTTGTCCAGGATAAAGTGGATGAGTTGTAAAATTGCATCCGGAAACTAGCAGTTGTCAGTGTTGAGTACTGAGGCTGTTGCAGCAATGCCATTGTCATGGGGGATGTTGGTGTAGAGTGCCGAGACATCCATTGTGACGAGGAGTGTCCCTGGTTCAACTGCTCCATGTGTGCTGAGTTTCCGTAGGAAGTCTGTAGTGTTGCGACAAAAGCTGGGGGTCCTTTGTACAATGGGTTTCAGGATGCCCTCGATGTAGCTGGAGTCGTTCTCGCACAGGGTCCCATTGCCCGATACGATGGGACGGCCGGGTGTGTTTACCTTGCGTATCTTTGGGAGGCAGTAGAGATCCCCAACGTGAGGAGTACGTGGAATGAGAGCACAGAGGGTGCTCTGAAGGTCCGGATCAAAGGTCTTGATCATAGTGTTGAGTTGACGAGTGTGTTCTTTGGTCAGATCTGCGGGTAACCGTCTGTAGTGTTCCTCATTGTTCAGTTGTTGGTACACTTCTTTGCAGTAATCCATTCTGTTCAGTATGACAATGGCCCCTCCTTTGTCTGCTGGTTTGATGACAATGTTGCGATTGGTCTTGAGAGCGTGGATGGCGTTGCGTTGTGCTTGGGTGATGTTCGGGGCTGTCTTGTGAGTGCGGCTGATGAATCTGGTGTTAACGCACCTCCTGATGATTTGGGCATACATATCCAGTTGAGGCCAGTGGCCTTTCGGAGGGGTCCAATTGGATTCCTTCCTCTTTGGTTGCTGCACTGCAGATCTCTCTGTCGGTTGTTCTGGTTCATTGGCTGTCTCATTGTGTTCGCTGTTGGCCTCTTGGGGTTTGTGGAAAAACTCCTGCAGCTTCATTCGCCTGATGAATTCCCCTGTGTCTGCTGTGAGACTGACGGGGTCCATTTTGGTGGTGGGGCAGAAATTGAGCCCTCGGCTGAGAACTTCGATAGCCAAGTTCCGCACACATGAGGACGGTCTCAACAGGGATCTTGGGTCCATGTTGCACTATCTGTAACCCCCATGACTTGCCTGGGTTTGCTAAACCTCACTTGCTGTACTGTCTGGAGACAATACACATCTCTTTTTAACCTGGGCTTAATGCTCCTTCCACTCACATTGTTGGCCTCTTTAAGACTTGAATAGCAGGTTAGGTGGAAAGACTCGCATTCTAATCAGTAATCTGTAAACTGTCTGCGTTGTTATATGCTCTGTCTGAGACCAGAACTCTCCATTCACCTGACGAAGGGGCAAACCCCGAAAGCTTGCGAGTTTACTATCAAATAAATCTGTTGGACTTAAACCTGGTGTTGTCAGACTTCTTAGAGAGTTTAGAACACAGCCTCAAGACATGGGTCGGTCATTTAGGACTGATACAAAGAACAACCCAGCACGGGAAACAGGCCCTTCGGCCCAACGAGCCCGCGCCGCCGCATCACCCTACACCTATTCTACCCTGCGTGTCTGCAAATGGAACCCCTAACTTAGCCAAATTCAGGGGAGAATAGTGTCAATTTGGTAAACCAATCAGCCTAAGAGCACATCTTTGGGGTGTGGGAGGAAACCGGAGCGCCCGGAGGAAACCCATGCAACCACAGGGAGAATGCACAAACTCCCACAGACACAGGCCCAAATCCATGTATCTGCACAGCCAGCAGTGCTAGTCACCGAGCTGTTGTGGCGCCCGTCTACCGGTCCAGGATCAAGCACACACACCGACACGAAGTACTAGGCCACTCCCGGAACCTCCAAGAGCAGCCCACGCACGACCCACCGTGTGCATGCCCCTTGTTTGACAACAAGGTGGACCTCCACCTGCGGAATAAAAAGACAAAAACGTTAACTTACAAGTCTGCATTTCCGGTGTCTCCCGAGGTTCTGACCTTATTTAATAGCCCCTACTATAACCCTCCATCCTCGTTTCACTCATGTGTCTGTCTAACTGAACCTTAAACGAGTCCAACGTTCCTACCTCCACCACCCTACTCGGTAGCGCGTTCCATACCCCCACAACTCTCTGCGTAAAGAACCTTCCTCTCACATCCAAATTATACCTCTCCCCCCTCACCCTTAAATCGTGACCTCTCGTATTTGTACCCAGTCTAGGGAGCAGTCTCTCACTATTGACTCTATCTATTCCCTTCAGTATCTTATATACCTCTATCATGTCCCCCCTCAACCTCCGTCTTTCCAAGGAGAAAAGTCCCAGTTTCTCCAACCTTTCCTCGTAACCCAGCCCCTCCATGCCAGGCAACATCCTGGTAAACCTCCTCTGAACCCTCTCCAGAGCCTCCACGTCCTTCCGGTAGTAAGGTGACCAGAACTGGACGCAGTACTCCAAATGCGGTCTAACCAACGTTCTATACAACTGAAGCATTAGACGGCAGCTTTTATACTCTATACCCCTTCCTATAAAGGCTAGCATTCCATAAGCCTTCCTAACAACCTTCTCCACTTGTGCCGCAACCTTCGTGGATTTGTGAACCTGCATTCCCAGGTCCCTCTGTATTTCTATACTCCTAATCGGTCTACCTTTTATCACATAGCTCCTCTCTGCATTATTCCTTCCAAAATGCATCACCTCGCATTTGTCAGGATTAAATTCCATCTGCCACCTATCTGCCCAATGCACCAACCTATCTATATCCTGTTGTATCACCTGACATTCCACTTCAGTACCTGCCAACCCTGCCATCTTGGTGTCATCTGCAAACTTGCTGATCACACCACCTACGCTCTCTTCCAAGTCATTTATGTATACTACAAAGATATGTGGCAAAATCTCTTCACTCAGTGGGTGATGAATATGTGTAATTCTCTACCACAAAAAGCTGTGAAGGCCAACTCACTGAATATATATAAGGAAATAAATAGATTTCTAGACTCTAAAGGCGTCAAAGAGTCTGGGGAGAGCACAGGAGTATGCCCTTGAGATAAAAGATCAGCCATGATCATACTGAATAGCAGAGCAGGCCCGAAGGTCTGAATGATCTAAGCTTGCTCCTACTTTGTATGTTTCTATTAACATCAAATTTCGTCTGCCTTCTCAGTTTGGAAAAGATCCTATTTCAAAGAGAAGCTGTTTTGGCCAATATTTATTCCTCAACCAACATCAGTAATATAGATTATCTGGTCATTATCACAGTGTTATTTATGGGACAAATTAAGTTGGCTGCTACATTTTCTACATCATGATAGTGACTACATTTTACAAGTACTCAAATGGCTGAAAAGTGCTTTAAGGTATATTGAATTTATGAAAGGTGCTTTATAAATATGTTTTCCTTTTTTAAAAAGAAAAATAAAATTAAGCACTCATCCGCTAAGGTCTCTAACGGATATTTCTAGTCGAATAGAAGAAACGTTAGCAACCTGAAACATCAGGTGTGTTTCTATCCATTGATTCTGCCTGACTGAGTTTTCAGAACTCAAAACAAACATTTTTGTTTGTTTTCAGAATAATAACTGGTTGGCTAGCTGTAATTTCTAAAGCTGAAGACCCTGAGTGTACATAAGCATGAGTCATTGAAGATGGCAGGACAGATTGAGAGAGCAGTTAAAGCATGTAATATCCTGGGTGCTTTTAATAGGAACACATAAGGGCAAGGAGGTTATGTTGAACTTGTATGGGACATTGTTTTGGCCTCAGCTGCAGGATGGTGTTTTGAAATGGCAAGCAACAGAAAGATCTTGGTCCTGCTTGTGGATGGACCGGAGATGTTCTGCAAAGCGGCCATTCGTTCTGCCTTTGGTTCCTCCAATGCGGAGCAGCAAATGCAATAGACCAGGTTAAAGGAGGTGCTTGTGAAGTGCTGCTTCACCTGAAAAGAGTGTTTGGACCCTGAAACGGTGAGCAGAGAGGAGGTAAAGGGGCATGTGTTGCACCTTCTACAATTGCATGGGAAGGTGCTGTGCGCAGTGGGTGAGGTGCTGGGTGTGATGAAGGAATGGACAATGGTGTCCCAGAGAGAACAGTCCCTGCGGAATGCTGACGCAGGGGAGGGGGGGTTGGTTGTGAGGGGAAGATGTGTTGTGCATGGTGGCGTCATACTAGAGTTGGTGGAAATGATGGAGGATGATCCTTTGAATGCGAGGTTTGTGGAGTAGCATCTTTTCAGTGCTCTTTACAGCTAAGGAGGAGTTTTAAAATGTGGTCACAGTTTTTAATGGAGAAAATTGGTAAATAATATGCACACAAGGCCCAATAAACAGCAACATGTTAATGACCTGATCATTTGTTTCACTGATGTTAGTTGAGAAATAAATATTAGTCAAGATACCAAGGAACCTACCTTGCTTATCTTTGAAACTGTTGTGGGATAATCCAATTGAGAACGGATTGGGCCCTTGACTTAATATCTCCTCTGGAAACAGCACCCTCTGGCAGTGCACTACGTTGGCAGTGACACAACTACCCATGCTGTAAGTTGAACTGACTTGCTGATGAGAATTCCCATAAAAGCAGTGGACTGCTTTCACCAAGAATGAAAGGTGCATTGTTTTATTCATTCTATAGCATAAACAATGGTGTATGATGTAGTCTCTGTGCAACACACTGCATGATTGAGATGTGGAAAAATGGCTAGAAATGAACCAAAGAATAAGTACATGTGAAAACGACCCTGTAATTGTCTTGTCAAAACAACCCAGTTTACAACCAAAGTACAGTAAGCTCCAATTGCAAAGTATCTGTATGCTGCTGTGCCACAGAAATGACTGTGTGGTGCTGAAGATTACTGAACTTTGTGCCACTAGAGAGAGCCATTTACTGCTGAGATTTGAATGAGCAAGCGGGCTTCATTCAAGGCTCAGTAACCTTTTAATTAGAATTTGAAATCGCTAATTTCCCCATATTTAGGGTCTCTTTCCTACAAGTCTAGTATAACAGTTGCAGTGGTGAGCTAATATTAATTTAAAGCTTTTAAAGCAGTTTAAGCAGCCCTTCAAAATTGTTGGGAGTTTGGACTTATCCTGATAAATATATGCTGCAATGATATCATGCTACTTCCACTTACAGTCATTGTTATCCGTAATGACAAAAGTAAGGAACTATTGAGTCTCTTCTTACTGGGTTAAAGGCCTCACCCTCCTAACAGATGGCTTCCCACCCCACCAAATATAGGCGTCTCTTATCCATTGCAAGAGGTCCCTCCCATCTAACACTTTCAGAAACCCTACTGTCCAACCCTCACCCAAAGTTCTGACAGGGCTTCAATAATTTTTGCTGTTCATGAGGGTGTCGAGCAAGAATGTGAAACCACTCTAAAGTTCCAGTGATAGACCGCAGTTGGTGTCGTCCACCGCAGCCCCCACCCCTCCCAAGTGTTGCAAGCAATACTGCAGATTAATAACAATGTGAATTCCAAGGCCGTGAAGACAAAAATGAGCAAGATGTTGTTAGGTATGTGCTGCGAACAGACTAATTATTGTGTTTAGAATCTGAGACATCTGCATCTTATGTTTGGATAGTGGGAGCCTATTTCTCTCCCTAATACATTTGAGGATCCTCTCTGTTCTGTTAGGTCACTAGGAAAACTGCACACCCCCCCCCACCGCATGTGGGGAAGGAGGATCTAACTTTTTGAACTCAATTAGCACCTTGCCTCTTCTGAGATTTTAAGTTACGTGACTAGATGTTATTTTCACGGAATGGTCATGGCTGAGACTTTTCTTTTTGGTGCAGCTGGTGGATCTCAATACCCCAGAAGACTGTAGGACTAGAGGAGCTAGCGAACCCATGGATAAAGAAAAATGATGAGAATTTTAAAGTGGAAGCACTGCCAAATCGGTAGGTAATGAGGACAAGAATGATGCGAACTTTGAGCAATTTTGGATTTTTTTCCCATGGTTTTGACCTAGGCCTGAACATGAATGAGAATCAAGGTGAATAGGAGGGGAGTGGCAATTGAGTTTTTCATGTGCGAGGCTGGTTAAGACCCAGCAGTCATGGAAATGTTGCTAATGCACTGTTAATATGGAGGCATTTGAACCAAATGAAGCAGATTACAATAATTAGATCAAGGCTGCATTGTGTGTTATTCTGGAATTGATTCACCAGATTTGAATGATCTCTGCTGATCACATGACCTGCAGTTCAGTACAGGCCAATCAGCAGTGGTGCCAGGACTGAAGACTTGGGCTACTCCACTGATACTTCGTTGTCACACATACAACTTAATTTGGAGTCAACATTTTTTTTAAACTGGAAATGTTCAGCATACTATATCACAGTTATTATATACAGAGGTAACATTTTGTAATTTAACACAAACGCATCACAGCACCAGCTACAGGTGTAACAGATGTTGTCACTTAAAATATAAGTTTTTAAATTTTTCACCTGTCAGACACACATTCAGCAGGCATGACCAAGCCTGGAACGCGATTTCACACTGGCTGGCTAATGGGCAGCAACATGAAGCATGTACTGGAATAGACTCAGCACTGCCAGGGAGGGTGGGAAAAAGGTGGGTGCTGGGAAAAGGGAGAACATAAAAACATAAGAAATAGGAGCAGGAGTAGGCCATCTAGCCCTTCGAGCCTGCCCCGCCATTCAACAAGATCATGGTTGAATGCATTTGGGTTGGTCCTTCTTTTAGACTCCTTCAAGGGGACAGCTGCTGCAGAGCTGTCTCAGCAAACTACAAAACTGAAAAAAAAAATTCCGATGGAAAAAGATTGCATACTGTTTAGGCAGCACATTCAAGCACAAACCTCAGTTCCCAGATAACTTGCATTTCAGCCTTGACATTTCATCCTGTCCTGGATTGAGGTTGCCGTTAAAATGTAAAGGTTGCCTGGCCAGTTGGCTCTCTCACCATTCATAAAAGCAGATAGCCCATGTAAAATTGTTCTCAATTGGCTCCTTAAAGGGCTACATTGACTGCTTGATTATCAGTCACCCACTGACTGAAATATTGTGCTAGTGTGTGATGATATCATTGGTGAACCAGATGGGTTTTTACGATAATTAACAATGATTTGTTGATCATCATTGGACTTTTAATTCCAGATTTTTATTCAATTCAAATTTCAGTATCTGCTGTGATGCAATTCAAACTTGGTTCCCAGAGTATTACCCTGGGTCTTTGGAATACTAGTCCAGACACAAAACCACTATCCTGCTGCCTCCCCAACATATGTTTGAAAAACTGAAGCTGTTTTCTCTAGAAGGCTGAGGGGTGATCTGATGGAAGTCTTTAAGATTATTAAAGAGCTTGATAGTTCAAGCACAGAGAAAATGTTTAATTTTGTGCAAAATTCTAAAATTAGATGTCACAAATATAAAATGGTCACTAATAAATTAAATAAGGAATTCAAGAGAAACTTTATTCAGGACATGATTAGAATGTGCAATGCGCAAGAACTAGTTGAGGTAAACTGCATAGATGCACTTAAGGGGAAAAAACCAAACAAGCACACAACGGAAATGGAAGCAAAGGATATGCTGCTGGAATGAGATGAAGAGGGTGGGAGGGGACCCTTGTCGAGCTTATGTGTGGTTTACAAGAGTTGAATAAATAGTCTGTTTCTATGTTGTAGATTTGATGTAAAAACCTGCTATTGGAGTAAAATATTTTTGAGATGGTATGTTGCTCAAATGTTTTAAATACATGATAGATTAAACAGGATAAAACTTTGGTCTAGCATAACAGTTAGTGTATATAATAGGAAATAGAATGTGTATTTTGTTTTAAGGCAGTAATTCAGATGAGCAAGAAACTAAAATTGTTTGTAAATTTGCCTCAATTCATCTGCAGCAAAAGCCCTAATCATGCTTTTGTTATCTCTGGACTCAACTATTCCAGTGCTCTCCTGATTGGTAACCACATTGCACCCCTTGGACTCCCAAACTCTTGCTTATATTGTAACATGAACCAAGTAATTTTCACCCATCAACCTTGTGCTGACCCACATTGGCTCTTAGTCTAGTGATGCCTCAATTATACAGTTCTCTTCCTTGTAGTCAAATTCTTTTAAGGCCTTGCACCTTCCTATCTCCGTAACCTTCTCCAGTCTTACAGCCATCCCTGCATTCCTCAAATTCTGGCCTCCTGCACATCTCTGATTCTATTTGCACCACCATTGGTGACTGTCTTCAGCTGTCTCAGTCCTAAACTCTAAAATTCCTTCGTAAAAGATCTTCACCGCTCTTTGATCTTTAAACTCGACCCTTTTAACTAAGCTTTTGGTCACATGTCCTTAACTCCTTATGGGACTTGGTGCCAAATTCCACCTGATAGTCCTGTGGAGGGTTATATTAAAGGTGTTAAATAAATGCAAGTTAGTGTAAAACTATAAAACAAATGACCTATGACTCTACATTTTGAAGGATCAGATAAATATTTCCCTCCATTTTACATTACTCCAGTGAAAAGGAGAGGGTGGTATATTCTGATAAATGTGTAGAAATGAAAGTAGGACTGTCTAATCTTAAAGATTTAATTTCACAGAACCTATTGGAAATATAGGTTCTGTCACATGATCCAATCATATTGATGGGAACGATACTGAATCCTATTTGTAACTGAGAGGGTTGAATTCTAACATGTGTTTAAGTGATGTCAGTCACAATCTGAGGGGATTTAATTGTGCTAAACATCAACACAGATGGTTAACTAGTGCTGATTACAAGATTCAACAATCCTGCCTTTTGTTTGCCTGTATCTGGTTGGAACAAGATTAATTTGGTGCAGATAGTCCTGTACAGGAACACTGCCTCAGAGGAAAGGAAGGAAATCGAAAGTAAGCACCAAATTTGTAGCTGAGGTTTTTTTAACTATTACGATGTAAATGTATTTCTGAGCAAGGAAGTTAACCCCTTTCAAGGGGTTCAAGAAAAAATGTTTGATTAAACTTGACCTAAATCTCATTGATATACACCTGCATGACGTGCATGCCTTCATAATAAAATAATTGATTGGGGAATCCTGCAGCATTTGTTCAGCTCAAAAATTGTTTGTGCCAATAAAGGGACAGTGACAGCAATAGAACACCCAGGGAGCTCAGAACAGTAGGACCAACAGTATATTTCATTAACTGGGAAAAAGTCTGAGAAGGAGGATGAATTACAATCAGTTCTGATAGAAAAAAAATAGAAAGATTGGATTGAGAGAGAAAAAAGACAAAGGAACAGAAATACAAATATTGTGAAATGTCACCAAGGACGATTTACCACCTGAATAAATGAAATGGCACAGTTTAAACTATCCCCATTCTGGACCAGAGAAATGAATTGGCATTGCATAAACAATTTTGTCATGTGGTTAAAAAGATTATGTTGTTAATTATCAGGCTTAATGATTGAGTTGTTCTTGATGGAAAATTTATGTTCAAAGCCAGGAAATACTGTTTTAAAAAAAAGGAGCGAGATATTGTTTTTGCAAACAAGTAACAAAACAGCATAAATTGGCAAACAAATTTTAGAGATTTGAAATCTTGCACCTCTTAATCCCCTGAGTTTATTGGTCAATTTGTATATTAATAACGACATGAGTCAGTAGTATGTTATTTTTTTTCCAGCAAAATCCAGCCTCTTACTTTAATCTTTCAATAAAAATCACCAATGCTATCAAAATAAAAGGAAAGGGAAAATCAGCAGACAGGAAGTTTCATCAGAGTGTCAGGACGTGGAATTAGGAACAACTCAATAGTGCCGAGGGTCGACACAATGACTTTTCATCTCTGTGCCCTGTGTTTGTTTCATGGATTTAAGCAAATTCTGTAAGATCAGGGACTCTATGAAATTTAGCAATGACTTCTAAAATCAGTGTACAATATATATTAAATAATTCTACGCATTCATATCAATATATACAGATTGTTACAGACAGGAGGGGGATCTGTTCAAACAGGACTAATATTTCCTCTTGCTTCCTCATCTATAAACAGAAAGAAGTTTTGATTTTGTTTCCCTGTTTAGTAAGTGATGATGTATTTCCCAACCCCTCAGTTTTTGTGTGATTCAATTCTTGCTAATAACCTCATAGCAAACCTAAAGTAGGATGAACTTAAAAGATTAGGTTTGTTACACACATTCAAAAAAACCACAAAACCACATCCCCCAGGTATACACACAAGCGTATAGAGAAGAAAAGGTTTTACAGTATAGAGACCACAGAGAAAATAAATATTGGTTTCACGTGAGTTCCAAAGTCCCATGAGGAATCCCTTCACAGAGGTCAGAGGGCTGAAAACTGGTGGTGTAAAATTTGCTTTTCTGGTGGTGTTGACTTCACAAAATGAAATAGGCATACAGAGATGAATTAGTTTTTGTAGGAAATGGTGCAGAAGTTCTAGCAGAGTCAGAGTAGATGGGGCTAATTGTCCAGCCTAGCCAGAACTACTACTGTGTGGCCTGCTTGTCAGATGTAAAAGCACAAACTGGCTTGCTGCCTCAGAAGACCATATTAACTGTTCAATAAGACAAAATCTTAAGTCATGTGATCTTACCTCTCCCCAAAGTCTTCAACAAAGGATGTCTATCCAGTATCTGAAACGTAGATGGGGTTTTAGGACTGCTAACATCTCTGCCATAATGGGTTGAAAAGTGCTTTTTGGGAGGCCCTTGCTTTAGTGAATTCTGACTCCACTTGCAAGCCTCATTGCAAATGGCCTTCATGTAGTTCCCTTTGAAGTTGGGTTGCGTCATGACAAGGTTGTCTGTTAGTAGTTCTTCAGAAATAACGAGAAATGACATTTCCAAAACTGCAAAGTGGCATCTTTTGTTCTGATGACTCATGATGTCCCGATGACCCTCTGAAATAGGGTCAGCCACCTAAGGTTTTTGTTTAGCTCAAACAGCAAAGAAAATTACAGTACAGGAACAGGCCCTTCAGCCCTCCAAGTCTGCACCAACCATGCTGCCTGACTGAACTAAAACCCCCTACCCTTCCAGGGACCATACCCCTCTATTCCCATCCTATTCATCTATTTGTCCAGATGACCCTTAAAACTCACTATCATATCTGCTTCCACTACCTCCCCTGGCAGTGAGTTCCAAGCACCCACCACCCTCTGTGTAAAAAAACTTGCCTCGTACATCTCGTTTAAACCTTGTCCCTTGCACCTTAAACCTATGCCCCCAAGTAATTGATTCTTTCACCCTAGGGAAAAAGCTTCTGAATATCCACTCTGCCCTCATGATCTTGTAGACTTCTGAAAAAGGCATAACTTAGCCCCTGTAACTCGGGGAAGTACTATAACTGTCCCCGCTGCCCGATTTAAGCCCTTTACCCCAGGGGAAAGACACCAGATCCTGATTTCGCTGGGGAAACTTCAGCCCCAGAATGTGAATGCCAAATTTTGGTTGGAGATCAACACAGTCTGGGTTGGCCACCAGTTACACTTATGAGATATACGTCAGTTGGTATGAGCCGCCTGCCCACAGGACAAATGGAGACTGATGGGTGACGGGGCGGACCAATCTCTACAAGATTATGAGGGCAGAGTGGATATTCCTAGGGTGAAAGAATCAATTACTTGGGGGCATAGGTTTAAGATGCAAGGGACAAGGTTTAAACGCGATGTACGAGGCAAGTTTTTTTACACAGAGGGTGGTGGGTGCTTGGAACTCACTGCCAGGGGAGGTAGTGGAAGCAGATATGATAGTGAGTTTTAAGGGGCATCTGGACAAATAGATGAACCGGCCTCGGTTTGATTAGCAGGGAGGAAGGTGGACACTCGCAGTCGAGTTTACAGCAGAAGTGGAGAACATAAGAAATAAGAGCAGGAATAGTCTATCTAGCCCTTCGAGCCTGCCCCACCATTCAATAAGATCATGACTGATCTGAAGTGGATCAGTTCCACTTTCCCGTTTTCTCCCATAACCCTTAATTCCCCTGTCTATCAGAAACCTATCTACCCGTGACTTAAATATATTTAGCAAAGTAGCCTCCACCACTTCAACGGGCAGAGAATTCCAGAGATTCACCACCCTTTGGAGGCACAACAGGAACCATTTCATCGGTTTAAGGCAGAAGTTCAGTGTGTCCTGGGTAATGCGCTAACCAACTGGTCTAAAATTACAAATACTAAACAACAGAAGGGTGAAGGGGCCTCCAAATATGGGGAGCAACTTTTTAAGGTCAACCAGAATGTTCGGGGATGCCTGAAGCCGTCCGTACAAATAGGGCATTCATCCAGACATTTAAAGATGGGCTGTCACCGGCTCATCAGAAAATCCTTAAAATGGGAGTTATCAGTTCACGGGATTATGATGAATTAGTGGAATGGGCTTCTGGAATTAAGGACGGGCCAGACGAAAAGCAATGCCCAAGAATAAATCAGGAGCATGTAGCTTTAACTAATGGGATCAAGCCGAAGGGAACTTGTCATAATTGTGGGAAGCCAGGAAATTTCACCCAGGACTGTAGGGCCCCAAAGTGGGGGGTAAGAGGAAAATGCTTATATGCCAGTTTTGCAACAAGAGTGGACATACAGAAGCCACTTGTTGGAGAAAACATGGTCGACCTAACCAGTCTCCCCTGATGCAATGGAGGAGGCTAAGTGACGGTCGGCAGCCCCCTTGGGTACGGGTAATAAGGAAGGTAGGATTTACATGTCTGTACTAGTAGGGGGCAGACAATGTGAGATGTTGGTGGATACAGGAGCCTCCATGTCCAACACGGACCTACCCCTACCCACAACTAATAAAATGATTTACGCGAGAGGAATTAACAGACAGAAAACCCCAGCCTATCTAAGCGAAACCACTCTGGTAGAATTAAATAACTTGTATATACCCATGCGATTTTATGTGTGTAAGATCAATTATGGAGAATGATTTAATGAAGGAATATGAAGTTCTAATAGATTGTGGAAAGGGTGAATTGATTTGGCCCCGTCCTATTGAAAAAAGGGAAAGATAAGAACCTATGCAAATCATTTGGGAATCATCCGTGCCACATCTGCGACAGGACGTAATTGGCGATTAGAGGACAATGGATTTGGCGCCATGTGTGCCTCTGTCCCAGGGATATGGGCAAAAACTAAACTAGATACCAGGCTAATTAAAGTTGACCCCATAATAACGGAAGGTCCAGAACATAAACCTCACTGATAATTTCTGATTAAGCCCGAGGCCAAGAAGGCCGAGGAAATTGTGTAGGGATTGGTGGAAAAGGGGATCCTGCGGGAGACACCAGTGCCACCAACTCCCTGACTTGGCTGGTGTCCAAACCGGATGGGAGTTACCAATTAACCATTGATTATACGGCTTTAAACAAATTAACTCCTAAATTACATCCCATTGCGGCCAGCCCCTCCACCATCCCAAACGGAATGTCACCATCCCATGAGATTTTTACAGTATTAGATATTTGCCAATGGGTTTTGGTCAATCCCCTTGGATTTTTATTCACAGGATAAATTTGCCTTCACAGTAGGCGATAAGCAGTATACATGGACTAGGCTTCCTTAGGGATTCCATAACAGCCCAGCCATATTTCACCGGGTAATGAGTAAGATACTGGAATAAGTGGAACTCCTGAAAGGGAGCACAATTTTACAGTATGTAGATGACATCTTGATAGCCTCTGAAACTAAAGTGGAACGTCAGACGGCACTATACTCGGACTTGAAGCACTTAGAAGATCGAGGACTGAAGGCAAACCCAAAAAAGGCCCAAATAGGAAAAAACACAGGATTTATACTTGGGACATTTAATATCCAAAGGGACCAAGGAAATGCCTGTAGACAGGAAAACAGTGATACAACAAATGCCAAGGTCAGTAACTGTTTGAAGGGTAAGGAAGTTTTGGGATTGTTTAATTACAGTTGCAATTAGTTGAGCCAATCCAAAGGCTATCAAAAGGGGGGAAACCCACTCTAAAAGCTGTGGACAGGGGATCAGAACAGGAAGAGGCATATCGGAAACTAAAAGCAGGATTAATGTCGGCCCCAGGACTTGGTTTACCAGACGCTAATAAAGATTTTCTTACATATTGTAACAATGAAGGAGGGTTCTATTTGGCAGTAGTACCCAAACCCATGGGGACAAACAGAGGCCGGTGGGATATTATTCATAAAGCTGAGGATTGCGCGGCATGGGCGGTAAAAATCAGCGAGCCCTTTGTAATGACAGTAAATATAGGCTTGCACACCAATCATACCTTGGTGGAAATGTTAAATACAGGAAAATTACGATCTGTCTCAAATATGAGAAGGGCGAAGTGGGAGGCAGTACTTCTTCCCCCCACTAAGTCCATCACCATCATACGAGACATGAGACATACGAGCCAAAGGAATGTTAGGTGAAGGGAAACCACACACTTGCGGAAATATAGATAAGGAGAAGGAGGAAAACAGAATAAAGGATGTGCCCTTGGAGGCACCGGAGGAGACCCTGTTTGTGGATGGGTCATGGAAGCATGTAGATGGGTCACCGCGAATGGGATAGGCGGTGGTAAGTGCGGACTTACAAGTGGTTCGAGCAGGAAGGATAGAGGGAGGTATGTCAGAACTAGTGGCCTTGAACCAGGCTTTTACTGAGGCGGCAGGGAGAAGGGTCAACATTTACACCAACAGTAGATATGCATTTGAAATAGTGCGTGACTATATGATCGTTTGGGGAAGAAGGGGATTTGTTACAACGGGAGGCACTCCAGTCAAGCATGGACAAATAATTGAAGCCTTATTGGATGCCAGCAAGCTCCCATTGGAAGCCACGGTATTGAAGGTAAAGGCACACCAAAATGAATCAGATAAGCAAAGCCCTGAATGGTATATTTTTATGGGAAATCAGGCAGCCAACAAAGTGGCACAATCAGCCGTAGAAACAGGAGAAATGCAAGCAGTGTTGGCCACCTCGGTTACAGTTGAACCCCCAACAGACATCTCACAGCAAATACTGATACACCTGAAGAAAAGCGTGCGAGGTGGAAAGCTCAAGGAGCTACACCTGATGAAAAGAGTGTATGGAGATTAAATGATAAAGTTCTAGCACCAGAATGTATCCAGCATACTCTAATGTAGTTACATCATGGACTGTCACATGTGGGAAGAGATGCCATGACAACCAGTATAGGGAAGGAATGGTGGTGGAAAGGAATGGACGGGACATTGCACAATATTGTCGTTGGTGTGTAACCTGTGCCCATTATAACCCAGGGAAGCCTGTGAAAATCAGGATCGGGCACCAGTCTCGCCCTAAAGGTCCCTGGGAACATCTACAAATTGACTTTACAGGACCTCTTCCTCAGTCACACAAGAACCCACTGCTTGGTGATAATTGACCAATTCACCAGATGGGTAGAGGCATTCCTGACTAAAAACTATTCAGCTTCTACGGTGGTGAGAATATTGGCTGAGGACATTATCCCTAGATAGACTCCAATCAAGGCACACACTTCATGGGGAGGTTAGTAAAAACTATATGTCAACTGATGGGGATAAAACAGAAATTTCACATACCCTATCACCCTCAAAGCTCAGGAATGGTGGAGCATATGAATAGAACACTTAAGACCTCCTTGGCAAAGGCCATGCAGGATTAGGGAAAAAGATGGACCGAGGTGTTACCCACCGTATTAATGAAACTCAGAGCCACCACTAATTAAACACCGGGCTGACACTAAATGAGCTAATGACCAGAAGGGCTGTGCAATTGCCTGAGTCCATTATTACCAGTGGGGCAGATGTAGGCCCATTACAGGATAGGATTAGACGATATGTTTTAGAACTAAGCACCCAACTGAAGGATATGCGAAAAACAGTAAGGGAAAACCAAACAGCGAAGGATGAGCAAAATGAGCTAGAACAGACCCCTAAGGCACCCCCGGCGGGCAGCAAGGTTATGGTAAAGATGTTACCTGGAAAGCCTGGGTTTACCCCCAAATGGAATGGCTTCTACGAGGTCATAATCAGTGGTGATACCTGTGCCTGCATAGATATGCAAAGCAAAGGTGTCTGGAAACATTGGACCCAGTTGAAAGAACATACCGGCACCAATTGGAAAAATATGTAATGTACTCAATTCACAAGTCCATGAGATGACTGATCTCCAAGCAAGCTGAACGGGTGTGCGGGACGTCACACACGAGCAATATAGCCTTTGGTCCATTGTATAACGGTTGTGCGGGTTATAATTAGGTGATAGAATGATTCTCTTGTTGCTTCTCACAACCCTTGCCCTACCAACCACGGAGGGAAAGTATGGATGGAATTGTGTAGACTTGGGAACAGAGCATTACAAGCATCTCTATAACGATGACTGTCTATTCTAACCTTCCGACACATGGAATAGGCCCCTGGGAGGTAACCCGTAGGGACTGCTGCTCGGGATTCCTTAACCATACCATGTTGCCAACTCTGTTGGAGGGGCGAGGTTATTGGGGTCTCCCGTGCAATGTAATTTGGTGTAACTGGAATTTCCGGTGTTTAGCTGAGGAGCCAGGATGGACCTGTGCCCGGCAACAGCAGAGGGCTTGGGAAGATGAGTACATCAACAAGAGATTTAGCCGGTCCAAGCGGTCATTGCACCAATCCATTAAAATTGGACCCATGACATGAATATTTCAGTGTATATGTCTCACTTGTATGCATTAGTCAAATTTGAGCAAGTGCTGGGTCTGCTCACACATTCCCATGCACAGAGGAAAGGGGGGAAGTCCTTTATTCCCTATCCCTTTGTCAACCCTGGAAATGGTAGAATGGATTTTGAATCAGAATGGAACCCAGGACTGTGATCGTGACTGAAGCCAGGGACTGCGTCATGATTGGATCGGAGAACCATAACGTATACGTATCCACACTTACTTGTATTCAGGGAGAAGTCTGGCAGACTGCTTTTGGAACCGGCTTCTCCCAAAAGCTTTTGTAATAAAGCCACTGTATTTTGACAGGCAAGAAAAGTGACATTTAAAACCCCATCAGGCACCACTATGCAAGGTACATTCAGTGTCAATACCTTGGTATTAGGAGGCATAGGATGCATTCTATCAGCCTTTGAGAACCATTACCAGCCTAGCTATAATAGATCAGACTCTCCTCCCCACTTTGTGAAAAACCAACAAAGGGGATCTATCTGCTGGTAAGAAATGGAATCATACCTGTTGGCCGTAGCTACTGTACTTAGCGGGTTAATGTCACCAGTGGTGCCTGGGCTTTGGTGCAACAGATTACCATCCATTGCCCCACAGCCGATGTCCCGATCAACCTCTCCTCTGCTTATGTGAGCAGTACGACTACATATAATGGTACCTAATTTGTCTGTGGAAGCAATGCCTACCCGTGGCTTCCCTGGGATTGGGCAGAATTGTGTTATTTAGCATATGTGGTGCCCTTTATTCACCATTACACTGACTTACGGGACCACCCCAAGATACACCTACTTATGGCTAAGCAAGCCATTAGTGAGACAGCACGATTCTCCATGACAGCCTTACCCACCTTATGAGACAGCAAGAGCAGCTCAGGAACTTACATGTATGGCCTTGACCTTAAAGACAATTGCAAATTAAACTGGAGACAGGTTCGAGGAGGTGAGCACAGCCACTCTGAGGTATCAGCCAAGACTGTAGCTATCCAGACCGTTGCTTTACAGAACCGGTTGGCACTCTTATGTGTTAGCCTCCCAGGGAGGAACGTGCACTATAATTGGATCTGAATGCTGGAAAATATAAATTGTTTGGCAAATCATATCAAGTGAGTAGCGAAGACAATACAAGATGAAGGGAGCCAATATTATAATTATAACCCTCCAGGATGGCTGGGGCAATGGTTTGGGTGGTGGGGATCATGCTTGATGCATGGGTTGACTGTATTAATTGTCATTGTTATCGCTTGTTGTGTTTGTATGGCATTATTGAACGCTTGTTGTAAAAGGGTAACAACCCAGATTATGCCGAGTGCAAGTGTACAGGCAGAAGGGGCAGACCTCCTGACGAAGGAGGTAGGCCCATATGCTGGAAACATTTGGCTCTGAATCGGTCATGGGGTCATGCTTGGACCTGGCCCCGACCAAAAGGGGGGACTGAAGAAAGGAATGGGTTAATGAATTTTGTACTTAGAATTTGTGCAAGAGAATTGCAAACCTTATGTGTTTGTGCAAGCTTGTGTGCTAGCTAAACATAGCTAAATAGCTGCAGATGTTGAAGCGCGATAATGGCTAGTTGAAAGGAGGAACAATACTGAGACGGCCGTGACGACACAAATTACACAAGGGAAGAAACTGCCGAAACAGCCAGAAGAACTGTGATCATAACTGGATCCGGGAACTTCGATCGTGACTGGAGCCGGAAGAACCGTGATCGTGATTGAAGCCAGGGACTGCGTCATGACTGGGACTGGGAACCATAATGTATAAGTATCCACAATTACTCGTATTCAGGGAGAAGTCTGGCAGACCGCTTTAGGAACTGGCTTCTCCCAAAAGCTTTTGTGATAAAACCACTGTACTTGGACTCACTAACAATCTGAGATATTATTTTACCAACAACACTTCTATCAGGTCACTGCCTCAACATCCGTCATTCCAGAGAGAACAAACCAAGTTTCTCCAATCTGTCCTCATAGCTAATGCTCTTCATACCACACAAAATGTCCAGTTTAAAATTAAGAAATAGCAACGAGAATATATTTTAATAAAAAAATGTGTTAAGTTCTGTTCAGTCACAATATCGAGACTGCACATAGGCTGCAATGTGTGTAAATTCTGTCCATGATCTTAATCCAGTTTTTAATGGATTAGGGTGACCAAACATTTTGGTTTGATGGGACATTCCCAATTCCTCATTAAATATTCCAGCACCCTGACAGTTTTTTTCAAATTGTTCTCAAATGTATGGGTTTTCAGCTGCACTGAGGTCCCCCCTCTTTTAACCCATCCCACTCATTCAATCTACTGTTTACTTATTAGTATCGCAAGTAGGTTTACATTAACATTACAGTGAAGTTACTGTGGAAATCCCCTAGTCACCACACTCCAGCACCTGTTCAGGTACACTGAGGGAGAATCTAGCATGGCTAGTGCATCTAACCAGCACGTCTTTCAGATTGTGGGAGGAAACTGGTGCAGCTGGGGAAACCCATGCAGATGGGAGAATGTGCTGACTCCACATAGACAGTCACCCAAGCTGGGAATTGAACCCAGGTCATTAGAGCTGTAAGGCAGGAGTGCTAACCACTACATGCCAACCCCTTCAATTTACTGTCACCAAATAAAATCTTCACAATGCACTACACCCTGGGAATTAGGGCCAGCTCCACTCTGGATTCTTCAGCAGTTTAACCTTGTTGTGCAGCCAGGAAGAGCGAGAGCTCAGTCCAAGAGGATGATCACTATCTTATTGACTCCATTGCTGGTTACACCTTTTAAACATCTTCAGCTGACTAGCCCACTGATGTCACAGCATGGGCCACTCAACTAAGCTACTGTTGGTGTTCCATAACTGCTCTGCCCCACCTCCCAGCCCTCCTTGAGAATCCCATTGGATTCAGTTCAGGAGATTGCACTCCACTATCTGTGTGGCTGTGAGGGGCTGTTACTCACTTCACAGGTGAGAATGATTCCATCCCACTGGGTCTGGTTGGTCTCCAGAAACAGAGCAACACGTATGTTCATAGCAGAACAACTTAATCACCTAATTAATCTTCTATCACATTTTGAATTATTTGATTGATTAAGCAAATCACCAGTAAAGGCAGAACAGCGTACAAATTGTAATCCAAGAATTTAATTCTCAAGATGCATGATCACCGAGTTCAGATGTATACATTTGTGAAAATGATATTAAGCGAAAATTGAGAAATGCTCATAATGCAATCCTCCTGCTGCATGCTAACACAATCTACTGAGAATGTGTTTGACTGTAAATAATGGCTGGATTGCTGACAATGCTGTCCTGAGTTACTCGAGCATAGTTACTATCGTGTCACTGCATATTATTTGCACTGAAGTAGGTAAGCATGCAATATGTAAAATTACAGCACATTGAAGCAATATTTAAATGGTTTCTTGAAGGTGGGATAGGTGGGGTTCTGTAATGATTTACATGTTGGGAGACCAATGGCAAGAGTCTAGGGGAGAATCAGTTGAAGATAGGAGGTCATGTGATGACATCTCCAGGAATATAGCCAAAGTTTAGCACCTTATATGGAAGATCTGAAGTCATTGAAAAGTGATCAATCAATTTAATTTTAACCCAATATCCCCAGGGAAGGCTTTGCATTTCACAATGGACAAACTCACTGGTGAATCTCCTATTCCTCCACAATATTAATTTCCGCATCATACCAGTTTTTTCACTTGCTGTATAAAAGTTCACTTTTTCTCCCATCGGCAACACTTTAAAATTCCTCACCGAGTTAGCTATGCTTGCAGGTTTTACACATCTTTTCACAGGGAATTCTTGTGTCAAATGATGGCTTGTCCAGCATTCTATGATTTTGTGCTCTTTTATGGTCTAATTCTGCCCTCATTGGCTTGGTCATACAACAAACTTCGTTAAATTTGCTAATCCAGAGGTACTGGTGCCGAATTGTGGTTTATCATGAGGATCATTCTATGGGATTTGCTATTCTGCTGTTGAGAATGGTTGACAACTTCAACATAACCAGAATTTTGTGTCATCTAAGAATTTTACTAAAACTAACAGAAGGATGAAATCTCCCCCAGCATCATCCAGATGCTGTCCTTGCTATGCCAGATTTCTGAGTGCTTGTTACTGCTTTAATCTCCAGCATTTGTGTTGCTCAAGTTGATGCAGACAAAAGTAAACTAAAGAAAATTAAGACTAAAGGAAAAAAATTATCTTCAATAGTAAGCATGAGGAAATTAGCTGCATTGTTTTCTTTACATTACATTGCGGTTTGGATTATTTTGTTCAGTATCCATATCCAGAAACCAACTAAGTTAGTTCATTAATTTAATTGCATATTGATTTTCCCCCAAAGCCCATCCCAGTTCCTACTATACAGGAGGCCAATCAGCCCATCATTCTGTGCTAAATGTTTGAACAAGCCATGGAAACTGGTCCCCACTCTGCATTTTTTTTTCTTTTTGAGTATTTATCAATTTTATTTGTTCGATAGAATTATAACACAGAAACAATCCTTTTGGGTCAACTCAACATGTGTGTGTTCATCCACCACACAGCAGTGTCCTAATCTCACTTGTTTGCTCTGTTTTCATGTCCCTTTATTTTCATTTCCCTTCAACCACAGTCATATAATCTTCAGTATGAAAACATTTTTTAGGACTATTGCTCTTTTGGATGCATATCATTAATCTGAATTTAGTTTTCTGGAGCATAATTTCAAAACTTGCAGATGATGCAAAACTTGGAAATGTGGTAAAGAATGATAAGGGTAATAGCAGGCTTCAGAATGATAGTCAGGCTGGTGAAATGGGCAGACACATGGTAAATGTGTGAAGTGACATATATTATTGAGAAAAATGAGGAGGAGTAATACTAATTTAAATGTCACAATTTTAAGGTGTGTGGGGAAGGGGCTGGTGGTAGCAGCATAAAATCCTGAAAGTTTATATGTGTTTATGTGGCAGGTTAACTTGACCAACCTGTTTAAAAAAGTAAATAGGATCTTTGGTGTTATAAACAGAGGCATTGCATATTTAAAGCAGGGAAGTTAAGCTCTTCATAAATCATTGATTAGACCTTGGCTAAAATGTTGTGTTCAATTCCGAGCAGCACCCTCTAAGAAGGATGTCAGGGCTTTGGGGTACAGAAAAGATTTAGACTGGTACCAGGAATGTCTCCAATAGTAAGCAGCACTGAGTCTAGATTATGAATATCAATAGGCTAGTTTACTGTGTTGGATAGGAAATGTATATGAATCTGTCCTCCCTGCCCTAGGGGCAGCATGGGGACAGAGTGGTTAGCACTGCTGCCTCACAGCGCCAGGGACCCGGGTTCAATTCCAGCCTTGGGTCACTGTCTGTGTGGAATTTGCATGTTCTCCCTGTGTCTGTGTGAGTTTCCTCTGGGTGCTCCATTTTTTTCCCACAGTCCAAGATATGCAAGTTAGGTTGATTGGCCATACTAAATTAACCCTAGTGTCAGGGGATTAGCAGGGTAAATATGAGGGAATGGGGACTGGGAGGCATTGTGGTCAGTGCAGACTTGATGGGCCGAATTACCTCCTTCTGCACTGTAGATTCTAAGATTCTCCCTTCCAACATGAATTATTGAACATTGGCCTACATTGGGATTTAATGTTCCTTACCTCAGAAACATTGTAATCATCAAACAGCCAATGCAGTTTAAATATGTAAACTCAGCACAGCACAGGAATTGATTCTGGAACCCTCTATTTAGTGTGCTTTAGTTTCTCAGTGCCTTTTGCTCGCAGTTTTCAGGGTAGCTCTTATGTGCTGATTGATGAACCTAGTTATTATTGAGATTTTTGAGATATGCTATTGTCCATCGATATTCTCAGTCCCACTTAGTACTTGGTTCTGCTTCTTTCACTTCAGAGGGTTCTCTCATATTTGTGCTGCCATACTTCACATTTCACAGAGTACTGTATGTGAGCAGGGATAATGAGTAAAAGATGCTCTTCCACTTTGGTGTTCAATTAGCATTCACTTTCTGCAAGCTTTCAGGACGTGAAAAATGGAACAGAAAGCTTCACGTGTTTGATGTTTGATTGAACAAGGGCAAAAGATAACTTAAGATGTTTGGCAACGTGCTGCATTCACCTGATAGGCCTGCAAGATGTAGGAAATGGGGGGTGGGGGGAAGAGGGACTTGCAGCTGATGGTATAATGGCCGAATGGTCACCCCAGGGTGAGCCTGGCTATTTTAGCAAAGATAAGAGTGGCATATGGTTAGCACTGCTACCTCATAGCACCAGGAACTCAGGTTCAATTTCAGCCTTGAGTGGTTCTTTGTGTGGAGTTTGCATATTCTTCCTGTGTCTGCATGGATTTCCTCCAGGTACTCTGGTTTCCTTCCATAGCCCAAATGTGCAGGTCAGGTGGCTTGGCCACGTTAAATAAACTACCACCTTGTATTTGGGGGATAGTGGGGTAAGTATGAGTGACTGTGGGAATAGAGCGAAGGGAGGTCGTGGGTAAGATGCTCTACCAGAGAGTTGGTGCAGACTCAATGGGCTGAATGATGACCTCCTGCACTGTAAGGATTCTATGTACCAGTATTGAAGGCCATTCAACCCCCTCCCGTCATCCATCCACAATGACTTTACAATTCACCCATTGCAGCATCCAACTAGTTCTAAGGTTTTTGTCTTAAGGGAAGAAGGAAAGATTAAATTGATCCTCCGCAACCTCAGGATATCTTCAGCACTTTACAACCAATGAAGTACATTTTGACTGTTGAATTCAGGAAATACAGCAATCAACTCACAGCAAGCTCCCACAAACAGCAATGAGATATTGACAAGATAACCTGTTATTTAATGATGTAGTTGAAGGGTAAATATTGGTCATCACACCAGGAAGAACATCTTTGCTCTGTTTTAAAATGGTGTCTTGGAATATTTTACTTTTCTATCTGGGAGGCTATTCCATGTATTGGCTACCTAGAAAGATAATAGTCCTAAATTTATCTTTAACATATTTGATATTCTTCCTTTCATCATACTTGCACAATTTAAATGACTTTTCCAGGTTTTTCTCTTCCATTCCCATCACAACCGTATTTACTTTTGCATGAATCTAGGCACTGAGGGAGTGCTGCACTGTCAGAACTGCTCTCTCTTGGACAATTCCCTTCTAGGTGAACGTAAAAGATTACAAAGCATTATTTCAAAGAAAAACAGGGAAGATCTCTGCAGTGTCCTGGCCAACGGTTATCTCTTAACCACCATCGCTAAATAAAACAGATGATCATTATGGTCATCTCTACATTGCGGTTTGTGGACTTGCTTTCTTCAAATTGGCTGTTGCATTTCCTACTTGACAGCAGTGACTGCACTTAAAATGCATTTCATTGGCTGTTGTGTGGTTTGGGACTTCCTGAGGTCAGGAAAGCTGCTGTATAAACGTAACTTTTTCCTTTCTTTCTACAAGATTATGTAGTTCTCAAACTGCCTCGAAAGTCTAAAAACTCCAATTGCTCCAGTCCTTCACAATTCAAATAAGACTATCGATCAGTCTCGAGGTTCTTCTTTGTATGTTGCCTCCAGTTTGTGAACATCTTTCATGTGTCTTGGTGACCAGACTGAAAACATGATTCATTGTGCAATTAAAAAAAAGCAGAAAATGTTGCAAGAACTCAGCTAGTCTGGCAACATCTGTGGAGAGAGAAACAATATTAACGTTTCAAGTCTTGCGGTTCTTCATCAGACACACGCATGTGTGTTGAATGGCATAAGGTGGGTCATCCATCCCTCACTCAGGATGAAGGCAATCACATTGACCAGCAGCACTCCAATCTCCCCAGACACAGCATTGTAGTGGCTGGAAGAGGTACTGCATGAAGCTTCTTAGTACTAAGTCCTGGGAACCAGTGGACAGGTAAGTTGCAAGGTCTCAGGGCTTGGAGGGGAGGGGAGAGGGGGGAAGGGGAGGGAGGGGAGAGGGGGGAAGGGGAGGGAAGGGAAGGGGAGCGGGAAGGGGGTCTTGGATGGGTACAGAGATCAACAAACCTTCAGGGAAGGGTTCTCCACTCTGGTGCAAGTGTCTCTGAAGTCCTGCCCACCCCAGCGTAAAATCACGAAGCCGGATTGGGCAGGATCCCAGAGGAAATACCATCCATACAATATCCCCTCCCCCTCCCTCCTCTTCCCCCTCCTCCCCCTCCCCCTCCCCCTCTCAGACACCCAAGGGGGTGTGGGATATGGCTGGTTGGGGGAGCATAAAATTCTGCCTTTGTTTTTATTTCAGATTTCCAGCATCCATGATAATTTGCTTCTATTCAAGATGCAGTTTGACCTGAGCACAGATTTCCTGAGACTCAAGTCTCATGATTTCCTGAGACTTCAATTCTACTGAAATGCATTTGATTTCCACAGACCTACATTGTCACTCCTGAGTGGATATTTATGAAGACATAAATGTCTTAGTTACTTACTCTGTGCAGTAGTTATGAAGTAAGCATAAGTAGTTATGCTTACTAAGTATAAACTAAGTAATATGTATGGATCCCACCCTGTAAAATGACGATCTCAACATTTACATAGCAATTCAGATGAATTGTAAGTTTGGGCTTAAAGATTTCAGGTCTGAAAATTTGTCTTGATATTTGGAATAATTTTTCCAACTTGCCCATGGAAAGACTCTCTAGATCCCTTCCCTAACAGAAGTCAAATCATTGGGGTTTTTATTCATTCATGGGTTGTGGGCATTAATGGCTAGGCCAGCATTTATCGCATCAGGAACTGCACTCATCTAGACATGTAAGAGTAATTCCATCACACACCTGAAGCCATACCTTGTATTCATGAATCCCAGTGCTGGAAGAAGCCATTCAGCCCATCAACTCTGCACAGATTCTCTAAAAGAGCAGTTTACCTATACCCAACCCCTGCCCTATTTTCAGAACCTTACCCATTTACCACGGATAATCCACCTAATCTACACATCTTTGGACACTCAGCAGCAATTTAGCATGGCCAATCCACCTAACCTGGATAACTTTTGACTGTGGGAGGAAACCAGAGCACCCAGAGGAAACCCATTCAGACATGGGAAGAACATGCAAACTCCTCACAGACAGTCTTGTAGATGGTGGACAGGCTTTGGGAAGTCAGGAGGTGAGTTACTTACCACAGGATTCCCAGCCTCTGACCTGCTCTTGTAGCCACAATATTTATTTGGCTGATCCAGTTCATTTTCTGGTCAGTGGTAACCCCCCAGTTGAATGTGTAAGATTCACTGTGTGCAATGTTCCAGCCATTAATATAGTCAGGAAACCTTCTGTGGTGTGCACTGACTTTCCAACTATGCTCCTAACCAAGGAGGCTTCTGCTAACAGTGAAAAATCAGATTCCTCTACCACATTTGTTTAAGTATAGGAAGGAGCTGACCAAAGTGACCTGCTGAAATTGAGTGCAGATTGATTTGGGAGCATGTGCGGTCTGTGTTATCACACAATCATTACTTCCTACCCCTGAATTTAGTGCTGTACTTAATGAGAACCTGGGGGAAATCAGTGAGTGCATGAAGTATGCAATTATCTGTCCTGCAAAATGATCAATCTGTTCATAATGGAAGTTGACAGGAAGGAAATATTTTACTGATTGAATTCAGCTCTGCCCAGCCATCTTTTCCTTCGTTTTTCCTGTTTTATTGATTTAATTTCCTGTCCCTGATTGCTATCCAGTGATTCCCTGCTGATAAGTGTATCTGTGGATGCAGGATGTGGACAGGAATGAGTTCTTCTGTGATGCTTGCCAAGTTGAATAACTTGGTGACATTGCCTTGGCTCCCAAATGGTTGATCATCAATTACACCCAGTGCAGGCACCTCACTGCCTCTCATTCTAAATTGTGTGGAAGGTGGATAAGAGAGGATGCACATTGTAACCGTGGATGCCTCAAGAAAGGGGCGATGCTGAGTGATTGCTAAGGTCTCACTTTGATATTTGAGGATGTGCTGACTGTATGCTCTGAGGAGTGTCAACTTGGTACTAAAAAAGGTGGGATCAGATCCCTTACCTTCATATCCATAGGTTTGGATAACACAACTAACCAATAGGCAGGACGCATTCCACTCCCAGTTCATATTTCTTTTGGAACCACGGATCTTCACCTCCTCAATTTATAGAAAACTTGTTCTGCATTTGTGCTGCTAGCTTGAATTCAGCTGTAAAGAGACAAAAGCTGTTTATGTTTTATTATTTATTCACTCATGAAATGTGAGCTTCACTGGCAAGGCCGATATTTGTTGTCCAATCTTAATTGCCCTTGAAGATGGAGTGAGATACCTTTTAACTGCTATAGTCCATGTGACATATAGCTACAGTGCTGGTAGGAAGGGGTTTTGACCCAGCAAACAGTGATGGAATGGCAATAATAGTTGCAAGACAGAATGGTGTGTGACTTGGAGGGGAACTTCCTGGTGTTTCCATGCATCTTGTGACCTTAATTTTCTAATTGGAGGAGGTGGTGGGTTTAGAAGGTGCTGTTGAAATACACTTGGTGGATTGTTGCAGTGCTTCTTGGGGATAGTACATTCTACTGGCACTGTGCACTGGTGGTGGGGGGGGTGGTGAATGCTTAAGGTGATGGTTTGGATGCTAGTCAAGCAGGCTGCTTTGTTCCGAATGGTGTCGAGCTTCTTGAGTGTTGATGGAGCTGCATTCATCCAGTCCTTGTATACATTTAAAGCTGTTTAGATTTTTGATCAATAAGAGAATCAAGGGTTATGGGGAAAGGGAAAGAAAGTGGATGTAAGGAATGTTAGATCAGCCATGATCCTACTGAACAGCAGAGAAGTCTCAAGGGGGTGAACAATTTACTTCTGGTCCCATTTTTTATGGTCTAAAGGCAAATGAAGACTATTCCTGCACATTTCTTGTAGTATTAGGTTATCTGGCATAGCAAGGGTTAAAATGGAACTGGGAAATAAAAATACCCTGTGTGATGTAAAAAACACATGACCTGAGATTAGAGTCATATGTACTGGACAGAGACCTGTGTAGAAGAAAACATGGAGTTAGTTCATAGCTTGGGCTATATCCAGGATATATACATCGTTTAGAGGATGAGAAGGGGGACTTAGTGGTAGGGGATGGGGAAATGGCTGAGGTCTTGAATAACTTTTTTGTTTCGGTCTTCACGGAGGAGGATGTGAATAATTTGCCGGGTGTTAGAGATGGAAAGGTGGTAGGACTGGAGGGTCTCAATGACATTACTGTTACTAGAGAGGCGGTGCTCGACAGACTGGAGGGGCTGATTGTGGACAAGTCCCCAGGACTGGATGGAATGCATCCGAGGGTTCTGAAAGAAATGGCGGAGGTGATAGTGGATGCCTTGGTGGTTATTTTCCAGACGTCGCTGGATTCCGGGGAAGTGCCAGAAGATTGGAAAGCGGCTAATGTTATGCCGTTGTTTAAGAAGGGTGCCAGGCAAAAGGCGGGGAATTATAGGCCGGTTAGTTTAACGTCTGTTGTAGGTAAAATGTTAGAATCCGTCATCAAGGAGGAAATAGCGAGGCATCTTGAGGGGAATTGCTTGATAGAGCAGATGCAGCATGGTTTCGTCAAGGGGAAGTCGTGTCTGACAAATTTACTGGAGTTCTATGAGGATGTGTCTAGGGCGGTGGATAGAGGAGAGCCGGTGGATGTGGTCTTTCTTGATTTTCAGAAGGCGTTTGACAAGGTACCTCACAAGAGGTTATTGCAGAAGGTCAGGGGGCATGGAGTTGGGGGTAGGGTGTTAGCGTGGATAGAGGACTGGTTGTCAAATAGGAGGCAGAGAGTGGGGGTCAATGGGTGCTATTCGGATTGGCGGTTGGTGACTAGTGGAGTGCCCCAGGGGTCGGTGCTCGGACCTCAGCTATTTACCATTTATATAGATGATCTGGAAGAGGGAACCGAGTGTATGGTGTCGAAATTTGCTGATGACACCAAGATTGGTGGAACGGCAAATTGCGCGGAGGGTGTGGAGAGTCTACAGAAGGATCTAGATAGGCTGGGCGAATGGGCCAGGAACTGGCAAATGGAATTTAATGTTGGCAAGTGCGACGTGGTCCACTTTGGTAGGAATAATGGATTATTACTTACGTGGAGAAAAACTGCAGCAGGCGACGGTGCAGAGGGACCTCGGGGTCCTTGTGCATGAGTCGCAAAAACCCAGCTTGCAGGTGGTCAGGAAGGTGAAAGGGATTCTGGCCTTCATAGCGAGGGGGATTGAATATAAAAGTAGGGAGGTCTTGCTGCGGCTATATAGGGCATTGGTGAGGCCGCAGCTGGAGTACTGTGTGCAGTTTTGGGCACTGTACTTACGCAAGGATATTTTGGCCTTGGAGGGAGTGCAGAGGAGGTTTACTAGGCTGATGCCGGAGTTGAGGGAGTTGAGCTATGAGGAGAGGCTGAATAAACTAGGCTTGTATTCGTTAGAGTTTAGAAGAATGAGGGGAGATCTCATTGAGACGTATAAGATGATGAATGGGATGGATAGGATAGAGGTGGAGAGACTCTTCCTGCTCAGAAAGGACAGTAGGACTAGGGGGCACAGCCTCAAGATAAAGGGGGAGCAGTTTAGAACGGAGTTGAGGAAGAATTTCTTCACTCAAAGGGTGGTGAATCTCTGGAATTCTCTGCCCGTTGAAGTGGTGGAGGCTACCTCGCTAAATATTTTTAAGACGCGGGTTGATGGGTTTTTGATAAGAGAGGGGAGTAAGGGTTATGGGGAGAGGGCGGGAATGTGGAACTGAGCCACGACAGATCAGCCATGATCTTCTTGAATGGCGGGGCAGGCTCGAAGGGCTAGATGGCCTACTCCTGCTCCTATTTCTTATGTTCTTATGTTATGGGGAGAGGACGGGAATGTGGAACTGAGCCACGACAGATCAGCCATGATCTTATTGAATGGCAGGGCAGGCTCGAAGGGCCAGATGGCCTACTCCTGCTCCTATTTCTTATGTTCTTATGTTCCTGTTCTTATGTTCTTATGTGTTATCAATAAACACATAACATTCAACCAACCAAGACCCGCACCTCTTTGTGAGATCAAGCAAACGTATAACACTCCCGACTTGTGCTTTATTGATCCAAAAAAACTAGTCACCAAGAAATGCAATAGGGATTTCAGAAGTAACTTCATCTAAAGAGTAGTGAGGATATGGACCTTGTTACCACACCGTGGGCCCAATTCTCCCAAAAAATTCTAAGTGCTGAATTGGCGAGAAAAATGGTGTAACTCATGATTGTTTTCGCAGTGCAACTTCAGACTGAATCTCCCACACTCTGTGCAATGCAAAGGCCACAATTGTGAATATCATTAAAAGCATGGGGGATGGGGCCTATTCATGCTACAGTCTGACATTTCCGGCCTCTACGCCTGCGCAGTAGCCCCGAACTGCCAGACTGCAGTTTGCTGGTCACCTTGATCGCTGGCCAGCCGGGACCTTTGCACTACTGCCTCTCGCGCCACCCCTACAGCCCGATTGCGGTCTGCACAAGCATTCCGGGGCTAGCACCGACATCTTCACCGCACCCCACCTCCCCAGGAGGCAGACCCCCTTCTCTGGGACGCAGACCCCCCTCCCCCTCCACGGGAGACAGACTCCCCTCTGCCGGGAGGCAGACCACACCCCTCCATCAGCCCACCCTGATTGCTGGCCTCCCTCTAGTCCCAACCGATCATATCTGCAGATTGATCACCCTGTTGCCCCTGCCCACAATAGGCCCTGCATCCTTGGCACTACCTGATACCCAGTGGGCAGTGCCAGGGGCACAGGCTAGCACTGCCAGGGGGCATCACCCCCATCTTTCAATGCCTTGGGGGACCCTGATTGCCTTCTCTTCACTCCGGCAGGATATCCCATTAGTTTCCTGTAAGTGGGGAGCTACTCTCTACCCCATCGGAGTGAAATACTCCTGGCAGAGTGCGAGATGCTATCAGGCCCGGAGAATTCAGTCCTGGGCCTGATAATGACATTGAAATAAGATTAAAAACAGATTTAAATCACTTACCTATCTTTCCGCCGATTTCCATCACAGTCCCTACTGCTCCTGCTCTCCGGCTATGGGGAGACTCCCATGCGTGAATCCTGCAAAATGGCTAACGTGCATCTCCCAACCTGACGTGCCAAAAAAACGCATGCATCGGGATGGGAGAATTGGGCCCATGAGAACTCTGCATGTGAACAGCACAACTGCATATGAGGGAGAAGGGAATATTGGGTTATGATGAGTTTTTTTAGAGATAGGAACAAGAGTAGGCCGTTCAGACCGTCAAACCTGTTTCACCATTCAATAAGATCATGGCTGATCTGATATTCCTCACGCCCACTTTTCTGCCCTTTTCTCAAAACCCTTGATTCCCTTACTCATCAAAAATCTATCCATCTCACCCTTAAATATACACAAAGACTCTGCCCCCACAGCTCTCTGTGGCCAGGAGTTCTAAAGACTCTCAACATTCAGAGAAGAAATTTCTCCACATCTCAATCTTAACTAGGTGCCCCTTTATTCTGAGAGGGGGAAGAAGTAGTAGGGAGACCATCTTTTCCAGTCTTACACTCTCCCATGAGGGAAAACACCATTTCAGCATTTATCATGTCAAGTCCCTTCAGAATCCTATATGTTCCATTGAGATCACCTCCCATTTTTCTAAATACCAATGAGTACATAAGAGCATAAGAACTAGGCCATCTGGCCCCTCGAGCCTGCTCCGCCATTTAATAAGATCATGGCTGATCTTTTTGTGGATTCAGCTCCACTTAGAGTAGAAGCCCAACCTGTTTAACCTTTTCTCATAAGGCAATCCCTCCAGACCAGGGATCATCCTAGTGAACCTTCTCTGAACTGCCTCCAATGAAATAATATCTTTCCTTAAATAAGGGGACCAAAACTACTTGCAGTACTCCAGATGTGGTCTCAATAGTACTTTGTAAGTTGCAGCAAGACTTCCCTACTCTTATACTCTAACCCCCTTGAAATAAGGGGCAAACAATCCATCAGCCTTCCTGCTTATATGCTGCACCTGTGTACTAACTTTGTATTTTGTGCACAGGTACCAAATCCCTTTGTGTTGCAGCTTTCTGTAATTTTTCTCCATTTAAATAATACCCTGTTCTTTTGTCCTCCCTTTCAAAATGAACAACTTCACATTTTTCCACATTATTCTGCATTTACTATTTGCCCACTTAACCTAAAGGGATCTCTTTGGGTACACAGTGCACTGGGAGATCTGTCACTCGTGATCACTGCCCCAGCCAATTTTTGACCCTCCTCCCCTCTCTGATGCAGCGCAAACAATCATCTGAAAGCCAGACATCTAGGAGCTGCAGCTGGAGACACTTCCTGCACACATGTTTGCCCTGGGCACTGGAAATGTTCTTGGTTTCCCAGATGGAGTATGTGGAGGAGGAGCACACCATAGCTTTAATTTCTTCTGCCATGACTTACCCCTTTAAATTAAACCTTTTAAATCAATTACACTTAAGGTCCTTTTTTTCCATCCTCATTATTACAGAATATACAAATGATAAAGCACACAAAGACCTTTGAAACATTAATTGCTAATAGTTGTGAATACTTGCCCGACCTTATCGACTACTAACCAACCAGCATTCCCCTTGTAACCGCTACTGCTGAAGCAGTTCACGACCACTCTCCAAAAATTTAAGAAGAACTTAGTTGCAAAGAAAAAAGTGCAAAAAGTACATCTCCTGTGCAGCAAATTCCCACTGTGCTTCAAATTGCTGATATCCAGACTCACTATGGATGTGTCTCACATTTAGATGAGGAACATTTAGATGGAAAGAGGATCAAGTGGAGCATTAACACTAGCAAGGACTGGTTCTGTACTGCATGTCCAATGTAAAATAGCTTCAAAGATAATACTATTGAAAAGAAAAGTAGTTGCATTTTTTCATAGGCCAGGTATCCTTCATAGATATTACAGATTAGACCAGATCTTTCATTATCTGGATAATCAGAGACCGGATGTGCCCCCATAATATACAACAGGGCACCCCCACAAGTCCCAACATACTGACTCCCTGGGAATTGCTGAGAAAGTTTGAACTTCCAATGAATGATACCCCTGCTCCTTCGGACCCTCTGAAAAATTATCTAGAAAAATCCGAGTCTAATTCTTGGGTAATACTGTTCAACTGGTACCTCCAAACTATTATTCACATTGACTATCCTCCACTGAAGCTGGCTAGCCCTTACCACTCAACTAATCCCCATCCCTCTGACACCCAATCCAGCCTGACTAGCTCCAACCACCTGTCTACCGAACTGACTACACCTCTTATCCTCCCCAAATCTTCCTTCTGACTTCCTTTACTAACGCACCTTCTTTCTGCAGCTTTGTGACATTTATGCTGTAATTACCAAAAACAACAACTAGTGATGTAAGAATAGGCATGATTTCTGTGCAGATTCTCTTCACTGCTGTTGCTAAGGTGTCTTGAACTGAGTCAGTTTGGAAGGATTCTTCATCGGAAATTTGCCCAGAAAAATTGGAGGAAGATAAGTGTGATTTTTTTTTGATCCAGTCAAAGTCAGAAATATCGGTTCTGACTCCAAATGGAAGATTTGGGCCACTAAAATCACAGCCTTGCACACTGGGACACATCCCACTAGGCAAGCAGAGTATGGGTGAAAGCTTCGGCATGCGAAGATCATATGTCAGATGGGTATATTTCTAAATAAAATAAACAAGATGACACATTGAGCAGGAAGAGCAATCTATGCAAAGATTTTCCTATCATTGAACCAGATCTCTTCAGCATTAATTGCAGCAACACATCAATGATATCTGAAAATAATTTAAATATAAACCCCTCAATCAATTAGCTATCAACACTTTCTGTATTCACTCTGTTAAAAGGTAAGTGAGTACATGACAGGTGGTTACCTGAAATGCTACCTGGTAATTGACTGTTATTGACTTGAAATTTTGGTAGGAAAATTGACATAGTTATGGAATCCAATCCCCAGAGAACAGAAATATTTAAGGAATCCCAAGTTTAAAAATATGGAAATTATTTTATTCGGATGCTACATCAGTGGTTAATGAGAACTTTCTCGTATACTGCCATTAATTGGCATTTGCTATCCCCATATCGTTGAAAGTCATCATAGCTAGAGGCAGTACCTGCACTAATGAGCACGCACCTGGAGAGATATGCATAATTTCTACTCTCCTTTATCATCCTTCTTATCATCTTGAAAGTCCAAAAGATTGTGGGCTAAATTTGTGCACAAATTATACTCCGATGTACCTCAACAGTACCGACATCGCTTACTAAACAACTTGCGTTTATATAGCGCCTTTGCTGAAATAAATCATCCCAAGATACTTTACAGGAGTCAGTAAACAAAACTTAACACCAAGCCATATAAGGATATATTAGGACTGAAGATCAAAACATTCATCAAAAGATAGATTTTGAGAAATGCCTTTAAAAACGGAAGTAGAGAGGTGGTAATGGAATTCCCGAGCTTAGGGTCTGGGCAACTGAATGTGCAGCTGTCAATGGTATAGTGCAGTGGTTTACAAAGTGTGGCCCGTTACCCTCTTCCAGGAAGTCTGCAGACTGGACCAAAATTCACCCCTCACACGATGCTACACAACCAGTTCCCACTGGCATGGCATGTGTTCTCGTAAGTGCAAGCAAAAAGTTGTTGTTTATATGCAAGATTTATATTGCCACATACAACTGAGAGCGATTTTCAACACCTGTGGGGCTAACAACAGAAAGAGGAACTAGCTGAATATGGAGCCTCACACAAGGCTGGAGTTCTCCAACTTTAAACCAGACATTACCTCCTTGGTGTCTTAACAAAAGCAGCATTATTCTCTTGCTTAATTCTGATGAGTTTTTTAAAGTTCGTTTATTAGTCACAAGTACGCTTACAGCAATGAAGTACGCTTACTACAATGAAGTTACTATGAAAATTCCTTAGCCGCCACACTCCGGCCCCTGTTTGGGAATACTGAGGGAGAATTTAGCATGGCCAATGCACCTAACCAGCAGGTCTTTTGGATTGTGGGAGGAAACCGGAGCATCCAAAGGAAATCCATGCAGACATGGGGAGAACGTGCAGACTCTGCACAGACAGTGACCCAAGCCCGGAATCGAACCCGAGTCCCTCGTGCTGTGAGGCAGCAATGCTAACCACTGTGCCATCATGCAGCAAATGAAAATAAGTCGGATAGGAGAGAGACATGATTTTTGGGTCTTCTGTTCCACCTACATGTCTCTGCCTTTCCACCATTAAGTTGCTCTTTAAAACCTATTTCTTTGACCAAATATTTGCTCAGCATTATATCTTGGAGTCATAAAGCTCTACAGCATAGAAAAGGCCCTTCAGCCCATCGCATCAGTGCCAGTCAGAAACAGCCACATTAACTATTCTAATCCCATTTTCAAAAGCTTGGTCCATAGCCTTGCATGCCTTAGCACATCTAAATACTTAAATGTAATGACGATCTCTGTCTTCATCACTCCTTCAGGCAATGAGTTCCAGATTCCCACCACCCTCTGGATGAAAATGTTTTTCTTTTCATGCCTTCTAAACCTCCTGCCCTTATCTTAAATCTATGCCCAATCATCACTGATCTCTCCACCAAAGAAAAATGTTTATTCTTGTCTATCTCTATCCATCATAATTTTACACATCTCAATCATACCTCATCTCGGTCTCCTCTGCTTCAAAGAAAACAACGCCAGTCTATCCAAATTGTGTCACGTTGTCTGAAAGCATTCTCCTCCAAGAACTATCGTATTAATGTACTGGTTTGCTTGTGCTTCTGGACAACTTTCCATTTTAAAAAGAACAAATGAGCAATTTTTAGCCTTAAGTATAAGGTCTGTCAGTGTGATTTTCCATCAGTTGGAGAGATCAGGAATTGTGGTATCCCATGCTAACTGTAGTGCACATTCTAAATTGTTTAACAATAAGCTGTTTTGCTCAAAAGCCGCTATTGGCGCCTCCAGAATCAAACCTTGATGTGTTAGAAGCACGCAGTTGTCTATTGGTATTGAGTTTTGCTTGAGCATGAATAGAAAGCATTAGAAGGTAATTTAGATCAAAATAGCTTGAATTAAAATTTCAACAGACTTTAGCAGGTAGGCAGCAAAATCCCATCCCAAAATCCTTCAGATGGTGTACATCTAAAGGACAACAAGTATGTTACTATGGCCAAATAAAGTTCCCACACAGTTCCAACAGAGGGCAGCAAGTGGATTAACACTGATAAACTAAAAGTTTTCATATTGAATACTATTATACATATGTTCATCTGGACTTAAGCAGGAAAAGAAACTCAGGCACTTTTCTGGATCTACCTTTAAGTACAACAGAATTATATTTTAAAAAATCCCAAGTGTGTAACTGATCTTGAGGATTCACTTCTTCTCTGCTATATTCAGTTAATTCCACAAGATCAGCATTTAGATTCTCTCAGATACAGTGTTTCTACAAATCCCAATTAATGCTATGAAATATTACAGGATCTCTAACAATCCAATATACTTTCCTCCACATCTTCTTCTGTTTAAACTTCTACACTGGATGAAGTCCCAAAATAGACATAAAGCAAGATTTGATTTTGAATTCAATGCCAACATAGTTTCCTACTTCTTCTTGCTGTCAATTTGCTTTAGCCTCATTAACAAGAGTAACACGAGCTTTATCGACATGATTCAGATGAGAGGAAAGGCAGTTGATGTGTTTTGGGAGCGTTGATTCTTTTTCTTTGAAACATTCGATGGATGATCATTGAATTCAACATCCTGATCCCACTTCCCCCATATCCCTTGATTCTTTTAGCAAGAACTATACCTAATTTCTTCTTGAAAATACGATCAACTTGGGTCTGTAACCATTAAAATCATTGTCCAATCTCGGTCCTGAAATTTGCAGTGGAGCTCCAGCCTCTGCAGTTTGGAGCCAGAGCAGTAAAGCCTTTTGTGTGAAGAGGTACTTCCTCATGTCATCTCTGAAGGGCCAAGCCCTGATTTGAAGATCATTCCCCTTGATTCTGGATCTTTGCACCAGATCCCAATCTGCCTGTCGATTCCTTTAATAATCCTAACCATTCTGACATTATCGTGAGGACATATTATCCCTCCCCTCCCACTTACCCCTTAATTAAGTGGCTGGGAGGGGGATCTGGTTCCTACTGAGAGGAGGGAGCTGGTCCTGTACAATATCTAGCTCTGTCACAGTGATCAATAAAGATGGGTATAAGGTAGGACCCATCTATCCCTTCCTGCAGCGTAACAGGTAGACAACCTGGCTGAGTTGCAAGTATACGTACTGTGTACCGTGGAAGATATGCTGGATCATTGACATGGATGCCATCATCTCATGTGAAAACACCATCCATCAGGTACATGGTACGTAGTCTTGCAACTCGGCCAATGTTGTCTACCTGATATGCTGCAGGAAAGGATGTCCCAAGGCGTGGTACATTGGGGAGACCATGCAGACGCTATGACAATGGATGAATGAACACTGCTCGACCATCACCAGGCAAGAGTGTTCTCTTCCTTTTGGGGAACACTTCAGCGGTCATGGGCATTCGGCCTCTGATCTTCAGTAAGAATTCTCCAAGGCGGCCTTCACGACACACGACAGCGCAGAGTCGCTGAGCAGAGACTGATAGCCAAGTTCTGCACACATGAGGACAGCCTCAACCGGGATCTTGGGTTCATGTCACACTATCTGTAATCCCCATGACTTGCCTGGGCTTGTAAAATCTCACTAACTGTCCTGGGTGGAGACGATACACATCTCTTTAACCTGTGCTTATCCATCTCTCCACTCACATTGTCTGTACCCTTAAGACTTGATTACCTATAAAGATTTGCATTCCAAGCATTATTTTGTAAATTGAGTTGTTGTCTTTATATGCCCTGTTTGTGAACTGAAATCCCACTCACCTGACAAAGAAGCAGTGAGTGCTCCAAAAGCTAGTGGCTTTTGCTACCAAATAAACCTGTTGGAGTTTAACCTGGTATTGTGAGACTTCTTACTCATTAATATTGAGCAGATTATGTTGTAAGCAACAAATATAGTATACTAAACAGAAAGAAGTACCCCTTACAAGATGTGTTTGGGGCCATGGATGGTGAAAAGGGAGGAGGTAAAGGGCAGATGTTGTATCCTCTATGCTTGCATGGAAGGATGGCACAAGAAAGGGAGAGGTGTTGAGAGTGACTGAGAAGTGGAGCAGGATGTTGCAGAGAGAATGGTCCATGCAGAATGCTCAAAGCAGAGGGCAGGTCAACCAAGAGTCTTTTGCATGCTTACTAGCCTAACAATCTCTCTGAGTGAGATTAATTTTTATATCGCATTATGCACACCCATCATCAAGCCATTGATATTGTTCATTTACAATTCAGCGCTCAGTGAGTGATCAGTCCATCTAGTTCATCCATGTTAATGAATTCTGCTAAATTAATCAACTTCTAAGCTCACTTTCTCTAACTAGCAAATAACTCCCTGGTGATTCTATTGTTTATTTGTGACAAGCAGTTGTCCCCTGCTATTAAGTTTTATGTATTATCCAGATGCAGCACAGTTCGTGAAGGGACAGGTCATGTTTGACTAATTTGGTGAAATCTTTGAGAACATTACATATGCAGTGGACAATGGGGAACCTGTGGATGTAGTGTATCTGGATTTGCAGAAGGCATTTGACAAGGTGCTGCACCAAAGACTGCTGCATAAGATAAAGGTTGTGTCAAAATTTGCAGATGACACTAACATGAGCAGTAGAATGAAGTGTGCAAAGGACGTTGAAAGTCTGCAAAGGAATCTAGATAGTGAGTGGGCAAGGGTCTTGCAGATGGAGATTAATGTTGGTAAGTGTGAGGTCATTGATTTTGGTAGGAATAACAGCAAAATGGATTATTATTTAAATGGTAAAAAATTGCAGCATGCTGCTGTGCAAAGGGATCTGGGGTCTTTGTGCATGAATCACAAAATGTTGGTTTGCAGGTGCAGCAGGTAATTAAGGAAGCAAATGGAATTTTGTCCTTCATTGCTTGAGGATGGAGTTTAAAAACAGCAAGGTTATGTTGCAGCTGTATAAGGTGTGGTGATGCCACATTTTGACTACCGTGTACGGTTTTGGTCTCCTTACTTGAGAAAGGATACACTGGAGGGGATATAGAGGAGAGGCACAAGGTTGATTCCAGAGTTATGAGGAGAAACTGAGTAGTCTGGGGCAGTAGTCATTGGAATTCAGAAAAATGAGGGGAGATCTTATAGAAACATAAGATTATGAAGATTCTGGATAAGATAGAAGCAGGGAAGTTGTTTCCACTGGCAAGTGAAACTAGAACTAGGGGGCATAGCCTCAAAATAAGATGGAACAGGTTTAGGACTGAGTTGACCCAAAGGGTTGTGAATCTGTGGAATTCCCTGTCCAGTGAAGCAGTTGTGGCTACTTCATTGAATGTTTTTAAGGCAAGGGTAGATAAATTTTTGAAAAGTAAAGAAATTAAGAGTTATGGTAAGCCGGCAGGTAAGTGGAGCTGAGTCCAGGAAAAGATCAGCCATGATCTTATCGAATGGCGGAGCAGGCTCAAGGGGCCAGATGGCCAACTCCTGCTCCCAGTTCTTATGTTCTTATGTTCAACTAAGGGGAGTAACTGCTCCCAATCCACCCTGTCCTTTCCCCTTATAATCTTGTACACCTCGATCAGTTTGCCCCTCAATCTGCTCCACAAGTCTATCCAATCTCTCTTCATAAATTGTGTTCTATACCTGGCAACATCCTGATGAATCTCTTCTGCACCTTCACCAGTGCAATCACATTCCTTCCTATAATATGATGAACAGAACTGCACTCAGTACTGTAACTGTGGCTTTACCAAAGTTATATAAAACTCCTTGTGGCTTCCTTGCTTTTGTACTCTATGTTGCATGTGCCTTTTTCACCACTCCACTGACATGCCCTTCTGCCTACAGAGATCTATGGAGAAACATGCCAAAGTCCCTTTGTTCTTCAGAGGTTCTTAGTATCATGTTGTTCATTGAATACTTCCTTGTCAAAGTATTATCACCTCACACTTTTCAGGGTCAAATTCCATCTGCCACTTACCTGCCCATTTGACCATCTCTTCCTGTAACCCAAGACACGAAACCTCATTGTTAACCACCTGGTGCCATCTGCAAATTTACTAATCCTAACCACCCCCCCACATAGTCATCTATGCCATTTATATAAATGATGAATAATAGGGGAGCCAACACATTTCCCTGTGGTACGCCACTGGACATTAGATTCCAGTCACTAAAGCAATCTTCAGTCATCACCATGTAGACTACATCAACTGCAGTACCCTCATCTACACATCTGGTCATTTCCTCAAAAAAGCCAATCAAATTTGTTAGGGATAACATCTCTCTGATAAAGCTATGCTGACTATTCCTGATCAAACCTTGCCTCTCCAACCTGAGATAGATTCTGTCCTTCAGAATTTTCTCCAATGGTTTTCCGACCACTATGTGAGACTCACTGGTCTGTAGTTTCATGGATTATCACTACAACCGTTCTTAAATAGCAGAACCATATTTGCTGTTCTCCAATTCTCTGGCACCTCCCCTGTGGCCAGCAAGGAATCAAAAATTTGGGTCAGAGCCCCTGCAATCTCTTCCCTTGCCTCCCACAGCAGCCTGGGACACAATTCATCCAGACTTGGAGATCTATTCACTTTTAAACGCGCCAACACCTTGTCAGTCCTTATGTTAATTTGCTCAAGAATATTGTAGTCTCGCTTCCTGAATTCCATACCTTCATCCTTGTAGCAGAGGATACAGAAACCCCTGCTTTTTCAAGATTATTAAAACAAAATCAATTAGTTTTAAAATAGGGATTACAGTATGCCTAATTTATACCAAAGGTATCACAATCACAATGTGCCTCATGTATATTTTACAAAGGTATTGTTTGTGTAAGTGCACATATAATCATTTTTGAACAAGTATAATAGGTTTAAACTGTATTTTTGGATTTTGTGAGCTTTGGACTACAAGCAATTTACCCCTAAGTATAATGGGAAATAAGCTAAAATAGACAGACCACTTTCTTTTGGAACAGTGAAGCATACTGAATACACCCTATTATCATTGGCAGGCCAGGCAGCCAAAAGCTACCAAGGTTTTTGAGACAAATAGAAGGATTTAGCTTCTAGCTACAGTGGGTAGATGTATCCAGCTTTCACTGAAAAGGGGACAGAAAACAGACAGGAGAGGTGAGTCCCTTCCAGTTCCCAGGATTGCAGGTATTGGGACCGATCCTTGAATCTGCCAGATTTGCGTATGTAAGGTTATGAGGCAATGGAGAGGGAAAAACTTCTGGATTTGGTTCACCAATGAATTCCTAATTCTGCTAGAAGGTAGAATGCTATTGGATGAAGTAAATAAGGAGAATTAATATAATTGGACCATCCAGTTTGAACAACAGGTTGGGTTGGGAGGACCGAATCTTTGAAAATGTATATCTGTTGAGCTTACGTGATGTAACGTCAGAGAGAAGTTGGAATCTTCTGGCTATCTCTCTCTCTCAGTGTGTGTTGGTTAAATAAAGAACTGTCTTTCGCATGTCTTTGTGTTAGCTGAAGTCGGCTGAATACAAGATCCCCCAGAGGGAAGCCCTGTGAAATCCCCTTACAATTCTCATTCCCTTGGGTTAAGGCAGATGTGAAGTATTCGTTTAATATTCTACTGATGTCCTCAGGCTCCATCCAGATTGCCCCCTTCACCCTAATGGGTCCTATTCTTTCCCTAGTTATCTTCTTCCCATTGATATACTTGTAGGATATCTTGGATTTTCCCTACTTTTACAAGCCAGAGCTTTCTCATATCTCGTCTTTGCTCTCTTAATTGCCTTCCTAAGCTCCACCCTGCACTTTTTATACTCCACTAATGTGTCTGCTGATTTGTACCCCTTGTTCCCATCTAAAAACCTCTCTTTTTTCCCTTCTGCCAGTGTTCTGTGAGTGGTAGTGACTACAGGTATTGAAGGAGCTTTGGTAAGTTGTGGCAGTGCAGCTTGTAGATGGTACACATTGCTGCATTGGTGGTAGAGGGATTAAATGTTCAAGGTAATGAATGAGGTGCCAATTAAGTGGGCTGCTTTGTCCTGAACCGTGTTAAGCTTCTTGAATGTTATAACAGAATTCATAGAATCTAGAATCTTTATAATGCAGAAGGAAGCCATTTAACCCATCAAGTCCACACTGACAAAAATCCTACCCATCCCCATAACCGCACATATTTACTCTGTTAATCTCTCCGATACTAAGGGGCAATCCACTTAATCTTTGGACTGTGGGAGGAAACCTGAGTACCCAGAGGAAACTCACGCAGACACAGGGAGAACGTGTAATGTCCACACAGTCACCTGAGCCAGTATTGAACCTGGGTCCCTGGCTCTGTGAGGCAGCAGTGTTAAACAATGTGCCACCATGCTGCCGAGTAATTACCTGATTCGGCCTACATGTGCCTACAGACCCACAGCACTATTGTTGAATCTTAACTGTTGTCAACAACAATAAGGATGGGCAACAAATGCAAACCTTGCCAGCAACGCCCACATCCCACGACTAAATAATAAAACACATTATAAGCGGCGCACACTGTGTTGCAAAATACTGTAACCACAGTAAGAAATCTCACAACACCAGGTTAAAGTCCAACAGGTTTATTTGGTAGCAAAATCCTCGAGCTTTCGGAGCGCTTGCTGCCCCTTCATCAGGTGAGTGGGAGTTCGATTCACAAACAGGGCATATATAAAGACACAAACTCAATTTACAAAATAATGGTTGGAATGCAAATCTTTATAGGTAATCAAGTATTAAAGATACAGATAATGTGATTGGAGAGAGGGTTAAGAACAGGTTGAAGAGATGTGTATTGTCTCCAGACAGGACAGTTAGTGAGATTTTGCAAGCCCTGGCCAGTTGTGGGGGTTACAGATAATATGACATGAACCCAAGATCCCAGTTAAGGCCGTCCTCATGTGTGCGGAACTTGGCTATCAGTCTCTGCTCAGTGACTCTGCTTTGTCGTATGTTGTGAAGGCTGCCTTGGAGAATGCTTACCTGAAGATCAGAGGCCGAATGCCCATGATTGCTGAGGTGTTCTTCAACAGGAAGAGAACACTCTTGCCTGGTGACTGTCGAGCGGTGTTCATTCATCCGTTGTCGTAGCGTCTGTATGGTCTCTCCAATTTACCATGCCTCAGACATCCTTTCCTACAGCCTATCAGGTAGACAACATTGGCAGAGTTGCAAGAATATGTACCATGTACCTGGTGGATGATGTTCTCACGTGATATGATGGCATCCGTGTTGATGATCTGGCATGTCTTGCAGAGGTTGCTGTGGAAAGGTTGTGTGGTGTTGTGGTCACTATTCTCCTGAAGGCTGGATAGTTTGATGCAGACAATGGTCTGTTTGAGGTTGTGCAGTAGTTTGAAGTCAAAAAGTGGGGGTGTGGGGATGGCCTTGCCAAGATGTTTGAAGGCTTCGGAAAAGATGTCGTAGCTTCTCCGCTCTGGGGAAGTACTGGACAACGAAGGGTACTCTGTTCGCCATGTCCCGTATTTGTCTTCTGAGGAGGTCGGTGCGGTTTTTCCCTGTGGCACGTCAGATCCGTCGATCGATGAGTTGAGTGCCATATTCTGTTCTTATGAGGGCATCTTTCAGCGTCTGCGGTAAAGAGGTCTTGTTCGAATCTGTGCATGAAGATGTTGGCATATTGAGATGTGAATTTGGTCCCCATGGCTGTTCTGTGTGTCTGGATGAAGAACTGGTTGTCGAAGATGAAGACATGTGGTCCAGGATGAAGTGGATGAGTTGTAAAATTGCATCTGAGAGATTTTCATCCAGACACACGGAACAGCCATGGGGACCAAATTCACACCTCAATATGCCAACATCTTTATGTTCGAACAAGACTTCTTCACCTCACAGGACCTTCAACCGATGCTATACACCACATACATCAATGACATTTTCTTCCTTTGGATTCATTGTTCACAATCACTGAAACAACTATATGATGACATCAACAAGTTCCATCCCACTGTCAGACTTACTATGGACTACTCTCCGGAATCAGTTGCATTCTTGGACACACGTGAGGTGACCATTAAGGATGGTCACCTCACTGTACTGCAAGCCCATGGATAACCTCATGATGCTCCTCTTCTCCAGCTTCTACCCTAAACACGGTAAAGAAGCCATCCCCTATGGACAAGCCTTCCGTATACACAGGATCTGCTCAGATGAAGGGGATCACCACAGACACCTCCAGACGCTGAAAGATGCCCTCATAAGAACAGGATATGGCACTTGACTCATCGATCGATAGATCTGACACGCCACAGCGAAAAACCGCACCAACCTCCTCAGAAGACAAACACGGGACATGGCGGACAGAGTACCCTTCATCATCCAGTACTTCCCTGGAGCGGAGAAGCTATGACATCTTCTCTGGGGCCTTCAACATGTCATTGATGAAGACGAACATCTCACCAAGGCCATCCCCACACCCCCACTTCTTGCCTTCAAATAACTGCACAACCTCAAACACACCACTGTCCACAGCAAACTACCCAGCCTTCAGGAGAACAGTGACCACACCACACAACCCTGCCACAGCAACCTTTGCAAGACGTGCCGGATCATCAACACGGATGCCATCATCTTACATGAGAACACCATCCACCAGGTACATGGTACATACTCTTGCAACTTGGCCAATGTTGACTACCTGATAGGCTGCAGGTAAGGATTCCCGAGGCATGGTACATTGGGGAGAACATGCCGACACTACGAAACGGATGAATGAACACCACTCGACAATCACCAGGCAAGAGTGTTCTCTTCCTGTTGGGGAACACCTCAGCGGTAACGGGCATTTGGCCTCTGATCTTCGGGTAAGTAATCCCCAAGGTGGCCTTCACAACACGCAATGCAGAGTTGCTGAGCAGAGACTGATAGCCAAGTTCTGCACACATGAGGAAGGCCTCAACCGGGATCTTGGGTTCATGTCAAACTATCTGTAACCCCCACAACTTGCCTAGGCTTGTAAAATCTCACTAACTGTCCTGTCCGGAGACAATACACATCTCTTTAACCTGTGCCTAATGTTCCCCCCACTCACATTGTCTATACCTTTAAGACTTGATTACCCATAAAGATTCACATTCCAACCGTTATTTTGTAAATTGAGTTTGTGTCTTTATGTGCTCTGTCTGTGAACAGAACTCCCACTTACCTGACGAAGGAGCAGCCTCCTAAAGCTAGTGGATTTTGCTACCAAATAAGCCTGTTGGACTTTAGCCTGTTGTTCTGAGACTTTTTACCGTGTTTACCCCAGTCCAACGCCGGCATCTCCACATTGCAAAATATGTGCACATGGATATATGTTATAAATTAATATTGCAGGGTTGCAAACCTATTTAGCTCCGTGTACTTTAAACTCATCGACACAAACTTCACAGGTCAATGTGGCAAGCGGGATCACTGTTAGGGAATCAACAACAAAATCCCATCCTCCACTTGTTGAGGGAAGTCGGCTGGAATCAGCTGAGTGCTCACATGATACCGATTCGGAGAAAGAAAGGCACCATTTCTCACACTTCCTCATAGTGTTACAGCACAGAAAAAGATCATCCAGCCCATGGTACCTTGACTGCTGGCTGGTAGGGTATTGTTTTTCATTTTTGTTTTCAGGTATAGTGTACGATGCTGTGTTAGTTCTCATTGCGGGACGATTGACGAGCAGCTCTGGGCAACCGGGAATCTGGGCTGTTTTACGACTTCCTGTCTCCTCTTCAGTCCGGGCTCGGATCGCTGTGGGCTGGTTGCAGGCTCATTTGTGAATTAGATACCTTTATAGACCCAGGATCATCGCGCAGAAATCTGTCACACCACCGTAGGCTATGTAGCAATTGTAAACTATACCTTTACCCCGTTATTCATATCCGTTCTCTAACTAGTTTCTCCAGCCCTCGAGAGTTAAAGACAAAGACCTTCCTACCTGGCTGTAGCTCGCAGAGACAGTCCCAGATTTAGAGGTTTAACATCAACTACAGGAGCAAGAGTTGAAGTTTAAATTCTTAGTCTGAGGAATTTGGCTTGTATTTTAATTCGAGTGTCGCACATTTACATTCCTTTTTTTAAAGTGGGAAAGGCCATCTGGAGAGGAACTTGGCTGACAATAGAAAATTCTCCCGTTGATCTCAAGATGGACCCAAGATCAATTAGCCTGTAGGATATTTTGACTAAAAGGGCAGCCGAGGGTTCCACACAATTGTTACCTGGCAATAAAATGCTGCCTCTGGTGTCCTTGTAAATAACATATCCCCCAAATTATAATCTGACTGTAGAGATATTGGTAAGAGGTATGTCTTTTGATATGAGGTGAGTAATTTGGGTTTATACCCTCTGGTGTTTAGAAGACTGAAAGGTGATCCCAGTGAAATATTCAAGATTATGAAGAGGCTTGATAGAGTGGGGACTGAAGTGTCGTTTACCCTGACTGGGACAAGGGGCACCATTTTCTGATAAAGGGCTGAACGTGTGTGTGCTGTTGACTGCTCCAGTTACTGAAGCTGTCTCTGAAATACTCCAGCATAGGCTGAATGGCCTCCTCCTGTATCATAATGACTATAGCTGAGATGGGGAGAGATCTTTTTAGTCAAAGGGTTGTGAGCTGTTGGAATTCTCTACCCTAGAGGATTGTGATAGTCTGAAATAGACAAATTTTTCATGTCTTGGGGAATTGAGGAATAGCGGGAGTAGGTATAGAGTGGAGTTGGAGCTCGGTATCAGCTGTGAATATATTCAATGGCTCAACTTCTCTGCTGGTCTTCTCCTGCTCCTACTTCTTTTGTTAACTCTGCTTGAAATGACGTGAGTGTTCCTGTGATTATAAATTGCAAGTATTATGCAGGTCCTGTTCAGGAGTTCGGCCCATGCTGTCCTCTTACTATGTACAATTGAGGGAATGGGGAGAACTGTTGTGGAAAGGGAAGTGCACAGAGTGGGTACACAATCATAGCAGCTCAAAGGCAGTGATTGGGTGAGGTCTGAATCACTATTACTCATTTTGCACCATCACCCAAAGTGCATATTAGCACCTCCCACTCCATATGCCTGTAAGAGGAAAAAATAACGATGAATTTTTATTGCGATCAATTTTCCAAAATGATTTGGATCTCAGGATCTTGATGTTGTGCTCCTTAGTCACACTTAAGGTCTTCACAAACTGGTTCAAGTGTGTTTCGTGCAGTAGCCACAAAGAAGCAGGAAGTAAGAACTGCACTGTTACCAGACTCAAGCCCTGATGATCACGTGTTATTGCCAGATTGTTGTATTTTTGCTTAAACAAGAAGCCAGAGTTCAATCAGTGATAAATGGTGAGATTGGCTGACTAAAGGTGGGAAAGTGAATTTTGGCTGTTAACTGAAAGGATTTAGTTAATGTGAGGTTATTGAATATTTAACTGTTATGGTTTTAGTGTTTTGAGTGTATATAATTATATAAGTCTGTTCACTCAGTTGGCTGGATGGCCCATTTGTGATGCAGAGCAACACCAACAGCAAGGGTTCAGTTCTCATACTGGTTAAGGTTATTTCATGCAGGCTTCTTCTTCCTGCCTTCTCAACCTTTCCCTTTGTTTGAGGTGTAATGATCCTCAGGTTAAATAATAGAATCCTTACTGTGCAGAAGAAGGCAGTTTAGCCCATCAAGCCTGCACTGACAACAATCCCATCCAGATCCTAAGCCTGTAACCCCAGTGTTTACCATGCTAGTCCCGCGGACTCTAAGGGGCAATTTTGCATGGCCAATCAACCAAACCTACACATCTTTGGAGCCTGGGAAGAAAACCGGAGCACCCGGAGGAAACCCACACAGGCCAGGGGAGAATGTGCAAACTCTGCGCAGACAGTGACCCAAGGCTAGAATTGAACCTGGTTCCCTGGCTCTGTGAGGCAGCAGTGCCACTGTGTCGCCCCTATAAAATCCATCCCATTTCTATTTTTTTAAATTCATTTGTGGGACATGAGCATCGCTGGCCAGCAGTTATTGTTCATTGCTCAGAGGGCAGTTGAGAGTCAACCACGTTGCATTGGCTTTGGAGTCATAAGTAGGCTAAACCAGATGAGGATGGCAGATTTCCTTCCCTAAATAACATTAGTGAACCAAATGGATTCACTATCAACAATGGTTTCAAGGTCACCTGTAGATTGTTCCAGATTATTTTTTGATTGAATTTAAATCACCACCCAGTCAATGCTCTCTCTCAAAGCGGAAAGCAGCCTATGGTCATCTGGGACTATGGTTTTGACAAAGGATCATCTGGACTCAATGTCAGCTCTTAATTTTCCTTACAGATGCTACCAGTCCTGCTGAGATTTTCCAGCGTTTTCTCTTTTGGGACTATGGTATCTTTATCTTTACCCTTTACCTTTTTACCTTAATTTAAAATTAATGTTCAGAATTTAATAGAAATTATTGGCCTTCCTTTATCATTTGTTTTGCCCTTGGGGATTGCTTTTGCTTCTGAATTTTAGATCACACTAATAGGTCTGTCTCAATTCCTCCTGCTTTTGCAAGCATTGTAACTATGCTAGCCTTCACAAACATCGTAACTATGCTAGTCATCCAGGTAAGCTTTCAATAATGGACCCAGAATATTGAACGGTATTGCTTTTCAGTTGATTGCATAATTCCAATAAATGAAAACAATTTTACAATCTTCCTGTCTTCAATTTAAATTATTATGAATCCTCTTTGAGATCTAATTATTCTTGTGTTGTTCTCTGAATACTCTCCAATGTTTAATCTATTTTGGTTTGAAGCAAGGATGCCTTAAACTAAGCATCCAATTCTAAATGTTGCCTCATCAGTAAACTACATCAAGATAGAAAAGCTTATTTTGACCTGCAATAAAATCCCCTTGAGATGGTTTCTGGTGAATAATCAGCCTTGTCAATGACAGTTCCCTGATGACTAGGTATTTTAAGTGAATGGTCAATAATAGTCCCTAGATCTTTTTCTTTCCTTGTTTATCAATGGAAAAGCCATCCATCTTTAAATGATTTCTCTTTGTGTTTAATGAAACAGGTTGTTTTCTTGAAGAACAATATGCAGCCCAGAAAGTTGCTGTTGATATCCTGCATGCAGATTCTCCTCCTCGCATTAAGTAAGTATGATAGGAAGAATACAAAACAGTATACTTTTTGAAATGGAGAGGTTGCGGAACTCAGTGGTACACAGCAATCTGGGTTTCCTGGTACATGAATCATCAAAGGTGCAGCAAGTGATTAGGAAGGCAAATGGATTGTTGCTGTATACTGCAAGAAGAATGGAATATAAAAGTAGGGAAGTTTGACTGCAGCTGTACAGGGCCTTGGCGAGACCACTGCCTGAGTCTTGTGTACAGTTTTGGTCTCCTTATTTGAGGAGGGATATTATTGCATTAGAAGAGGCTCAAAAAATATTCGCTTGACTCACTCCTGGGATGAAGAAAGGTTGGAACAGGTTGGGCCTTTACCCATTGGAGTTTAGAACAATAAAAAGTGATCTGACTGAAACAAATAAGATTCTAAGCAGATTTGATAAAGTGGACACTGATAAGATACTTCTTTTTGTGAGGGAGACCAAAACTAGGGGACACAGTTTAGACAATAAAAGACTTATCTTTTAAGATGGAAATTAGGAGAATTTTCTTCTCTAAATGGATATTTAGTAAGTGAAATTCTCTTCTCCAGAAGACACCGGAGGCTGAGCCATTAAAGGCTGAGAATAATAGGTTCTTGAAATGATGTGGAGATGTTGGTGTTGAAAGACAGGGGTGAAGGATTGGGGCGGGGGGGGGGCAGGGGGACGGGGGAGAACAGACAGGAAAGCGGAGTTGAGACCACAATCAAATTAGCCATGATCTTATCGAATGGCAGAGCAAGCTGAAAGGGCAGATGGAGCATATCTTCCTATGTTACTATAATTAGAACCTTTTCATGGCCAGTCTCTTGAGTTTTCATCTTGTGTAACAATCTTTGTTGGCTGTTTTACTCAGTAAGCTTAGTAGACATTGTGTAAATTACATTGGATGGAATGTAAAATCAAGGTGCAGTAATTTGAAGCATTTTCTGTATCCTGGCTCTGCTAGTGCGATATAGAAGAGGTTGCGTCATCTGTGCTGAGTTTAGGAGGTAGGAGGGGAGAATTCTCACCATCAGTGCCCTTGTTACAGAAGGATATATATACCATAGCTCTCTAATTGGACCTGGGAAACCTGTCCTTCTGATCAGGCACTGATTCCATTGACATCTGAATTTAATTCCAGTATAGGAGTTGTCTCTTTTCAAACTGAACAGCAGATTTTCAGTTTTCTGACACTTGTTCAGAGCATGTGTTTGCTGCACATTGTTTTATTAAAAATCACAGTGGCCCCTCTCACAGACCGGTGTCTCCAACTGAATCCTTCTTTCAAACAGTTGTAACTAACATGACCATTCTTGACTGCAATTCATTGCTGACCACCCACATAATCCAAGAAGGGTCACTGAGCTACAAAACATTTCTACAATGATTCAGTCTGACTGTTGATCAGTGTGAGTACGAGAGAATACAGGTGGTTCAGGGTGAAATCCTGGAGATCACCAATGTAAATGTAAGCCTCAATAGTTTCAATCTTTTCACTTGTTCCTGAAGACGTAATGCTGCCTCATCCCTCAGACACTTGTTTCATGAAAGGGTCTTGCTTTGCCCCAGTATTTTCCACTCTGATGCCTGTTCCAATTAGGATCCATTCTGCACCCTGACAGTTTAGCTTTTCGGTGTGAGGGTTTGAATCACGTCATTAGGCTGTTCAATTGTAGGGGACTGTATAAGAGATGATGTATTGACAGATCAATGTTCACACACAGACTGCTCTTTCTAACTCTTCCCTCCCTGCCTCCCCCCACCCTCTCTCTCTTTCACTCTACGTCTCTCTTGTTTTCTCCCACCTCACTGTCCCCCCTCTTGTCCTGCTCCCCCAAATCCTTTCCATTGCTCCAATCCACTCCTATCTCTGTAAATCCTCCTCCTGCTCTCCACCTTCTCTGTGAGGGAGGGGTGTTAAGAGTGTGATGGAACATTGAGGTTGAGATTGGAAATAAAACGTTTGTTGGAAAGTTTGGGAAATCAAAGTATTTATTTCAATGTTTTTGCTGATCTTATATATATGAATTGCCACTCTTTGAAAGTATCTGTCTCCCACCCCTCTCAGTACTAAAGGGAAGTAAGAGAGACTGCTAAGTGACGTTTCATGTTATAAAAAGATTTCTTTTTAAAAGGAATAATAATCAACTTGTCAGATGTTTGCTCACAAGGGGAGGGGTGGAGGGGAAAGGTTTCAATTGTGCTGCAACCTTGAGCTTTGACCGAAGGCTGTTATAAATTTGCTGACTCCAGCAACATTCACTTTCTGCTGAGCTTGACATATAACTCCTCAGGCCAGGAAAGCAAAGTGTCTGAATCTAACAATTTTCTGGGTATTCTTCAACACAGTGTATTGTGTAGTAATAAATGGGGACTACTTATGTATGTGACTGGGAGATTACACATTGTACGTTTTGAGTGTTTAGTCCACATTTGATTGGGTTTGCTATAACTCCCTCCCTCCCTCCCTCCCTCCACCTTCTGTGATCATCCAATTTTGGCCTGTTGTGCAACCCTGGCTTTTGACATTCACCATCAGTTGCATAAGCCTCAATGTGGAATTCCATCTCTAAACTCTGTCATAAGAACATCTATCTTTCACCCCTCCATCAAAGTATGCCTTATAATCCACCTTTTTAACTGAATCTTTCAGGCACCTGTCCTGATAAGATCTTACATGGCTTGGTGTGACATTCCGTTTTGATAATGTTTCTGTGAAACCACTTGGAATTTTTAATTCTGTTTACGGGGTTATAAAAATGCAAGATTGTCGTGGGATTTCACTTGGAATACACAACAATAGTTGCAATTACATAGCGCTTATTAATGTCCAAAAGACGTTCTTGCACACTTCAGAGACTAAAAGGAAAATGGGTACTGATCCAGAGACAGGAAATGTTGACAAAGGGAACAAAGTGTTTGGCTAATGAGGTGAGGGTTATAGAGGTCTTTAAAAGAGTCATGGAGTTTTACATTCAGAAAGAGGCCCTTCAGCCCATCATGTCTGTGCTGGCCATCAAACGCCTACTTATTCTAATCCCATTTTCCAGCACTTGATCCATAGCCTTGTTATGGGGAGGGACTTTGGGAGAAAGAAACCTAACCTGTTGGTTGTTCAGTTTCTAATGATGGACTAGATGGAGAAGAAGATATACAAGATTCTGGAGTCAGGGGAATGGAAGATTCAGAACGGTGATTGTAGGGCTGGAGGAAGTTACAGAAATGGGGAGGAGTGTGGCCAAGAAAGACTTTAAACATGAAGTTGCGAATTTTAAATTTGAAGTGTTGGCGACTAGGATTCAATGTAGTTAGAGAGGACACGGGTGAGATGTATTTAACTGGATAAGATCTAAGTTTTGGATGTGCTGATGTTTTATGAAGCATGGGAAACTTGTCAAAAGACCATTGGAGTAACCAAGTCTGAAGGACTCAACAAGCGTTCCATGGCAAGTAGGTAGAGATAGGCAGTGTTGCAGTGGGGGAAATAGGCTACCTTTATAATGTAGAGGGTATGAAGTTAGAAACTCATTTTGAGCCCAACCAGAATGTCCAAATTGTGAACACCTTGTTCAGTCTACAAGAGTGGAGAGGATGGAGCCAATGGCAGCTTAAAGAGTTTGTCATAGGAGTTGAAGACAATTGGGAATGTGTAGCTCTGGAAGATTTTGAACATGGCACATAGGCAGTACAATGATAGAAAGGTACAGCTGGGTGTCATCAGTGTACACACAAAAGCTGATCCTACGTGTGTTGAAGATGTCACCAGAGTGAGGACAAGAAGGGCTTGCAGGATGTGTCATTGGGCAACTTTTGAGCTAATGCTGCACAGATGGAAATTTGTCACCTGCTGTAAACAAATCCTGGACAAGTGCATTGTCCGTCTGTCTGTTGTGGCACTGAGCAGAACAGTTTAGGTATCTGATCTCAGGAAGGAAATTAGGGAATTACAACTAGCTATAGTGACATAAGATGACTTCCCCTCCCTTATCCTATCAATACTCAGTGATCACGATTGGTATGTGTGTATCAGTGATGTGGGGTAAGGGAAGGGTGAAACTGAATTGAGGTACTCAAACTTAAAGACATCAGATGTTTGGAATTGTTCTTCAGAACTTATTTATGCCCCTACCATAGGTTTGAGGTCTCGATATAAAATAATTTGCTTGTGTTGTCAATACCTATTTATGTATAGTATCTAATTTACAATTAATATGTTGCCTGTGATACCCTCAATATGGAAACCCAACACTTAATTACAGATCTTAAACCAAGAATGTTTCACACAATTCAACTTACCCCAATGAGAATTGTACAAGCTCTTGTAGCTTAGAATGGTATTAAAGAATCAATTCTAATAAGAAAGGCAAGTTTTGATGCTTGAGAATCTAATCTGCCGACACAAACAAACAAGGCTACACTTTGAATATATTAAAGGCTTTAAATCCTCCAAGATGGGAGAGCTTATAATTAACAATATGAAGGCTCTGAGAGGAAAAAAACCTAGCGTTTAAATAGTACCTTTCCCAATCCCAAAATTCTAAAATGCTTCACTGCCATTGAAGTAACGTGGGGAAAAGCAGAAGCCAGTGTCAGCAAGGCCAAATCCTGCAGCTAGCAGTGAGATAAATGTTGTCAGTGAAGTTGATTGGAGATAAAAAATTGGTGCGAATAGATGGACAATCTCCCTTGCTCTTCAAATAGGGACCTTATTATGTTCATCAAAGCCAGATCATGCCAGTGCAGCTTAGATTTTACAATTTTGTGCGCAGGCCTATGGGATAGAGCTTGAGGCCACAACCCTCTGACACAAGAGGCAAGAGTGCTACCACAGAACCAAGGTGCTCAGAACATAGTGAAGGAGGAGGGTGAACAGCCAAAGGTTAATGTAAGTGATGAGGTCCTGCAAGGAGAGTTCAGGGAGCTGGGGCACAAGTTGATAAACAAGCCCTCCAGGGTTATAATATTGGGGTTAAGCCCCATGCCATATGGTAATGAGGCAAGGAATAGGAAGATACTACAGCTCTACACATGGCTAAACATGTGTGGGGGGGTGGGGGAGGTTTCAGATTTTTGGATCATTGGGATCTTCTAAGGCAGGTGGGACTGTGCAAAAAGGACGGGTTACTTTTTAAGAGGAGGGGCACCAACATTCTGGAGGGGAGGTTTGCTCATGCAGCTCAGGTGAATTTAAACTAATAAGGGGTTGGGGGGGGCGGAGGGTGAGAACCAAAGCAGTATGCCAGCGTGTGAGCAGGAGGTAGAAGTTAATAGCATAAACAGGCAGGGCTAGTCTAGCGATTATAGTGAAGGAAGGAAACATAAAAGATCAAAACGTGAATAAATGACAGAAGAGGCTCAGTATTATCAGGGATCAATAAAGAAGAATGGAGAGTGTGGAAAGCATAGAGCACAAGAAAATGTTAGAAGTGAAAGACAATTCAGTAGGACTTATTAAAATTCTTGTACATAAATGCATGCAATATTCAGAATAAAGTTGATGAGCTGACGGCACAGATAGATACAAATCATCAGTATGGGGATTACTGAAACGTGGTTACAGGAGAGTCAGGACTGGGAGTTAAACATCCAAAGGTACTCAGTATTCTGAAAAGATAGACGAGAAGAAGCAGGAGATGGAGTTGCTTTATTGGTTAGGGATGACGTCAGGCTGTATTAAGGAATGATATTGGCACTGGGACCAAAATGTTGAATCAGTCTGGGTGGAAGTAAAAAGCAAGGGAAGAAACTCCTTGGTAGGAGTAATTTGAGGCCCCAAGACACACATTCCGAAGTAGGGCATAGTGTAAACTAGGAAATAATGAAGGCTTGATAGAAGGGCACATCAGTAATTATAGGTGATTTTAACATGCATATTGATTGGATTAATCAACTTGGCAATGGTACCTTCGAGGAAAAGTTCATAGAGTGTATAGGGATTGTTTCTTAAAGCAACATGTCATGTAGCCAACTAGAGAACTGGCTACTTTAGATCAGAAAGGAGCTTCTGTGCTGTGGGATAAGGGTCATTTCATTGCAGTTTTTTGTCCTGAATGAAGAAGAGCTGGGTTTGTTTGGCATGTTCTCGCCACACTTTTGAGGTGCTGATGTCACTGCTGTGAAACTGACTTTCCTCCAAGGGCACAGGATTCTCGAGAAAAGATGAAATGCTGGTAAACAAGTAACAACTGGGTGGCACAGTGGCAGCTGCCTCATGGCACCAGGAACCCGGGTTTGATTCAGGCCTTGGGTGACTATGTGGAGTTTGCACGTTCAGCTGTCTCTGAGCATGTGTGCAGTTGCATGCGTACGTATCTATATGTGTGTGTAGGCTTGTAACTGTGTGTTGCTGCATGTGCCTGCACAGAGCAGTGTGTGTGCCCATAAACAGGTTGCACGCAAATAGCATTCTCTTTAAGATGTGTGGCCAACTGTCAATCTTAAAGAGATGCAAGTGCAAAACACTAGCCATGCACGATGAAGGAAAATTGGAGGGAGGTGGGTTTGTTGTATACTAATTGATGGAAATTAATTTGCTATTAAATCCATTGAAATTACCCCTGATAAAAACTCTTGCACCCTTTTCTGTTTCATTCAGATCTACAGGCCAATCCAGAAGAGACCATCAGGTCCCTAAATGTGCATCTCCTGCGATCGACGATCTCGGCTTTGCCAGCCAATCCCAGTGTCCACATTGCCCTCCGATTATCACCGGAGCACAGCTTGCAGGATGAACGAAAATACCTACATAAGCTGAAAACTGACCTTCAGGGCAAATTGTCCAGGTAATCAGTCTCCCAGGCCCCACCCCGAAGCTTCAAGTAGGTGGACTCAGTCTAATACCAAAAATGCCACAAGCTGGTCCCTTTCTCTTGCACTGTGAGGTCCTGTATACCGTACGATTCCAAAAACTTGAGGTCATCTAAAATGCCACTGTTAGTGTCCTAACTCAGAGCAATCCTGTTCACCCTTTGCTCATTAACTTAGATTGGCTCCTAGTCCAGCGGTGACTTGGTTTCAAAAGTTCCCAATCTAATTTTCAAATCCCTCCATGGCCTCACCCCTCCACAATTTCTGTAACCTCCAACAACCTTCAGTTATTTGTGTTCCTCTATTTCAGGCCTCCTGACAATTCCTGATTTTTCTTTCTTTCCACCAATGGTGATGTCTCTTCAGCCACCTAGGCCCTAGGCTCTGAAATTCTCTCCCCAAACTTCCCTCCCTTTCCACCCCTTCTTATTTAAGATGTTATTTAAAGCTTATGTCTTTGACCAGGTTTTTGGTCGCTTATCAAATAGCTTTCTGGTCTTGGTGTAAAATTGTGTTAAATAATCTCTCCTTTGAAGTGCTTTGGGACATTTTGAAGGCACTGTATAAACACACTTTCATTCTTGCAATGTTTGACATGATCCTCTCCTCACCCTACTTCATCTAACCATGTCAGCATACCCTTGTGTTCCTTTCCCCTCATGTCATTTAATTAGATTCCCATGTACCTATGTTCTCTGCCTCAGCCACTACATTTTGGTATGTAACATGAGGGGCACATTTTCCTTGAGCTATTGATGTATTGAATACAGGGAAATGGGCCAGGGAGGAATTTGTTCTTGCTGGAGCCTAACTTGCTACCTGAACGGATACCTGTTATATATTGAAAGCTTGAGTTCAGTTATCAGACTCTGGGCAGATGTGAAGAGGCCTCCTAAAGATGGAAGGTGTGAAGTTGCATCTATTTTTAAAAGAAGGGAATGCATTTGTCTGATGTTAGGGAATCCTTGTAATAGTGTTCTCTTTGTGAATATAAAAGTTCCTCAAAAGGGGTAGTGTGGTAAAGTAGGATAATTGAAAGGTAATGTAAAGTGACTTTGTCAGGGAAAACTCACTTCAGAACAACATGCACAATCCCCACCCCACCTGAATATATTTTGCTAAGGCCAGTAGTTTGGTCTCTGCTAACCCTTTCCTCATTGTTCCTCAAGAGTACTCCACAGCCAGGCATCAGAGATCTTTATTCAGTCCACTTGCTCCACACTCCAAACATTGACTGCCCACTCGGGGTGGTACCCAACCAGCTCAGTCCATGCCTCAGGCCACATGACGTGTCTCCTTAAAGGAGCTCTACCCCAACATTCATAACACCCTTTGCCTCTAAACAGCAATCCGCATAACAACAACAGCACACTTAAACTATTTGCATACAATTAGACATTTTTTTTCTTTTATATAATACAAATACTGAGTGAAGAACCCATGATATGATGCAGCCCATTGTTACTTCCCCACCCTGCTTTCTCCTCAGTGTAAGCATTGACTTTTGTCCACCACACATTACTGCATGCTATGCGCCACCTCTTTCATCCACACCTTCCCTGGGTGCCCTTGGTGCAATTGCTCCAACATTTTCCTCTTCAAGGACTGGGGAATGATGACATTGTGCCCCATAACAAACAGCCATCTGGCACCAACAATTCCCACGCTTGACTTAAATATAGTCTCAGTTCTGGATCCTTCAGTCGACTTGTCCGGTCTTGCGGACCAGGTTGACTACTTGACTCAGTATGGAAACCTTTTTTGTCTTTTGTTTCACCTTAGCAGCTGGAATTGGTACCTTATCGTCTTATGCAAAATATGTGATCAGGGTCACCTTGTCTGAGACCTCTTTTTGAAAGGCAATGGCAGCCTGGATAACACATCCACATTTGACCAAGTCTTCCTCCGATTGCAACCTAATGCCAGTGATAGTCATGGAGACTGACTTGCAACCATTGACGGCTCCATCCACTTGCTGTTTCCCGTGATACCCTCTTACCCCCTTGGTCCTACCCGTCCTCAAAGGATTTCATTCTTTACTGCGCAGTGTGGATCTCCAGATGGTCCATGTTGAAGATGCCCTGTCCTCCACTTAACAAACCATCAAACATCCCCATCCTTGTCACCGTGTTAAATCTCTTAGTACTGAGGTGTCTCCTCAAGAACCACGCCAGGCATCAGAGAAGATATTCAGTCTACTCGCTCCATACTCCAAATGTTGACTGCCTACTCAGTGGTTTGCAACCCACACTGCAGTCACATGACCCATTCTCTTAAAGGAGCTATGCCCCAACATACATAACCCCAGTTCTTATTCTCACCTCCTTCTCCCTCTATTCCTTACCCTTGGTGAGACCACAGCTGGAGTACTGTGTGGAGTTCTGGTCACTACGTTATAGGAAGGATATGATGATATTGGAGAAGTTGCAGAGGAGGTGGATGCTGCCTGGGATGGAACGTTTAAGTTATGAAGGGATGTTGTGTAGGCTTGGTTGTTTTCGTTGGAGCAGAGAAGACTAATGCCTAGTTTTGAATTCTCCAAATCTCACTATGGGATTTAAGCTCAGATCCTCGGCATTATTAATCCAGGCCTCTGGACCATTGCTCCAGTAACACAAACATTTTGTTCTACCAGTGGAAAGGTCCCAATCATCTTGAGGCTGTGGGGCTGAGTAATTGGAATTTGTGAAATGTCTTTAAAGATCTGTGCTTAACGATGAGGGGAAAGACTTGACAAATCTTCACAATTCTCTCCCTTAGGTCCTCTGGTTTGCCACCCTCCACAGGCCTGGTAGCCCTGTACCTGCTGGCTTTTCGAGCATCCTGCCTGAGTCTCTCTACCGTAGAGAAAGCAGTACCGTATCTCAAAAAAGAACTCAGAGCTGAGAGAAACCACTTAAACAGTATGTACTTTCAGCCCTTTGACAGATATGTGTGTGTGAGGGGGTATCAGAAGTAGTGTATCTGTGTGTTGTGGGTCTGTTTGCGTGCTCTTGTCTGTCTATGCTCAGTGGGACCTATACCCTGCTCTGCCACCAGGTGGTGCTGTTCTGCTAAGTGCTGCCATCTGCTGACAGAGACGGGCTCTGCAAGTGCTGAAATTGTGCACATTAAAAAAAACCTGTTACCAGAGGTTCTGCTTTTGCACTTGTTGCCTCAACTATTTCTGGCTTTGTGGATCAGACTCTCTCTTTGTAGAAACTGTCCAATTTCTGGGACTTGAAAATGCCACACAGTCAAAGTGCTTCACAGAGAAAGAGGCTTTAGTTTATACATCACCTTTCTGAACTTCATGACTTCCCATAGAGATTTCCAGCTAATGCTGTACTTTAGAATTGTAGCTGCTGTAGTAGAGTAGAAAATGCAGCATGTAATTTATGCACAGCAAGCTCCCACAAACTGTATCAAAAATAAATGACTAGTTATCTATTCTAACTGTTGCCTGAGGGACAAATATTGGTCATGATACCAGGTGACATCCTCTGCGTTTCTTTGAATAATGCCATGTGATCTTTTACTTCTGAGCAAGAAGGCAGTCAGGGCTCTTGGTTTGACATCTAATCTGAAAGATAGCACCTCCAACAGTGCAGCATTCCTTACTTGGTCAAGTGTGTGCTGTGGGAATTTAACACACAAGCTTTTGACTCTGATATAAGGGTAGTCCCACTGAGTCACAGCTGACACTGAGAAATTGGTCTTCATTGAGTTTCCTGGGGTATCCTATATTATCCATCCTTGATCAATTTTAGTCCATGGATGACAAATGACCAGAACGCGACTGGGAATTTCCAAATCATTTGGGTTATTTGATCAGTTGTGCCTCTGCTTAGATTGGAATCTTCAATCACCTAGAAAAGTTAGGGCAGCAGGCACGTGGGAAGACTATAACCTTCAAGCCAGGCAATAACCTGACTTGGAAATGTATCATTGTTCCTTTTTTTTGTTGCTGGTTCAAAAATACAGGAACTCCCATCCAAATGACACTTTGGAAGCACTTTTACTACATGGCCTCCAGTGGTTCAAGAAAACCCACAACCTTAGGGACAACTATGTATGGTGATTAAATGTTGACCTTGTCAGCGATGCCCACATGCAGAGAATGAACTTTTAAAAAAGAGCTGCTCTCTGCTATCTGCACAATGTGCAGTCTCTGCGATGGTGCCATGCTTCACTGCCACTCTGCGCCTCCCCACCTGTATCTGGTGAATCAACATGCATACCCATGCTAACGTTCAGTACTGAAATGGATGTACAGTAGCACTGCCGTCGTCTCAGAAGAGGCTTTTGTGGTCCTCTGATGCCAACAGTTGCAGTCGTGCCTCGTTGGAGTAAAATGACAATGAAGAGAGCAGATTTACTCAGTAAACTTTCCTGTATCTCGCTTCAGGAATTTGCCCAGCAAGAAACTTTTTCCCCTGTTGATTGTTTTTGCAAGCAGCAAGGAAAGTGCAGATGAGGTGATATGTTCCCAGCTGTTAGAGAGAGAGAGAGAGAGAGATTTGGGAGTTTATCAAAATGGTCATACTTTGACTTTACACCACTAAAGCATCTTTTAGGGATCATTTCTATAGTTTCTTGAGAAATGTGTACTGAATAGTCTGGTCTCACTAAAGCATCTTCATACTTTTATTGATTTGATTTTTTTAACGTTACTATCTTCATGATGTTAGGTTGGGAGGAAGCTTTGGGAAAGGTGAAAGGGAAGGTTGGAAGAAGATCCTCAAATAAAGCTTGAAATGAGAGGATGGTTGAGTAGCCTGTAAGAAATGTACCCACTGTGATAGAGCCTATCATGTGTGTAGAATCAGAGAGCAACACAGCACGGAAACAGGCCCTTCAGCCCAACAGATCCATGGTGCCCTCCCAGCTAGTCCCACTTTCCCACATTTGGCCCATATCCTGCTAATCCTTCCCCATCCTTGTATTTATCGAAATGCTTTTAAATGTTGCTGCAAAACCTGCTCAACCAGTTCCTCTGACAGCTCATTCCATGTATGCACCAACCTCTGCGTGAAGAAGTTGCCCCTCAAGTCCCTTTTAAATCTTTCCCCTCTCACCTTAAATCTATGCCCTCTAGTTTTTAATTTCCCTCCCCTGGGAAAAAGCCTCTGTGCATTCATCCTTCAGCCTTCATGATTTTATACATCTCAATAAGGTCACCTCTCATTCTCTTATGTTCCATTATATTATACTGTGTGGTGCTGTATGTTAATATGTTGGGGGTTTGTAACATACAGTCTTAGAGGATGTGAGAGGATTTTAAAAGTATTATTTTTGAGCATGTTGTGGTACAATGCATGTTATAGTGTATATATTGGGTATTGTTGCATATTCTGTTATTGTCCATCAGAATAGTATTGTGTTTTCAAGGATATTGAGGAAAGTCTTAATTGGTCCTGACTCTGGTCAATTGTATTTCAACTGGGCCAGTCCAATAGGAACCCTGACTCCTGATGGTTCAGCAGTTCTTTCACATCAGTCAGTGTTGATGCTGTTATACTAATGCCTGTTTCATCTTGTGATCGCAGATGGTCATGTCCCTTTGACCAACTATTACCAATACAGTCTAGGTGTGCTGGCACTGTGTGTGAATAATGTGCGGATAGATCACGGCATCCTGTCGGGCCTGACACCACATCGGCACCATCATCACCACATTGGTGAGCATCCTAATTGACTTTCGTTCTCCAAAGTGTTATTTTTGGGGTTATGATAATTTTAAAGTTGGTTCTGTTGGCCGTGGACTTGAGTCCCGGTTTGTACTGAGTTAGTTGATTGTGGTTGAAGTGTTACAATTGGAATTTGTACCCTCGGTGAGGGAGCTGGGGCTTCCCTCCCCCGATCGCTGTGACAGAAAAACACGCATCAAAATGTCTTATGTAGAACCGTTGGGAAAACCTCAATGCTATCCCATGGAAATAAAGGAACTAATATTTTCATAGCAGTGTTCAATGACCTGTCATCATCCCAAAATACTTTACAGCCAGTAAAAAACACTCAAGACTCATTCACTGTTATAGCATGGGAAACACAGTAAGAAGTCTCACAATACCAGGTTAGAGTCCAACCAGTTTATTTGATAGTAATCTCACAAGCTTTTGGAAATGGTGTTCCTTCGTCAGGTGTGTGAGCTTGCGAAAGCTGTGAGGTTACTATCAAATAAACTGGTTGTACTCTAACCTGGTGTTGTGAGACTTCTTACTGTGTTTACCCCAGTCCAATGCCGGCATCTCCACATCATAGTATGGGAAATGCATTGGCCAATTTGCACACAGCAATACCCCACAAACAGCATTGAGAGAACGTTCAGATGATCTGTTTAAGTGACATTTATTGAAGGCTAAGTATTGACCAGAGAGAAATCCTCTGCTCCTCCTCTAATAGTGCCATGAAATCTTTACAGAGGACGTCCTGCAATATCAGGTAGACCAGAGCTTCTGTCTGAGAAGGCAGACACAAGCTTTGTTCTACCTGACAGTTCAGCGCACCCTCTGAAAGCCTAGTTTTTGTGCCCAAGTCCCTGGAATGGGATCTAAATCCATGACCTTCTGACTAAGATGAAAGTGGTCCTCACTGCCTTGTCCACATGTGACAGAGACATGTAAGCGAAAGAAAAACACATACTTTCACACAACGTTACATCATAGTTTTCAGAAACATCCCAAGCTAATTTTAACAAGAGGTGATGCATGGGTTTTCTCCGGGCACTCTGGTTTCCTCCCACAGTCCGAAGATGTTGGTGATTGGCCATGATAAATTGACCCGAATGTCAGGGGGACGTAAATGTATGGGATTATGGGGCTAGGGCCTGGGTGGGATTGTGGTTAGTACAGATTCAATAGGCTGAATGTCCTCCTTCTGTACTGTACTGATTCTATCATGCCCATTATATATCTCACTAGATTTTATTTTCTATGAACACAATTGAAGCCATTTTGCGCGTATATACTCCAGACAATATAAACGAGAGGCACAATTGGACGATTTATTTTTTGTGTGGTTCCTTGAGCAACATTTGCCAGGACCCTGGAGGAACCCTGTTCATCACCCAGTTCTGCTTTGGGTTCTTGAACCATTGAACTTTAACTGGATATCTAGAGGATAGCACCTCAGTACTTCACTCAGCGTCAGCTTAGATTAAATGTTCAAATTAAATGGGAGTGGGTGTGAACTTCCAGTGCTACTGAATGAGCCAGGCTGAAGCCAGTACAATTGCTACGCTTGGTTAAAGGATGCTTGCTGATGAGTATGGACAAAATTTGAATTTGCCTCTTGTCTCGTATGTGAATTCCTTGACAAAGGTGAGGCAACTACTTTCTTTATTGGTTAAATAAATGGTTAATCTGGCTCTGTTTTGACAATAGACACAAACGCAATGATGGTTTTGGCACTTAAGTGTGTCCATGATTCTAAAATGCCTAATAATGCCTGGATGTACAGCAATCACAGAAGAACAAATGTACTGTTGGCAATGAATAAACTGATACAGCAGATACAGAATCATCAGGCAGAGAATGGCACAATTGGGAACATTTACAGCACAGCAGTGGCCTTGCAGGTATTCTCTTTAAAGGCTTTGTATGTGATATGCTAAAGATCTGAGATCCAATGTGTCTAAAAGCAGAATGATAATGATGCAGAATCTGTGGCCTTTATACATTAACCCACTGATCATTGAGGTCATGAATGACATTCTTTGTGATTATGACCATGTGTGTCCTTGTTCTCTAACTAATCACACCATCTCCCTTCAAGAACTCTCCATTGTTCAGCTTGGTGGGATTGCCTTCATACTCGGTTTCCCTTTAAACCATCTAGATGTAGCCAGAGCATCATTTACCTTTGGGATTTTCCCCCAAGGATTCGTCTCCACCTTCTCAGTTGTATGCTTTTCCTTTATGACATCATTTATGGGATCAGTTTTTACACACACACTGACATCCAGCCCTTAACCTTTGCACCATCTCAATTCCTTCACTGGCCCTCTGCTCTCAGACTGCTGAGCTGACATCCAGTTCTGCATGAGCACCATGTGCCTTCAGCTAAATGTTGAGAACTGTTACTTTTCTCTCCTCACCCTCCCCACAGCATAAACTCTATACCCTCAGCACGAATTCTTTCAACCACTACCTCAGGACAATAAGATTATTTGCAAGCTCTGCCTGCTATTCAACCTTGAGCTGAACTTCTGAAACTGTGTCCTCTCCATTACCAAGACTGACCCTTTCAACCGCAGTAACAGCACCCGTCTTTACCCACCTGTCACCGAAACCCTCACCTATGCTTTCAATGCCTCCAAACTCATCTATTTCTGTGCTTTCCTTTGACTTCCAATTCACCACTTCAAAACTGTTGAACTAGAGCCCTGGTGATGACATTGCAGGAGATGCTTTATCCAGGAGATGCTCACAATTCTTTGGAGTATAGTAATTTAATGGTCAGGAACTGATTTACTCATATAAGTAAGGGAAACACAAATGCAGTGATGGAGGAAATCACACTTTACCATTGTCTGATAGTTTAGAAGACATGCTACTAGTGTAGATGGGAGCAATGACAAGAAAGGCAATGAGTGAATGGACCATTCTGGAGGGGAGTGAAAAAACGTGGTAGTAATAGGGGATGGTATTCTAATTGGGGTAGATTCTGTTCTCTGCATTGTGATTAGAAGCCGGAGGACTGGGTTATCTGCCCTCTGTCAATATTAAGGACGTTTCTTCTTGGCTGGGCAGCATCTCGTTGACATGAGTGGAAAATCCCACTCATTAAGTGGAAAAGCAGGCTTTATGGACCATATGGTCTATTCCTGCTCCTATTTCTTATATTCCTATATTCTAAACAGCAGCTCATCCAAAATTCTGCGTTATTCTTGTTAGCTTCCATTTGTGGGATTTTATATAGAAGTTACAACAGAAATGGGCCCGTATAAGATTTTATGTTGCTCCAAAGCCTTTTTTTCACCTGAGCCTGACCCTATCAGCAGGCCCTTCTATTTCTTTTGGTCTTGTAGAGCTTCCCCTAACACTGACATTCGCGTCAGCTCTTCTATGTGATAGAAAATTCACCATTCTAACCATACTGAGTGAAGTTTACTCACTGGCCTATTGTTTCCCAGTTAAGAAATGCCTTAATTTTAGAATCGTATTCTTCAAACCCCTCCACAGCTTTGGCTCTCCCTATCTGTGTTATTTCCTCCAGCGCCATAACGCTCTGGGATCTCTAATTGTAGTATCCTGAACATCCCTGATTTTAATCACTCCGCCATTAGCAGTTACTCTTTTGGCTGGCATAGCACCAAGATCTAGAATTCCCTCACTTTGTTTTTTCACTCACTTTAAGATATTACCTTAAAAACAGCTCGTACAACCCACTCACTGAGGGGTGATGGTGGTTGGGAGTAGGGGGGATTTGCAATTTCTTCTCACTCTGGGGGCCTGAGGAACATATTTCAGAAAGATTACATTTGGCTCAACAATAAACCGTGTGGGTCAGGCTCATTCACCATCCCTCCCACCCACCCCCTGGTGATTTGTGAAGAAGCACTGCAAACCGGTTTATCCAACTCCAAAGCGCACCCCAGCAGTTCTAAGTGAACTTAATTTTAGTTTAATAGCATTTTGATTTAAATTTATACTGAGGAATATTTTACAATCAGTCTGAACCTCAAAATGTGACGTGCGCCCTCAGACCAGGAAGTTTGTCCACTTTGAGATCGCAGGCAATTGAGCTGCTAGTTTGAGACCATGTTCACTGAGACAGAAAATTCTTATGCAAACATGTCTTGATTGAGAACTGTCAAGAGCTGGCATACAACCAAGTCAGGGTGGCTTAATCCAAACACTTGCTTTGTTCTACAGGTAATCAAAGGGGAGATTTAGCCTGGTGGAAAATGGGCCTGTCTTTCCAGTCTATCCCAATCAAAAATCGTTCATGATTTTGAATGAATAGTTAACATAGAAATGGTTTCCAGTGGTGATTGAGTCCATAACCGAAGGACACATTTAATGGGGACAAACTCAAGAGTTCATTTTATGAGTTGTTATACACTGAGCAAAATGGTGCTAAAGGCAAATTCTGCAATTGTTTTCAGAGAACTATTGATATGTAACATAGATAACGTATGTGAGTATTGATACATATTTGACAAGGAGGCACAGCATGAGTTCTTTATTCTGACCATACTCTAGTGTGTGCTGTCTCTAGCTTGCTGTTCCCCTGTGCAGTAGGTATATCTTACTTTTAGAGCCGACTGATCCCAGTGCACATTCTCTATTTAAAGCCATTACCCAGAACATAACCTCACCTGTAAATTGTACAAGTCATATTAACATGAGTATTAATAATCTGTTACTTCTAGGCTTTGTTGGCTGTAAGAGATGAAGCAAGATGGTTAAAGGGGAAAAGGGCGCTGATTGAGGCCCCGAAGAGAGCCTTTGATAATCCAATGGCACTGTCTCAGCTATTACCTGTCCTATATCGAAAAACCTACCTGGATATTGGCCAAATGGACTGCAATGATGAACATGGTAAGCAAAGGATGAGATCTTACTAAGATAGCTAGTATTGCTAAGTTGCTAACAAAGAAAGGTGAGTGACTGGGGTGATGTTGCTTAACTGGTGAGGGATGGAGCATGAACTTGTAAAAGAAAAGAGAGCTTGAGGACTAATTCTGTTTCTCCATAGCTACAAAGTAGGGTTTGGCCATAGCTTCTGCTATATTTTTATTCTTCCAATATGATTTGGGAACTATATTTCATTCAGTATAGTACATTCAGACTACAGCTTATGTATGGAAATCATAACGTTTCAGTCCACAGCACATGGTGTGATCTGAGAAATATATTTGATGAAGTTCCAGCATTTGTATTCAAATGTGTGATTATTTCAAACATCAGAGACTTGCAACACACAACATGGTGGTTGTAGGTGTCTTGTGAGTAAAACCCAAACATTACAAGTTTTTTGTATTTATTTATTAGTGTTACAAGTAGGCTTACATTAACATTGCAATGAGATTACTGTGAAAATCCCCTAGTTGCCACAGTCCGGCACCTGTTCAGGTACATTGAGGGAGAATTTAGCATGGCCAGTGCACCTAACCAGCGCGTCTTTTGGAGTATGGAAGGAAACCGGAGCACCTGGAAGAAACCCAAGCAGGCATGGGGAGAACATGCAGACTCCACATAGACAGTGACTGAAGCCAGGAATCAAACCGAGGTCTCTGGCGCTGTGAAGCAGCAGTGCTAACCACTGTAAATGAAATAAATGCTGAATTTGATTGAGGAAAATCAACTGAAATCCAAAGCAGAGAGAAAAAAAACTTGAAACAACACAAAAATAAAATGATCACCACAGCAGTGAGAATGCAGCTACTGACAAGGATGGATAGGGAGGCTGATAATTTCACAGAGGCATTTGAGAAGTTTATCAGAAGTGGAGATTGACATTCAGTAGCTTTTTAAAAAGCATTAGTGAACTCGAACAGGTCAGCTACATTCTTTTGTGGGCAGGAGAGAAAGGATTAGATCTGTTTAATAGCTGGGAGAACAGTGAAAATTATAATTAAAAACCCAGACAACATTTTGGAGAAAGTCAGCATGCATCTTCAGCCAGAATCAAACTAATGAGTCTGCCAATATGAATTTCAAAGTTTGAGGTGGTAGCCATGTGAACCTGTTGATAATTTCTTCATTTGCGAAATGAAGCTAGCAAGTGTAAATTCAAGGAAACAGAGCAAAGGCTTGTAGGTCAGCTCATATGAGGCTCCACAGACTTTAGACCATAAGACAGGAGCAGAATAAGGCTATTTGACACCTCCAGTTTGCTCCAGCATTCATGACCGATGTGATGTACAGAAGGTTCTAATTGGAAAGGACAAGCTCACGATAATGCGGGCTACTGACACTGCCAGTGCACATGTAGCTGCGAGTAAACAGCTAACAATGCTAACTCCCTAACAGCTAGCCTTCAGTTAAGTCAAGGGAAAGGCAACAGAGCTGATTCTGTTAAACAGCAACAAACAAATGTGTGCAACACTGATGTGGACAACCACATGAGTTCACAGTGAGAAGGAAATATCCCATATACAGATCACGCTAGAGCTTTTGGAAAGCCTAATCATGGTAAAGATGTGCAGATTAAAGAAAGTAGATGATAAACAAGTTGTCAGGTGTGGAGCAACAAAGCAAATGAGAAAGGAAAGAAATCAAATCATCCATACCCTGGAAGATAACTATGAGTTTGAGGATACAATATACAGCTGCCTGAAATGATCTCAGTGTCCAGACAGACAAAATTCACACAGCTATTCTGATCAGAATGAGGGTGAGAAATAAGCCCACCATCATAAATCTGAAACTTAAATTTGATACCCGAGCACAGCATAACATTATCTCACTCAGACTATACCCAGCAGATCTTTCCTGAAATTTGGGGCAGACAAAATGTACCCAAAGAAAGGTGTTCTGAAATTGAGCAACGTTTTGCTGATGGCTTATGTTGGAACTGAAAATTGACAGCTGGGAATGACCCAAATCAAGGGGACACACAGGAAAAATGTTAACTGCATATTCTACATCACTGAAACAGATGGCCCTGCTGTCCTAGGGTTGAACAGTTCCAAAGAGCTTCAATTGATCTCAGTAAATCATGAGTTGAAAGAGGTGACTGTTGAAGGTAGAACACCAATTGAAGTGTCCTCCACTTGGAAGCAAGAAAGACCTTAATGTTTTAATGAAATGGCTGAATGCTTTGAAGATTTTGAGTGTCACACATCACTATTCATCCAGAGAAGAAACCAGTGATTCAACTCCCACGTAAAGTATCAGTGGAACCGAAAAGAAAGCTGGAAAGAAATGGGAGATAAGCAAGTGATTACCAGAGTCAGTGAATCTACAGATTAGGTAAATTCTCACAATGTGAGAGAGAAGACAAATGGATGGCTATGAAGTTGCCTGGATCCCAAATTTCTTAATCAAGCAGTAGGAGAATCACAACTCTATTCCAAACTGGAAGATGTCACAACAGAAGCAGATGTTTTGAACAAGCTTGGTGCCAAAAACTGATACTAGAAATTGAAACTGGGCAAGAAATCTTCACTGTTGACAGCATTCCTCACGATTTAATGGTACAAATTCCTTCTTCTAACATTTGGTCTTGAAGTCTGTCAGTATGCGTTCCAGCATAAATTAGATGAGACATATCGAGAATGTAAAAGAGCAGTTGGCACAGTTGATGACATTAGAAGGGTATGACTTATATGAGAAAGGTCATTGCTGCCATCTGTATGAAGCTGTGTGAAAACTTGGATCAAGTAAATACGCACAAATGCATAGTGAAGGTGGCAGAATACTAATATTTTCGAATGATGTACACACCTGATACAGCTGGGCTGAGTCCTGAAAAACTTGCACCTAAAATGATGTGGAGACGACTTCTCCACAATGGGAATGGAGAGCTGTAAGCTCAGAGACAGATCAGTTGTGGACTAGATAGGCCTCTGTAAAGACATTAAATGAATTATATTTGCATGCATTGAATGCTAGTAGTATAAAAATGCATAACAGAAAGAGGAGATAGTTACTGAAGTACTACCCAAATCATGCCAGAATGTGGGAGCTGATATACTTGTGCACAATTAAGAATGGCATCTCATAGTTGCTTTGAGCTTTTTATCAGATGGTGAAAGATTTGAGAGCTACAACATTAATCTCAGCATTCCGTTTGTTGAACAATGGATTCCTGAAAGTTATTAGTTGGCTACTAATTTAAACACCCTCCAAGCTTTCTAGTTTAATGTGATAAACAAAGACAGGAGTCGACTCTTAATTCATTCAACAATATCCCTTTAATTAATACTTTAGCTACCAACTTAAACAATTGCAACACTTATTTTACTGAACATTAACTTCTAATTATTTAACAAAAAATGGATACTACCGGGTTTCAGGAAAAATTGGCCAAGTCTGGTCCCAATGTAGAATCTATGCTCATCTTCTCTGAAGATGTTCCTCAGGGCACACCTCTGCAATGGTGAATCGCTGGAGTTGACACTACACAACAAAAGACTGCATGTTTCTTATCAACAAACCCTTTCACCTGCTTCCAGAAGATTCTCAGGCATCTAGCCAATTGTTTAACTGGAAACTGATTATGTGATTCGAACAACCAATAAAATTACTTATAAACTACACCCATTATGCTTCGTTCAAATTACACGTAGCCAAACAAATTCCATAAAACTCGATGCCATATGTAAACAACTTCCTATATTTGGTCAACAGAAGAAGCTTCAGCTCACAATTCCCAGACCAGGTCATGGCTCGCAGCAACTTTGCCACCAGCATCTGTTCTTAATTATAAGTTGACCGAAATCCCAGAATGCTTAATTTTCAGTTATAGCTGCTTTTTATTGCCAGTATTGGTGTTAAAGTCATTATTGTAGTTGTTCTTTCTCCGTCTATAGAGTGACATGTGATAATGGAACCCAATCCAATCCAGAGAGCTTAATGAAGTTACTGCGCAGTGTAGGTTAATATCATCACCACATTACCCAAGGTTTTACAAGAAGACATATCCAATTGTGCAAGAAATGCTGAGAGACAAGGGAGACCCAAATCTTACCTTGTTAACACTGAGCTTTACATCTCAAGGCTGATATAAAGTCCCTTGCAGAGCTACTCAGTGGCAGAAAGTACAAGACAACTGTGCCAAGCAAGTTACATCTTCCAAGTGACCAGGACGAAGTAAGACAATAATTCACTGATATACAGGTTGAAGAGGTCATCACTTCAACAAGCATGCCAAATCCTTGCCTGAGTTGTTAAGAGAAAAGACTATGTACATACAGGATCCAATCACCAAAATCCTCAGCCCAGTAAAAGTTGTTGGTGAAGCTGAGATGTAAAGATCCAATGTCATTGAGACAGAAACTGATAAACAAGTGGGAAGGAATAGAATCCATGTTTGAGCTGAAAAGCAGAAAAGGTCATCAACACCAGCAATGAACAATGGAGACAGCAAGTGACATAACTTCGACAATACTGGGAGCAGCATGCACAATATCGCCAGCACCACATACCAAATGATCATTTGAGTTCCAAATAATTAACTGTAACTTCTGAGTTTCCCAGTGTCATACTGGTGGGGGCTGAGGCGATTCCAGAGATGACAATTCCAATCAATTTGTTCTTTGGTTAGTCCTCACTATTGCTCCTTTGTGTGTACTGACTTCATAGGATAAACAAATCCTTCTGCAAGGGATTTTATATCAGCCTTGATGTAAAGCTCAGATAACAAGACAAGATTTGGGTCTCCCTTGTCTCTCGGCATTTCTTGCACAACTGGATATGTCTTCTTTATAAAACCTTGGGTAATGTGGTGATGATATTAACCTACACTGTGCAGCAACTTCATTAAACTCTCTGGATTGGATTGGGTTCCATTATCACATGTTACTCTGTAGACGGAGAAAGAACAACTTTAACACCAATACTGGCAATAAAAAAGCACCTATAACTGAAAGTTAAGCATTCTGGGATTTTGGTAAGGTTTGCACAGCAGTTGCCCAGAAGTACAAACTTCCCCTGCACAATTGCCCTAAACCAAGTGAAAGTGCAACTTAAATCTCAAACTTCAAATGGTTCCAACTCGATTACATCAATAGTTAGATGGATTAAAAACCTGTTCTGATTTCTGGATAACTATTGTACAGACTGAGAGGTCTCTCTCTGACCTACCACAGTCTCACATCTCACAGCACATTTCTTCTCCCATCCCCGCAAATTCTATCCACTGACCTCCTTTCTGGCCCATCCTGTTAAGGGCCTTTTAAACTTACCTGGTTTACAGCTGCTAGTGGCATTAAAAAAAAGGCACAAGCCTACATGCCTTTGACTCAGCCACTCATCACGCTAGGCACACTGCACTGCATGGATCGCATTTGGCCTGAACTAGAAGGGTGGGTGAGATAAGGTTGAAAATAAATTAAAGTAAAAAATTTGGCATTGTATAGCAATCCAATACTGATTGCCACTTTGAGGATGTTCGGGGCCCTACAGCCCAGATCTTTGGTAACCTTGGCTGGAGATTTCTTTAATGGCTCAACGATTTTTTGTTTTTTTGGTGTTGTCATTCTTGGATGTTGTTTCTGGTTGCATATGGCATCTTTTCCTGTACGGAGTAGGAGGTTGAGGATCCGATTTGTCCTTGGTTAGCCCTCACCATTGCTCCTTTGTGTGTAACGACTTCATAGAATAAACAAATCCTTCTCATTTCAGGTGGTTTCCACATACCTACTATGAAATCCTGGATGCAACTTTGTTATCCAAACTGTAAACTTGGCAATTCTGTACTGCATTTTTACCATGCATTTGATCATTTTCTCTCACAGTTTTAAAAGCTATTCTCTAATTTCTGAGAGAGTAGCATGGTTAAGAGTAGATAACTGGTACACGCTGCGCTGCCAAATATAAGCTCTGTCGGTGACAAAATAGTTGCATACGTGTTGCGCTCAGAAGTAACATTGCAATGTGTAGATTTATTTAATCTGTTGACATTTGAGCATTAGGGATTTCATTATGTGAATCATTTGTTCAGTTAGGCCATTAGATCTAGGGTAATAAGAAGAAGAAATTGTACAATCAGTATTCTACTTCTTGCGTATGGCCTGAAATGACTTACCATTTGCTGATCATTGTCCATCATCTCTCTGGGGGCTCCCAGAAAAACTGAAAATAGCACTTGGGAGTATGTGTGATGTATGGTGAAGTTGTTGAATAATAGGGCACTTGATAAATTGGTCAATGAAGTCGGAACTGTGGACAAGGAGGTTAGATACAATTTTGGACCAAAATTGGATAAGAACTTGATGTAGGATCAGTGTCATTGACAACTTAATACCAATGTTCATACCCAGCTAACAGATTGTCTCTGGAGTCTTCTCATCTGATCCATGCCCATGTATAAATAATGAATTTGCTGAATAATGTCAGGTTTTATGGTAAACTACCTGCTTTTAAAAATTACTTCCAGATAGAACTCTAGCTCATCATGGTAAGGCCAAAATGGTCTCACGTATTCATGAACATGCTGAATTGTGTCAGGTGATGGTTTTCAATGATGGTTCGTCACGGTTTCCATTGAATCTTTCACTGTTTTGTCTTGTATCTGCTGTCATTTGCATTTCACTGGGTTAGGCAATCTCATCAGGGTAGCTGATGTGACCATCCAGTTACCTGGTTTGCACCTGAACTTGCCATCATAACTTAGAATCTTGATTTAAGAGATATTGCAATCTTGGTGCACTGATCAATGGTTTTCACCAAATCAACTGCAGTAGTTTATGATCGGTCTTTTGCCAAATAGGTAGATATGAAAATGCATGATTCCGAACACTAAAGCTATCCACTTGATATTGGAGTAGTTGGATTGCATTACAGACAGTTTTCAATAAATGCAATCTGTTTGTCTTTTTTGTTTAGCATGCATGCTCTTAGGGCTTTTTGTGAGGCATCTATCTCCAGGGTAGTTGTCTCCCAAGCATCATAAAATTGCGATGCCAATGCTTCTGATAATGAGTGTGTATCAGTACTTCAAAGAGGTATTGGGTGCTTTTGGTGGCACTGGAAAGGCACATCCTTTCTCAACAATTCCCTTAAAGAGGATGACTTTTTTGGAAAGTTGGGAATGTATGGAGACAGGAAATTGAAGAGACATCTTTGAAGATTGTCCCTAACTTGAAGAGTTAGTCTGGACTTAATATCCTTTGTTTTACTTGGATCGGGATGGATGCCAGCATTGGAATTATTAGAGCCAAAAAAGGGATCAGCCAATGTTAATAGCACATTTCTACTGATGGCATGCTACTATCTCTTAAAGGCAGATTATAACAAGAACTATCAAATCCATGAGATGGTGGAATATACTGCATCTAGGAAATAACTTTAATACTTTTCACAAAAGGGAACAAGCTTTAAAAGAATCCTAAGGTGGTCAATTTCATAGATCTCAATTGTTAATTGTCCTTAGCTTGGATTGAGCTGGAATGATTGGAACTGTTATAATGATAGGGGCATTATTATTTTAAAGAAAGGGAAGTGGTATATTTTTATTTGATTCCAATATGATATAGGAGCTACATGTTCTTGTGTATCAAGGGTGCCACATTGCTCACTAGTGTACTACAGTTTGTCTCCACCTAATAATAATGGATCAGTCCACAGCACATAGTGTGATCTAAGAAATACATTACATTAGATGAAGGCCCAGCATTGTAGTTTGAAAGGGAGATTGTTTTGAGCTTTTGTGAATCACAAGATATAATAACTTCACCCCACACAATAGTGACCAAAACAAGATTAGCGTGAGGGGTGGGGGGAGAGAAATCTATAAATGTGGTCTCTATGTGATTCCATTTCAATAACACAACCTGAATAACACTGCTTCTCCTATTGGACAGATGGCCTGAACACAACAAAGCTGTCAGCGACCACTGAGCCCAACTTCACTCTGACAGGATTTGTTCATCTCACAGTCAAGAACATTAGCAAGGCGGACATTTGCAAAGCCAAGGTGCCACTACGTCGGAGAATGTCTCTCCTTGAAGTATTGAATGAAGCAAATTTGGAGTAAGATCGTAATTTCCTAGATCTTTCAAGATGCCCTGTGTATTCTTGCATAGTGTTTGCAGCACAGAAACAGGCCATTTACTAGAAGTTCTTGTCAGTATTTAAGCATTCCACAAGAATACTCCTGTTTCATTTTACCTAATTCCACCAACAAATCCCTTCAATTATTTTCTTTCTAGAGTATCTAATTTTCCCTTTAAGTACTGTATTAATAATCAGCTCAGCTGTTTCTTGGGTTATCGAGTTGCACTCTGTGCATAAGAAAGTTTCTCCTTAATTCTTTATTGGATCTATTAGTGACTGTCCTACGTTTTATGGCCCCTGGTTCTGACCTGCCCTGAAAATGCACACCTCTCTCTGCCTATCAAATGAACCCCTTTCATGATTCTGAAAACCTCTATCAGGTTATCTCTGTCCTCTCCAATATGTTTAATATTTCCTGATGAGTATATCTGGTTTAATTCTTTTTATGCTTTTTCTAGTGCCTCTATATCATTTTATAACATGGAGATTAGAATTGCAAGTACAGTCTAACCAAGATTCTATACAACTTTACTACAGCTTCTCTACTTTTTGATTCTATCCGTCTGGCAATGAATACGCTGTATTATGTGCCTTTTTTTTGTCCTTATTACCCTCCATCTCTACTTTAGCCATTTGTGTATTTGCACCGCAGAATCATCATCCCATTTGACCACTCGTTTTCCTAATTTTTTCCCACCAGAATGCATCACTTCAGATAACTGTACTGAAATTCATTTGCCAAATGCATGCCCATTTTGCATGTCTTCCTATATTTTGTGCAGTCCTCCTCTGCAAAAACCATAACTCCCAAGTTGGCGTTGCCTGAAAATTCTTAAAATTATACTTAAGATTTCTGAGCCTAACTCGTTTTATGTAAAAGCTGATCTTACACTACATTCTGTTTTGTAGCCAGCCTGCTTTTAATAGTATTACTTAGCCAGTGACGCCACCTGAAAAGGAAGCCCTTTGGATCTCAAAAATTACAAATTGTGCAGAACATAGTGGACGTCATGCAAGGGTTTGAAAGATCTATTAAGAATACATATTTGTGCATAGCTGATTCCTTTATTCATTCACGGGGCATGGGCATTGCTGGCTGGCATACTCAACAATGGAGCATCTAGTGCCCTCTGGGTTAGAGAATTCCAATGATTCACAACTCTCCAAGTGAAGAAATTTCTCCTCATCTCATTCGTAAATTATCAATTTCTTATCCTGAGACAGTGCCCCCTGTCCTAGTTTTTCCAGCTAGGGGAAACAATCTCAGAATTTTCAGTAAATCTCTCAATCTTCTAAACTCCAGAAAGCATAGACCAATTTACTCTGCCTTTCATCATTGGCCAGTCATATCATCCCAGGAACCACTCTATTGAAACTTCACAGTGCCACCTCCAAGGCAAACATATCCTTCAGTATGGAGACCGAAACTGCACGCAGTACACCAGGTGTGATTTCACCAAAGCCCTGTGCAATTGTAGCAAGGCTTCCTTATTCAAGTACTCCAAACCTATTGCGAAAAAGGCCAATATTCTATCTGCCTTCTTAAATTGCTTGCTGTATCTACATGCTAACTTTTTTAGAATATACTCCAGTATCTCTGGAATTCAACATTTAAAAGTTTCATGCCTTTTAGACAATACTATGCTTTTCTATTCTTGCTACCAAATTGAGTAACTTAACACTTGCCCATTGACTTAACCTATCCTTATCTCTTTGCAGTGACTGTGTCTTCCGTGGGGTTATATTTCCACCAAGCTTTGTATCATCAATAGACTTAGATGAAAAGACTGGGTGCAGGATTTTCCAGCTGCGCTCACCCCAATGCTGGAAAATCCCACCCGAGGTCAATGGACCTTTGGCCCATGTGCTGCTGGCTCCAATTCCTGTAATGGGCAGGATGGGAAAATTCCACCCTGGGAGTAATATGTCTAAATCATTAATATAGATTGTAAATATCTGAGGCCCCAGCATCGTATCCTTGTAGCATTCTGCTAGATGGCCTCATCCGTTTATCCCTTATGTCTGCTTCCTGTCCATAACCAATCCTCTATCCACGGTAATGTATTACTCCCATCTTCATGAGCCCTTATCTTGTGTATTAATTAATCTTTTCTCTCTATCTCTCTTGCAGACCCTTTGAGAATATAGGCCATTAGATCCTGGAGATTTGTGAACTTTTAGTCCTTTTAAATTTCTCTGAAACCTTTTCTTTGCTGGCATTAATTACCTTAAGTTCCTCACTCTTATTAGTTCTTTGGTTATCCTGGAATATAATTTGCATCTTGTATCTTTTATATTTGTAATTCCTGGTAATTTTACTGTGACTATAGACACGAGTTTTACTTGGAGTCTCTTCCATTTCCTTGTTACCCGTGATGATTTCTCTGTATCTATGGGACCAACATTTATTTCAGCTGCTTTCTGTGAAAGCTCTTAAAATTTGTTTTTGTATTCCTGACTAATTTACACTCATTCTAATTTTTCCCTTTATTAAATTAGCTTTTTGGTCACCCTTTACCAGATTATAAAACTCTCCCAATCTTCAGGCTTACTACAATTATTTACAGCATTACAAACCTCTTAACCTAATACTACTCTAACATTCCTAGAAAGAGATGATGGATCTTTCTCAGTGTTTGTTTTTAATGGCATGTATGTAATTTTGTTGAACATTTAGAATTGCTTCTTGTTTATGTCTATATTTCCCACTGTTTATTTGTCATCATATCTTACAATTTACTTGTCCAATCAACCTTAGCCAGCCCTCTCCTCATCGCTAGTCATGTAATTGACTAATGAGTAGAAGTTTATGATTCTTGTTTTGGACTTGAATATGTCACTCTCAAACCGAATATAGAATTCAATTATATTATGATCACTTTGAGGTCACTAATGAACCGTGCTTGGGACTGATGTATAATTCCAGATCTAAAATAACTTTGCCCCTTATTGGTTCCACAATATATTGTTCTAGGAAACTGTTGCAAAAATAGTCGACAAAACAATCTTCCAGACTGCCTTTGCAAATTTGATTTGTCCAGTCTGTATGGAGATAAAAGTCCACCATGATTACTACATTGTCTTTGTTACCAGCTCCAATTATTTCTTGATTAATGCTCCGTCTAACAGTGTAGGTATTCAAACATTAATTAAAATTAATGCAAGATATACAGATATATTTTAGTCCTCATGTCCTTGTATTTATACTTTTGTTGTAACTTCAGATGCCCAAATGTGTTATGGAGTTACTCATGGAAACTTGCCAGGATGCAATTAGCTTTACTGAGCTGATGGCATCGTTCCCCCCATTGGTAATGGTTGGCATTACAGCATGGCAAGTTTTTACAGGCTTAAAGCTCCGAATTTATTTGAAGTTCTGGCCTTGGTTCATCATCTCCTCTAAGTTGGATTTCTAACAATGCAGCACTCACTGAATCTTTACTGAAGGCTTGCTAAGAGAAGCTTCAGGAGGAGGAACTTCATTCAGGCATGCATTCATCAGATATATGCACAGTAAGATGTTTGCAGACTTCTCAACTATTAAATAATCATATAACGCTTAGCTGCGGTTTCTAGTCAAACAGGTACCAACACAGAGGCCATTGTCCAGTTATCAGGACCAGGGTGGTCCTTTTTTATCCATCTTGTCAAAATCACTGATACTTGGGTTTATTGATAGCACCCTCACCAATACATTGGCAGAGAGTAGCCTACCTGGGCCCCTCTGAAATGTACGGCTGGACTATGCAGAGTGTCTTAATTACATTAACACTGTTGTCCTTTGTGACTCTGGTGCTCATCATTTCAGGGGCTTTGCTCCTTCAGAAAAGGAATGGTCAACTGATTCCTGCATTTTAGTAACAGTTAAAACATTTTTGCTTCCTCCCTATTACCTGTAGTTTTGAGACGAAAGAGACTCTGTGGGGACCTTTTCTGACCTCGGTATGCCATCTAAGGGCACAAGATGCAGAAAGGACCTATTGGCAACTGATCTCGGGAGAGAACACCCAACTTAAAAAAGGTGAGAAGTTACTGGGGTCAGTGATGACTGGCTTAGTCTAGTGACAAGCTCAATAGTAACAGTAACACTGCGTAAGAATAGGCCATTTTGACTCTTAAAGCCTGCTTTTTATTTCGATCATGGATGACTTGCACATTAACTTCATATTGCTTAATACATTGACAAAACAAGAATTTGGTTCAGGTCTGGACATTGCAATTATTCCAGCAGCCGAAGCTCTTTGGAGGATGAGAAAAGTCCTTTGTGATTTTCCTGTTGAACAACCTAGCTCAAATTTGAAGACAACGTCCCTTTGCTCTTGATTCCTCTACCAGAGGAAATAATTTCTGTATTTACCCAATAAAACCAATTTTATCATTTAAACTACAACAATCAGATTGCCTGCTGATCTCCTGTACTAGAGGGCATACACACCCATGTATGCCATCTTTCCTCACTGATTTAATGCTCTTAACCTGGTATCATCCTGATGCAAATGTGCCTTCATTTCCAAGAGTATTAGCAGAAACATAGGCCAGGATTTCATGGCCCCCCTCCCACACAGCAGGATATTATGGTCCTGCCAAACTAAATGATTTAAATGGCTTGCTGCATCTGGGGGTGAAGAAAAGAAAGAACAAAGAAAAATACTGCACAGGAACAGGCCATTCGGTGCTCCAGGCCTGTGCCGAACATGATGCCCTAACTAAACTAAAAACACCTGCCCTTACTTGGTCTGTGTACCCATCCAACTGCCTCCCAAATGTTGCTAATGTGCCTGCTTCCACTTCCACCACCACCTCCGACAGTATGTTCCAAGCCCCTGCACATTGCCTTTAAACTTTCCTCCTCTCACTTGGAACCTGTGCCCCCTTGTAATTGACACTTTCATCCTGGGGGAAAATGCCTTTGACCATCCACCCTGTCTATGTCCCTCATAATTTTGTAGACCTCCCATCAGATTTCCCCTCAGCCTGCATTTTTCCGGTTAGGCTGGGTTTTAACTGGGGATTCCATGATTTTCCAGCAGGGAATTTTGCAATAATGAGTATGGGATTTGCAAAGTCACCCTGGAATTTCCACAGGCAATCCTTGGGTCCTTGATATAGCGACCGCTGCAGCCCAACCTAATAGCTGACTTTGCTTGCACTTTCCTGCACAAATTGCATCTGCAGCAAATAGGATTCTAACTGTTTTTCCACCCTTTCCTGGGTCCTGCCTCAGAATAGACAGGATCAAACAAGGAACCACTAGTCTAAATGGCTGAGAAGTGCGCTTGGTGGGACGTTTTCCCAATGGAAGAGCTTGCACAATGTACAGAAGCGCCTGTGTTTAGGTTACACCTTTCATGATCTTAGGATGTTACATTGTTTTATAGGCTATTGAACTTCTTTTAAAGTACAGTCACTGTGTTCTGATTTAGGAAATCTGACAGCTGTTCCACATATAGCAGGTTGTTATGAACAACAATGTGATATCGCATTTATAAACCTGTTGTTAAGTGATGTTGGTTGAGGGATAAATATTGGGCAGGACAGTAGTGAGAATTCCCCTGCTCTTAGTGCCTTGAGATCATTCTGCCCACCTGAGGGGGCAGACAAGACCTCCAGCAGGGTAGTACTGAGTGACCGCCTGGATTTAGTATTCAAGATTCAAAATAAATATGTAAATTTTAACACAACAAAAATAGAAAATGCTGGAAAACGTCAGCCAATCTGACAGCATCTGTAGAGAGAGAGAGAATAGAGCCAATGTTTCAAGGGTCATCCTGACTCAATGTTGGCTCTGTTCTCTCCCTATAGACACTGCCAGACCTGCTGAGATTTTTCAGCATTTTGTTTGGTTTCCAATTCCAGCATCTGTAGTAATTTGCTTTTATCCACGTACCTTTTTTGATATCACTCTGAAAGTGGACCAACTCACTAGCATGGGAAATTGTCTTTTTGTGATATAGAGATTGTATGTTAACGTTTTAGATGGTGAATTATCCTGTCCCTCACTGTCAGTCAAACAGGGACCCTTCTCCTTTATTCACGCTGCATTTTCAACCTTCTCTTTGCAGGAATTAAGGATTATCACCCTCATGGAAAAGAGCACATCCTCCTGCAGCTCAGTCATTTCTAGCACGTGCAAACTGAGCTGCTGTCCTTCACCTCAGCTGCCCACACATCTTTTTCCAGTTTAATCAGTGACTGGTGAATAATTCTGAGCCTTAAAATAGCAAGTTAAACAACCATGAATCTTACATTAAAAAATAATCATTAGTCTTTTGCATTTCTACATTTCAAGCAGTCAATGACACTGGCTCTCCAAGAAGGCTGATGACCAACCATCTCCTGCTATAACTGCAGATTGGGCAAGTGTCTGATTTATCTAGCCTTGTTGGCAAAGATTCCAGCAACAGTGCTTCACACTTATCACAGCATGCACATGGTTCACAATCTTTCCTTTTTTAAGTTCATCCTTTGCTACCGCAGACTGTCAATGTGGGTGAAATCTCTGTCCATTCACCTACATTGAAGAAAGTGTAGCCAACCAACCAGTCTTCCCACAGACTTACCAACTCTATTATGTGTGCCCTACTTTTTCTGGATACAGCACAACATGGTCATAAAGCATCTCAAACAATGCCACAGTGAACACAGTTTCATAAAGCTTATTGACCAATAGGTTAGATGGTGCTTCGAAGTGGGGGTAAAAGCCTAGGCAGCCGAAAGCAGAGAACGTGCAGCCAAATGCAACACTGGCTGAAATTATCTTCTGAGTAACTGTCCTCTCAGGGGTGTATCCAAAAAATCCTGCATTTTGAACTGACCTAACAACCTTGGTTGCAACAATCTGGACATATACGGATCTTCGTATCAGTTATGTTCATTTATTTCTATCAAGAAGTGGAACAAAAATATCCTGAGGAAAAACAGGAACTGGCATGGTTTGTGTTGAGAAAGAGACTGAGAGGGTGTTAAGCGAAGGTCTATTATAATTCAGATCAGAAACTCCAAAGTGAATTATGAAGCCCACCTGGATCATAAGTTTTGCAATTTGTTTTTGGCTCAGGTGAGTATGTGATGTTTCACTTCAGATACGATTCAACTAACCCACTAAGGAGCTTTTATCGAACAAAGTTTATTTAAGAATACAACATGTATAGAAAGAAAATTAGCAATAACTTTTACCAATTACAAATAAAAAATTATATTGCATAATCCTTAAGTATATGAAATGTCCCAATCAAACAAACTTCCTTTATATAAAACTCTTGCCACAGATTTAGCACAGAAAATATGAATGCTCACGTGCTGCTGGAACTTAATCCTTTGAATGCTGCAGTTTTCTTGATGCACACAGACAAGTTTGGAGTCAGAACAGCTTCCCAGAACACCAAGGTGAGGGAGTGTGACTAGATACTAGCTAGCAAAAACACCAACAGCAGAATTTTCACGCCAGGAAGGCAAGAGCCTTACTTCCAGCAGAATTTCTAATAGCAGAGAGAGAAAAACACTGCTTTTCAGTCTGCAACCCCCCACCCCCTTCTAAACTAAAACTTCAGCCAGCTGCCAAATGGAAAGTGAATTCACTATGAAGAAAAAATGTCCAGAACACTTGACCTGCTAACCAGCCTTCCCCTGAACAATGCAGGGTCATAAACCAAATCCCGGAAAGTATCTGAGGCCCAGAGTAAAAATAAACAAAACCCCATTTAAACCATTGAAGCAGCAATAAAATGACTTCTAACCAGACAACCCAGCAACAATGAAACCAAAAGGCTTGCTTACAACTGCAGACAACATGATTGAAAAAATAACACTTCTTAAAGGTACTCTAATATCATAGGTCAGATTAAGATATTGGTTCCTTTTGTGCAAGCAGTCTGCACTTACCTCACCCTAAATGGCTGTTCTTTCCTTAGAAGCCTAGATAGCAAACCTCTGTTTGCTTTTGAACTTCAGGTGCATCACCCCAAGGCAGATATTGTCCTTACCCATAAATTACACGTGATCTTTATGGCAGGAATCCTGATTAATGATTCAGAGTGAATTCCTGAAGTTTTTTTTAATTTAAATTTTGTTTCTGATCAACTCTGATCATTGTGTCCATAACACTCCAACTGCTACCTCAACCTAGCATAGATTATTCATTGAAATCAAGATGCTTTGGTCCAAAGGCCTCATATTATGTTCCTCCCAAGGCATGTTCTGAGGCAGGAGGGGAGCATAAAATTGAACGGATGGGATTCCACACTGCCCACCCCCCCAACTCCCCCAGGACCCATGTGCCCAAATCCAGATGTAATTTCACCAAACCTCAGGTAGGAAACTCACCCATTCACCTAAGTGATCACTTATGGGTCTCATTTCACCCAGCTTCAATTTTTAAGCTGTGGAGAGGGTGGAATGATGACTTTCACTTTTTTTCCATCCTGGGCAGGAGGGTCCCTCACTCTGAAAGCCTCCTCAATATTGAGATGCCCGTTGACCAGCACTTAGGAGCTCTGAGACTCCCACCCTCATGCTGCGATCAGCCTTAACCCTCCCATCCCCTTTTCAAAGGTTGTGGGACTTAGTCCCATGCACTTCTGGCCATTGCAGCACTGTTCCTGGCCAAATGGGAGAGCTGTTGGCTCATCTGATTGACATCTCTTACGGGTTGGAATTCCTTGAGGGCAGATGGAAATCCCCACCCACTCCCAATCGATGCTCAAGCGAGCCTTAAACAGCAGTTGGAGAGTCAGTGGCTGCACCTTAGATGCCAACTATTGGGATGCAAGTGCTGATGACTTGCCTTTGTTAAAATTCTAACTCTGAATGTAATCAATCATTTCCCCACCAGACCCAAGTCTCAGTCTGACATTGCAAAGCTACCAGATGTACTTGGAAACTGATGCATTTGACTAATTTTGGTTCAGTAACTGTTAGGTTATATTAGGAATTGGGTAAATAAATTTGGTTAATAAACTATCCTGAGTAACCATAAGAGGGCTTGTGGTGCTGTGGGTCATCTCCCTGCCTCTGAGCCAGAAGATCTGGGTTCGAGTCCCACTCGAGAACTTGATAACCAAGGAAGATGTGTTTGTAATATGGCCAAACAGGTTGAGTATCAGCATTGCAAAATGCTTCTGACATATGCCACTAGCAAGCAGTGAGAGCAAGAAGACTCCTGGTCAGCCATGTGATGTAAAGAAAGTTGGTTCCTTGACCATCACTACCTTTAGGTCCAGACTACAACATGCATGTAAAAGTGTGTTGAGCAGCAACTCTGATTCCCTGAGTGAATTGTAGCTCATCACCTCATCCAGGAACATTATGCTGATTGCATACTGTCAGAAGCACACTGAGACAACAGAAAAACTGCTCCAATCCTTGCCTCAGCATAGCCTGAGGTAGTGCAAACTCCTGGCAAGTGCCTTTGCTAAATATTGTAATCATGATGTTTTGTAAAAATTAAGTATTAAAAGCGTTCATAACTTCTACCTTCTCTTGTATATGCTTGTTCTGTTCATGCTGTTGTTCCACAGTGTATAGCGTTTCATTGTCCATTTGTTCTCCTGTTCCTGCATCATTTACCCTGTTGCTGCAGTGGTTAGTGTTATTGCTTAGGAAGAACAGATTACTTTGGCCCTAAACAAATCAAAATACCTCAGATGCTAGAAATCTGAGAAAAACAGGAAATACTGGAAACTATCTACAGTCAGACAGCATCTGTGCAGAGAAAATCATTAGGTTGATAACCTTTTTATCAAGGACACGTGGTACTCAAACCTCTTGCAACAGTGGTTTTAGTCACCTGTGATTAACTCCATTTGGCTTGTGTAATGCAAGTGGCAGGTTGGTTGGAGGGCTTCATTTGACCAGCAATTCCTATGTTCCTAATGCGTGTTTGTCGTCTTGTTCGTGTTACAGAACCTTCAGTCTATTAAACACATTATCTCTATCAGATCTACTACTTCTTACAGTCTTCAGGCTTCTAAAATCCTGGTTTGATTAGACCAGTCATTTCTCCTACTCAGTTTTCATGGTGCCCTGAACGAAGAGCTTTCTTCTATTACCCTGGGCCTTAAAGTTCAAGAAAAAATGCATGCAGCATATCCAGTGTCACAGCAACTAATTCTGGTGATGTTTACTGATCTTAGCATTTTGTGAATGATGCTGTGATTACTATCTCTGTCTGTATCTGGACTCCTGTAAATGTGAGATCATCCTAAAACTGCTGTCAATATCTGAATTCTCGTTAAGTCCTATTGTCCCATTACCCCTGTGCTCGCTGATCTACATTGGCTTCTTGTACAACGATGGCCCAGTTTTAAAACGATCATCATTGTATTCAGGTTCCTCCATGGTCTCTTCCCTCCTTTTCACTGTCATCTTATCCATTCCGAGAACTCCTTACCCCTCCAAATCTGGTTTCTTGTGCACTCTCAATTTCCATGCTCCACCATTACGTGGCTGTTCCTTGAAATGCCTGGGCCCTAAGTTCCACAATTCCCAATCTAAGCTTCCTCTCTTCTCTACCTTTCCTCTGTTTAAAATGTTCCCTAAAAGCTACGTCTTTTACCGAGATCTCTCCAAATATTTCTACATGGTTCAGTGTCAAAAATATTGTTTGATAATCATCCCATCAGTGCCCTGTACGATTGTAGCAATCTTTTATATTCCATCCTCTTTGCAATAAAGGCCAACATTCCAATTACTTTTTTTTTAGGGACCAGATCAGAAACTCCAAAGTATTTTATGAAGTTAATCTAGATCCTAGCTTTATTTGATTTTGGTATTAGGGTAAGCATAAAGTATTTCACTCCAGGTATGATTCAGTTGACCCACTAGGAAGCTATTATCAAAACAAACTTAATTTCAGAACACAGAATATAACAAAAAGAATTTGCATAACTTTTACCATTTAAAATACTTAAACATGATAAAGTATAATTCTTGAGGCATTTTATTTCATTTAAGGATGCTGTTTTAAATAGTTAATTATTTAAGGACAATGCCTATTGTACTGCTGCTGACTTATCTTCACTTACAATCTAGGACTACCTATCAGATAAAAAGCAACTGGCTGCACAGTGTTATTGTGCATTTTGTACATGCACCTCCCAACAGTGGCTCAAGTGCAAAACCTTTTGTCTCAAGTTAAGGTAACACCTAATCATTATGTAAATTTGTATATATTTATAACTGCACATGTATAATTTGTGTATTGTATATATGGTCAGCAGAATGCATCCTTTTCTCCCAATTTTCAATATTTTTATCTGAAAGAAATTTTTTCAAAGAAAATGGCAGAAATTTTACTTTTTAATGTCCTAATGATTTTTCTCGAGGGTTGCATACAGCAGTGTCCTGGAGATTGATCTTCATCCTGTGGACTCCAGACCAATCCTGGAGCATTGACAACTGAATTCCTTGAGTAAAGACACCAAGTCCCCAACACTACTCTAGGTGTGGGCCCATCACACCCTACACAATTGTAGCAAGGCTTCTTACTTTTATATTCCATCCCCTTTGCAATAAAGGCCAACATTCCAATTACCTTTTTTCAGGGACCAGACCAGAAACTCCAAGGTATTTTGTGAAGTTAGCCTAGACCCTAGCTTTATTTGATTTTGGCATTAGGGTAAGCACTCCAGGTATGATTCAATTTACCCACTAGGAAGCTTCAGGTATGATTATATTGACCCTTTAGGAAGCTTTTATCAAAACAAATGTTATATAAGAACACAGAATATAACAAAGTATTTGAATAACTTTTACCAGTTAAAATACTTAAACATGGCAAAGTATAATTCTTAGCAGCCTATCCATCTCTATAGTTCTGACGTACGATTCTACTTCAGAACCAGTCAGCATCAAAAACAGGTTCACGTGGATGCTCAATTTCCAGCTTTTAACTCCCCTGACAGATACAGATACAGACTTTTGACTCCTATACAACAAGTTCCAGAGAAGATATAATCCTCAAACAGCAGAACTTCAGAGAAATAAACTTAATCTCTGGAAGATCCCAGTTTCCAGACCTCGGAGTTGCTACTTCTTTCTACGGCTCACAAAAGCAACTGAACTGCATTTCCCTCTGTGAATCTGGTTCTGATGTGGAGATGCTGGCGTTGGACTGGAGTAAACACAATAAGAAGTCTCACAACAGCAGGTTAAAGTCCAACAGGTTTATTTGGTAGTAAACGCCACTAGTTTTTGGAACGCTGGTCCTTCGTCAGGTGAGTGGAGAGTTCTGATCCCAAACAGGGCATGTAAAGGCACACACAGCTTACAGAATACTGATAAGAATGCGAGTCTTTACAGCTAATCTGCTATTCAAGCCTTAAAAGGTGCAGAAACTGTGAGCAGAGATAGCATTAAGCATAGGTTAAAGAGATGTGTATTGTCTCCAGACAGGACAGTAAGTGAGATGTTGCAAGTTATGGAGGTTACAAATAGTGTGACATGAACCCAAGATCCCAGTTGAGGCCGTCCTCATGTGTGCTCATCAGACTCAGATTAAATGCTCATCTTTCTTGCCCCCAGCATAATTAATAAACAATAGGAAGAGAATCCTCAACAATGTGGGAGCTCAGCTTATTACTGCAGAAGATGAGGCTGAATGTTTTCTCAACCTCCCCCTGAAACCTCAAGCATCACAGATGCCAGTCCACAGTCAATTGGCTAAGCAGGCTGCATACAACAAAGGCTATTATTCCTGACAACGTCCCAGCTGGAGTAATGAAGACTTGTGCTCTAGAACTAGCTATGTCCCCAGACAATCTGTCCCAGCATAGCCATAGCACTGGCATCTATCTGACAAAGTGAAAAATTGCCCAGGCATTACAAACCATACTGATGTTATCTGTGAGGGTGTCCCAACTTGAAATGCTGGTTGGTGTTGCTGTATAATTTTTTTTAGAATTTTGTGAGAAGTTACTTGAAATGCCAGTGAGAAACCAGTTCAGCCATTGTATAAATAATTATTAAAGAATATTTTTTAATTTAAAGGAAAAATACACACCAAAAAAACTATAAGACTCTTAAGACATTTAAGTACATGAATAACTAAACGCACATACAGATTTTGTAGAAGTTATGTTATGTAGAAGTTACAAAATGACTCCTAAATGCCTTAGAACTTCTCTTTCTAAATTAAACAACTCTAACAAACCCATCTTATAGTTACCACACAATACAGGGCTGATGATCACACCTGGGAAATATCTTGCCTAGTCCAGCAAAGATACTTAAACTTCCTTTACAATGTTTTCTTGCAATGTCCTGGCTCTAAGGCTTAGATGCAACACTATAGCATCTCTGAGAAGTAAAAAATGTTATATGACCCCTTAGTTGTGAAATAGGTCCTAGTCTCCTGGCTGCGAGGTGTGGATTACTTTCTGGCTGTGAGATGTGGACTGGCCTGGCTGCTTCTGAGGGGAGGAATGGTTGTACTATTGCCCTTTTGTTATTTCAAAACTCAAGACTTGGCTGTCTACATATCTCGTATTCTTTCCTTTTGCACAGCTTTGCATTTCTATAGCCCTGAATCACTCAGTCATTTAACAAAACTATATCTACTTGGGAAACTTAACATTTCTATAGCTGTCATCTAAATAATCTGTTTCCACTACTAGAGCAATTCATACCTGATCGTATTGAGATGCTCTCATGCCTTTGGAATGCTCTGATCACCTTTAAAGGCTTGCTTGCCTGCCCCTGGCAATGCTGGCTGTAACTGGTACTAGGCAGATGTCTATCTGTCAGGCCATTTTAAAATGTTGTCACTGTTGCTGTTACTCAAATCCTTAACACCAAGTATGTCCTGTCCACAAAAAACAGGACAAATTCAATCTGACCAATTACTGCCCCATTAGCCTAGTCTGTCAGCAACAAAGTGATAGGAGGTGTCCTTGATAGTATAATCATGTGGCTCTTATTCAGTGATAAACTGCTCATTGCTGACCAGTTTGAATTCCATGAAGGCCTATTAGTTCCAGAACTCATTGCATCCTTGGTCCAAAGATGGGCAAAATAACTGAATTCAAGAGGTGAGCTGAGACTAACTGCCTTTGCTTCATTTAATGTGAATGATGAAAAAGTCATATGTGACCTGAGTGAAACCTATTTCCGCAGCGAATGGTTAGAATCTAAAAGGCACTGTCTGACAGTATGATTGAGGCAGATTTAATTAAAGGTTTCAAAAGGGAATTGTAAAATTATCTGAAAGAATGTTACAGGGCCACAGGGGAAAGGCAAGGAACTGGGACTAGCTGAGTTGCTCGTGCAAAGAGCCGACATAGCTACAACAGGCTGAATAGCCTCCTGTGCGGTGGCCTTCTATGATTCTATTAATGTCAAGGCAGCAGTTAATCACAAACTTCAAAGACCACTTACAAAAGCAGAAGAGAAAACTCCACCGGTTGGAGTCATATGTAGCACAAAGAAAGATGATTGTGGTTTATGGTGGCCAATTATCTCAGCCTTGGGACATTGCTTCAGGAGTTCCTAGGCCCAACCGTCTTCAGTTTATTCTGTATGAACTTGCCTCCAGCCTCTGTTAAAAGTGGATATGTTCACTGATGATTGCACAGTGTTCCTACCATTCACAACTCTGCCGATTACTGTTGCATGGATGTATGATGCTTCAGTCAGGCTTTGGCTGATGAGTGGCAAATAACATTTGCTCCTCACAAGTGCCAGGCAATAACCATCTCCAACGAGAGAGAATCTAACCATCACCCCTTGACGTTCAATGGCATCACCATCTCTAAACCCTCCAATATCAACAATTCTGGTGGTTACCATTGACCAGAAACTTAACTATACCAACAAAATAAATACTAAGAATTCTGGGATGAGTAACTCACTTTCTCGCAAAGCCTGTTCAATATCTAAAAGGTGCAAATCAGGAGTGTGATGGAACACTCCCCACTTAGAATCATAGAACCCTACAGTGCAGAAAGAGGCCCTTCGGCCCATCGAGTCTGCACTGACCACAGTCCCACCCAGGCCCTACCCCATATCTCTACATATTTAACCCACTAATCCTTCTAACCTAAGCATCTTAGGACACTAAGGGCCAACAACCTAACCCGCACATCTTTGGACTGTGAGAGGAAACTGGAGCACCCAGAGGAAACCCACGCAGACATGGGGAGAAGGTGCAAACTCCACGCAGAGAGTGTACCTGAGCTGGGAATCAAAGTAAAAAGTCTGACAACACCAGGTTTTAGTCCAACCGATTTATTTGATAATAGACTCACAAGCTTTCGGGGTTGTGAGTCTATTATCAAATAAATCGGTTGGACTAAAACCTGTTGTCAGACTTTTTACTGTGTTTACGCCAGTCCAACGCTGGCATACCCACACCGGGAATCAAACCCAGGTCCCTGGAGCTGTGAAACAGCAGTGCTAACCACTGTGGTGCCATGCCACCCACTTGTCTGGATGAGTTCCCTTACAACAACGTGCAAGAAGCTCGACACCATTCAAAACAAAATCAGTCTGCTTGATTAGCTTCTCATCCACCACCCGAATCGTCCAGCGTCTCCAACACTGACACACAATGGCATCCACAAAATGCAATGCAGGGGAGGTGATGCAATGGTAATGGTAAGGAGGTGGTAATGGTATTGTCACTGGATTAGTAATCCACAGACTCAGGGTAATGCTCTGGGGACCTGTGTTTGAATCCCACCATGGTAGATGATGGGATTTAAATTTAATTAATAAAAAAATCTGAAATATGAAGTTAATGGTAACCATGACAATTATCATCAATTGTTGTAAACACTAATGCCCTTTGCCATCCTTACCTGGTTTGGCCTATGACTACCCCTCTGAAATAGTCTAACAAAAAACAAATGCTGGCTGTTCCAGTGATCCCCAAGAATAAAGAAAAAATATTGAAACAATAAGTGGAATTACAAGATTAGAAGACATTAAGAAACCAGTTTATCAGAAGGAAGTGGATTTGAGATTGGGGCTTGGTGATCACACCGAACAAAGGAGAACAGTGCTGGAACCACACTCAGCTTAGTGAAGAAAACCACCTTTTTGAATTGGTACTAGCAGTTCCTTCAGAACAATCAAACATAAAATTAAGATGTAGGGTGTTGCAAGGCTAACAAGGTTATTAGGCTGATGAAGTGGGATCAGCATTCACAAGGACAGATAATTATTCCATTAATCAAATCATGTCATTAATTGTGGACACTTGACTGAAAGATTTCTCTTGCTTGTGACATTATCACCACACCACCATATAGACAGCATAATTAAGGACCCCACACACCCCAGGCATACTTTCTTCCACCTTCTTCTGTCAGGGAAAAGATAGAAAAGTCTGAGGACGCATACCAACTGACTCAAGAACAGCTTCTTCCATGCTGCGATCAGACTTTTGAATGGACCTACCTCACATTAAGTTGATCTTTCTCTACATCCTAGCTATGATTGTAACACTACATTCTGCACCCTCTTTCCTTCTCTGTGAGCGGTATGCTTTGCCTGTATAGCATGCAAGAAACAATATTTTCTCTATACTAATACCTGTGACAATAATAAATCAAATCAAAATCACTCATGTGGATCCTTATTACATCTTGAACATATACTGACTGAGCACTTTCTCCAGTTTGAGAGAATAATGAATTCACTCATTAACATCAGCCTAAACAAACAGGTTTGACCATGATGGGGCACCTATATATCATCCCAGTGCTCACAGTGATGTATTTCTAAGTCAGGAAGTTGTGTATCTTGGAGGGGAACTTGCGGATGATGGTATTCCCCTGCATCTGCTGTCTTCGTCCTTCTAGGTGATAGAGGTCATAGGTTTGGAAGGCGCTGTCTAAGGAGACTTGTTGAGTTCTATAGGACACCTTGTACGGGTGGACACTGCTGCTCCTGCACATTGTTGATGCATAGAGTGCCATTCAAATGGGTTGCCTTGTTCTGGATGGTGTAGAGCTTCTTAACTTGTTAGAGCAGCACTCATCCAGGCAAGTGGGGAGAATTCCATCACACTCTTGGTTTGTGCCTTGTAAAAGGTGGACAGGCTCTAAGGACTCAGGAGAATTGATTGGATTATATTACACATTGGCTTACATAGACAACAGTGTGTTACAGCTCAAATTATAGAGATCCAGTGTATTCACATAAAGGCTAAACTACACTGCAGTGTATTCCACATAGGATAACAGAGAAATATATTACATTCAAATATAATGTAGGTAATAGTATATGTTGGAATGTATTAACACAAGACAGCTCAAGACTTTAGACAAACGCTGAAACACAGATTGATGTTTCTTACATAGGATAAAGCAACCTGCTTGATTGGCACCCCAGCACAAGTTGAAACATTCATTCCCTTCTCCACCGTGCACACTGGCAGCAGTGCATACCATCTGCAAGATGCACTGCAGCAACTCACCGAGGCTCCGTTAGCAGCACCTTCCAAATCTGGGACCACCATCTAAAAGAACAGACGCTTGAGAATGCACCACCTTGAGATTCCTCTCCAGCTTAGACATGTAACATAGGCTGCAGTGTATTGCAAACAGGATTGACATGGGCAATAGTGGCGCTCAGGCACAGTGGACTAGATTTTAAATTTAACACCTAGGTGTGAAAAGGGCATTGTGAATCAGCTGCCCACTAGAGAAACCACCCATGAAATCAATAGAAATGAATGTTGAGCAGTTTGTTTGAGCGTTTGCTCTAGGTGGCATGCAGTGAGATTGGAGTATATTACCGCAGTTGAAGAACTGTGTGAGGGGCCAGAAGTCTTATTTTTTGTCATGAGTTCTGTGATTCTATGAATCAAATCAACCTTTACCCTAATAATTTCTTTGCCCACTGATGATAATAGCTTTGTTGCTTGCAGTTGGTTTATCATTGAAACATTAAACAGGATATACACGATATATGGGGAAGAGGTGAGGATGGTGTGTGTTGTATCTGATTTTTAATGGGATGGATGATTCCAATACATTAGGTAGTCCAAAGGGGGATTTCTTTCTTGATTCAGATTTGCTCCTTGTATTGAGTGAACATGATTGATTGATGTCATTTTCTTCAACTACAACAGGTACCTGAACACCTGCAATAGTTCTGTTAATTTGTTCACTCTGTCTATCAGAACAGAAAGTTAAGGCATGGCTGATGGTAAATACCAAGCTGATCAAATCCCAAGGGGAAACTTGAAACAGCTGCCAAAACAGTTGTGCAATTTGTATGCTATGAGGATGGTTTCTGATATCAGAAAATGGTGTCCCTGACCAATTGTGATAATTTTATATTAAGGTAAACATTTATTTTAAAAAAATAAAGAAAAGAATACACTTAAACACAAGGATGGCCTCACACAGTTAGTGATACTTTAAAACAGTTCCGAAAGATTTTAACTTAAGCGACCCTCAGAGCTAACCTTCCCTTTTCTGTTTACCAACAATCCTTTTAGATTCTTAGTGTCTAAAGTGCCACCAAATAATGACCTCATGGTGGGGCGAGAAATAAACAAAGAAATAACTGATGCGTGTAAAAATGGTACAGCAATTATCATGGGGAATTTTAATCTACATATCAATTGGTCAAACCAGGTTGGTCAAGGCAGCCTTGAGGAGGAGTTTACAGAATGTATCTGCAATAGCTTCCTTGAACTATATGTAATGGAACCGACAAGAGAGCAAGTTATCCTAGATTTGGTACTGCATTATGAGATGGGAATAATTAATGATCTTGCAGTTAGGGATCCTCTTGGAATAAGCGATCACAGTATGGTTGAATTTAAAATACAGATGGAGCGTAAAATCCAATGCCAGTGTCTTGTGCTTAAACGAAGGAGACTATAAAGGGATGAGGGAGGAGTTGGCTAAGGTAGATTGGGAGGAAAAACTTTATGGTGGGACAATTGAGGAACAGTGGAGGACCTTCAAAGCAATCTTCCCACAGTGCTCAGCAAAAGTATATACCAGTGATAAGGAAGGACTGTAGAAAAAGAGATAATCAGCCATGGATATGTAAGGAAATAAAAGAGGGTATCAAATTGAAAGAAAATGCATACAAAGTGGCAAAGGTTAGTGGGAACCTAGAGGATTGGGAAATCTTTTAAGATCAGCAGAAAGCCACAAAAAAAATCTATAAAGAAAGGTAAGATGGATTATGAGAGTAAACTAGCTCAGAATATAAAAACAGATAGTAAAAGTTTCTATAAACGAAAAAGAGTGGCAAAAGTAAACATTGGTCCTTTAAAGGATGATGAGGGGGAATGTTACAACTGGAAATGAGAAAACGGCTGAGGCATTGAACAGGTATTTTGTGTCTGTCTTCACAGTGGAAGACGCAAATAACATGCCAAAAATTGAAGACAGGAAAGCTATGGCAGGAGAGGACCTAGAAACTATCATTATCACGAAAGAGGTAGTGTTGGGCTAGTTAATGGGGCTAAAGGTAGACAAGTCTCCTGGTCCTGATGGAATACATCGCAGGGTACTAAAAGTGATGGCGGGAGAAATAGCAAATGCACGAGTGGTAATTTACCAAAATTCACTGGACTCTGGGGTGATTCCCACAGAATGGAAAACAGCAAATGTGACGCCAGTGTTTAAAAAAGGAGATAGACAAAAGGCAGGTAACTATAGGCCGGTTAGCTTAACTTCTGTAGTAAAGAAAAAGCTTGAATCTATCATTAAGGAAGAAATAGCGAGACATCTGGATATAAACTGTCCCATTGGTAAGACACAGCATGGGTTCATGAAGGGCAGGTCATGTTTGACTAACTTGGTAGAACTCTTTGAGAACATTACATATGAAGTGGACAATGGGGAATCTGTGGATGTGGTGTATCTGGATTTGCAGAAGGCATTTCACAAGGTGCCGCACCAAAGACTGCTACATAAGATAAAGGTGCACAATGTTATGGGTAATATATTAGCATGGGTAGAGGTTTGGTTAACTAACAGAAAGCAAAGAATGGGAGTAAATGCGTGTGTTTAGGTTGTCAATCAGTGACTATTGGTGTGCCTCAGGGATCAGTGTTGGGACTGCAATTGTTTATGATTTACATAGATGATTTGGAGTTGGGGACCAAGTGTAGCGTGTCAAAATTCGCAGATGACATTAAGATGGGTGGAAGAGCAAAATGTGCTGAAAGTCTGCGAAGGGATATAGGTAATCTAAGTAAGTGGGCGAAGGTCTGGCAGATGGTGTACAATGTTGGTAGGAATAACAGCAAAATGGACAATTATTATAATGATAAAAAAATTGCAGCGTGCAGAGGGACCTGGGTGTCCTTGTGCAGGAATTTCAAGAAGTTGGTTTGCAGGTGCAGCAGGTAATTAAGAAGGTAAATTAATTTTGTCCTTCATTGCTAGAGGGATGGAATTTAAAAACAGTAAGATTATGTTGCAGCTGTATAAGGTGCTGGTGAGGCCACATCTGGAGTACTGTGTACAGTTTTGATCTCCTTACTCAAGAAAGGATATACTAGCACCGGAAGGGGTGCAGAAGAGATCCCCTAGGTTGATTCCGGAGTTGAGAGGGTTGGCTTATGAGGAGAGACTGAATATCCTGGGGCTATACTCATTGGAATTCAGAAGAATGAGGGGAGATCTTACAGAAACATATAAGATTATGAAAGGAATAGATAAGATAGAAGCAGGAAAGTTGTTTTCACTGGCGGATGAAACTAGAACTAGGGGGCATGGCCTCAAAATAAGGGGAAGCAGATTTAGGACTGAGTTGAGGAGGAGCTTTTTCACACAAAGGGTTGTGAATTTGTGGTATTCCCTGCCCAGTGAAGCAATTGAGGCTACCTCATTAAATGTTTTTAAGGCAAGGATAGATAAATTTTTGAACAGTAAAGAAATTAAGGGTTATGGTGAGTGAGCGGGTAAGTGGAGCTGAATCCACAAAAAGATCAGCCGTGATCTTATTGAATGATGGAGTAGGCTCAGGGGGCCAGATGTCCTACTCCAGCTCCTAGTTCTCATGTTCTTATGTTTTTAAATCTATATAATTCCAGTAATGTTACCATACCTTGCCATTTTGATCTTGGAGTGTCCTCTGAGGCTGACACCAACTGGTCCTCCAAGTTTGGCCTTGTTCACATTCTCTACTGAGAGACTTGATCAGTTACGGTGCTGTTTTCAGGGAGATCTAGGCATCTACCCCTCACTCGAAGGGAGTGCCAATTGATTGGAAAGTCGACTCTGATTGGTAGAGGTGGCTTCTGCTCTGCCCAAGATCGCAAGGAACTACAAAAGGTCGTGAATGTAGCCCAATCCATCATGCAAACCAGCTTCCCATCCATTGACTCTCTCTACACTTCCTGCTGCCTCAGGAAAGCAACCAGCATAATTAAGACCCTATGCACCCCGGACATTCTCTCTTCCACTTCCTTCTTTCGGGAAAAAATATGCAAAAGTCTGAGGTCACGTACCAACCGACTCAAGAACAGCTTCTTCCCTGCTGCTATCAGATTTTTGAATGGACTTACTTTGCATTGAGTTGATCTTTCCACACGTACTAGCTATGACTGTAATGCTACATTCTGCACTCTCTTGTTTCCTTCTCTGTGAACGGTATGTTTTGTCTGTATAGCACGCAAGAAACAAAACTTTTCACTGTATATTAATACATGTGACAATAATAAATCAAATCAAATCAAATCAAAAGGTGTTACCATGGAGAATGCATCAGTTGATGGTGACAGACAATTAACAGCCAAGCAATATTTGAAATTTGAACCAGGCAAGTTGATTCTGATTAGTAATGGCATTGCCCTGAGAACTGAACCAGTAAATGGCTATCACTTATTTAGTTGTAACATGCACAATATATGTACATGTTTCTATCTGCAAAGAACAGGCCATTGTGGTAGAATCATAGCATCCTGCAATGCAGAAGGAGGCCATTCGGTCCATTGGATCTGCATCGACCATAATCCCACTCACGCCCTATCACCATAACCCCATTGCTGCAGACATTTACCCTAGCTCCTCTCCCTGACACTAAGGAGCAATTTAACTTGGTCAATCCACCTGACCTGCTCATCTTTGGACTGTGGGAGGAAGCTGGAGCACCCAGAGGAAACTCACACATATATGGGGAGAATGTGCAAACTCCACACAGACATTCACTCCTCCTCCTCAGCTCCAGCAGCAACCAAAAGAACAGCAAGATCAATCGGTTGCATTGCAAAAGCCATCTCATCACTCTGAATGAGGGGTGGGATTTGGAAAAGGGGAGAAACACATGGAGAGGTTAAGGATCTCTGCTTGCCCCTAGCCCAGCAACACACACTGACCATACTGCCCATCCTGCCCTCCCCCCCCCCCCCCACATAATCCCCTGTAACACAGCCCCCTATTCCCCACCCACATGCTCCTCAGCAACACAGCCCCCTATTCCCCACCCACATGCCCCTCAGCAACACTGACTCCCAGTGATGTGCGGCTGGAAATCGAACCAGGGTCCCTGGTGCTGTGAGGCAGCAGGGTTAAGTATTGTTCCACCTTGCCGTCTATATGTATAAACGTATGTAGCTTCCAGTACATAGCAAGCCTGATTGATAATCTTAACACCTGGTGGGTTATTCATAGACACCTTCAACCTCTCTTTACACCAATCTGAGGTCCCTATTAGCTTCAAGAAGATGACCATCATCCTGGTACCTAGAAAAACCAAGCAGTGTGCCTTAATGACTATCGGCCAGTGGCTCTGATATCCATCATTATGAAGTGCTTCGAAACATTAGTCATGGCACGAATCAATTCAGCCTCCCGGACTACCTGGATCCACTACAGTTTGCCCATCTCTGCAACAGATCCCCACAACAGATGCCATTTCCCTGGCCCTGCACTCAACCCTGGAACACCTAGATAACAAGGACACCTATGTCAGACTTATTTATTGAGTGCAGCTCAGCCTTCAACACTATTATTCCCATGAAACTCATCTCCAAACTCTGTGGCCTGGGCCTCAGCACCTCCCTCTGCAACTGGATCCTGAACTTCCCAATGCACTGACCACAGTCAGTAAGGATAGGCAACAACACCTCCTCCACGATCATCCTCAACACCGGTGTCCCACAAGGCTGTGTTCTCAACCTCCTCCTATACTCCTTATGCACCTATGACTGTGTGGCTAAATTCCCCTCCAATTCGATCTTCAAGTTTGCTGATGACACCACTGTAGTGTGTCGCATCTCAAAAACAAGACAGAGTACAGGAGTGAGATAGAGAATCTGGAGAACTGGTATGGCAACAATAATCTTTCCCTTAATGTCAACAAAACAAAGGAGATTGTCTTTGCGTAAAGGAGAAAATGCCTCTGTCTACATCAATGAGGATGAAGTAGAAGAGCGTCAAGGTTTTAGGTGTCCAGATCACCAACAACCTCTCCTTGTCCCCCCCCAATCCAACAACATAGTTAAGAAAGCCCACCAGCGCCTCTACTTTCTCAGAAGACTAAGGAAATTTGGCATGTCAGCTATGATTCTCACCAACTTTTATGGATGCAGCATAGAAAGCATCCTTTCTGGTTGTGTCACAGCTCGGTATGGCTCCTGCTCTGTCCAAGACTGCAGGGAACTACAAAAGGTCGTGAATGTAGCCCAGTCCATCACACAAACCAGCCTCCCGTCCATTGACTATGTCTACACTTCCCGCTGCCTTGGCAAAGCAGCCAGCATAATTAAGGATCCCACACACCCCGGGCATTGTCTCTTCCACCTTCTTCCTTCGGGAAAAAGATACAAAAGTCTGAAGTCACGTACCAATTGACTCAAGAACAGCTTCGTCCCTGCTGCTGTCAGACTTTTGAATGGACCTACCTTGCATTAAGTTGATCTTTCTCTACACCTTAGCTCTCACTGTAACACAGTATTCTGCACTTTCTCATTTCCTTCTCTATGAATGGTATGTTTTGTCTGTATAGCACGCAAGAAACAATACTTTTCACTGTATGTTAATACATGAGGCAATAATAAATCAAATCAAATAAATTGGTTTTCAGTGCTGTTGGAGGGGTTTAGGATAACCTAGGACTAAAAAGACTAATAGATCAAGAAAGACTAATTTAGAGTAAATATAGTATAGAAAAGGTACAAATTATCTGGAGTTACAGAGGTACAGTTTGCATAGAAATGCATATAACCACTGTTAGAGAATTTAAACGTATTTTTATATTGACTAATGATACTCTAGGGCATGATGGGATAGCTGATTGAGAAGAACCATATTCCTTGAAAACAATACAGCTACTGAGTGAAACAAAGATAACTAACTCTCTTAACAGTATGGGCTTTAGAAAGTACAAGTTTCCCAGACAGTAGAATGAATAGAGAAATGCAATTTTCCCGATAAGGGGTTGCTAAGTAGACAGTTGAAAAAGAACTTTTGAACTCTGTGGACCTATGTATTCGAGGTTGCTAGGAGACAGTGGGCAACAAGTTTTGACTCTATGGACTTACATATTCTCATGCTGCCAGAGAGTAGAATGTTATTGCCCAAGGTAAAATATTCAGCTTAAAATGATTGGCTCACGTCCGCTTAGAGTGAGCAGGGTATGAGGGTAAATAATTTCTGAAAAATATATAATTGTAATACTGATAACAATGCAATTTAGAATAATTTGAACTTCCCCAATCATTCTCCACTGCGCGTGGACCAGGCCTGGGCAATAAAGGATGTCTTCAAGGAGAATTACTGTCTCCATGAGGTCCTTTTATTTGCTGAGCTGCAATTAATAAAGAGAAATCACTCATATGAAAGTCAGCATAATACATAGGTCTCTGAAAAGCTGCTGCATCTGCCATTCTTAGCACACTGAGGATTATTTAGCAAACATTGTCCAATTGTGGAATCACATCTAATGTTGGGCACTGTGATTTGAGGTTTGCTAGCATGGACTGGGTGGGTGTGGTCTGTATCTTGCCCGTTGCAACTGAGACAAACTGTTTGATATCATCCATCAGTCTTTGTGATATAAGTATCTGGCATCACACTGGCACTGAAATTCATACACCACATTACTCATTTGTGTGATCGGCAGCATCTTGTTGGTTGGTGATTACCATTCGTGTTGCTACTGCATAGTAGCAGAGTGCAATAGTGTTGGGCTTCGGGCAAAAGGCAGGGGAGTGGCACTAAGTGGGCTGCACTTAAGGAGAGCCAGAATGGTCACGATAGGCTGAATAGCCTCTTTCTATGCAGTAACTATTCCATGATCCTATGAATGAAAGAGCCTGCACCTCCTTCTATTTGACAGCAGAGGGTGCTGAAGTTCAGTCAACAGACTGCACTGAGCTGCCACAGAGCTGGGCCCCGAACGATGAAGGGTCTGTGCGCTGTGTGTTTGGACAGTTGCAGGCACTTGGTGTGTGTCCTGGGACATTTACCCTCCCTGATGAATTTGGATATTTGTTTGTTAGAAGTCCATTAAAGACTTGTTTGGATCCTCAAGTGGGAACCATCTGGAAAAGCCCACAGCCCAGTAAACACAACCCTCTCTGATACCATTTACTCCCTTTGATTCTCAGCTTTCATTCTTAAGTCCGCAATTCCATTGAGCAATAAATTGCTGAGAGTGCAGCCAAGCTCCTCGCCTTACAGTGTTGTCCTGTCGGGCCTCTCCCCCACCGCCGCCTCCCTCCCCAACCCCCCCACCGCCCTCCCCACCCCACCCCACTCCCCACCACCCTGCACCAAGGTACGTCGGCCCCCACAGAGCAACACTAATAACATCAAACACATTGGGCAGGATTTTTCATTCATTCCAAGGTCCAGGATTACGTGCTGAGGGACGCACTCAACCCAGGGCAGTGCTGCCAAGGTGCAATGGGGAAAGGCCACTGTGAAAGGCCTTTCAACCAATATAGACCGAGGGGCTGGTAACTGGGTAAAAACCCTCGGACTGTAAACTTTATCCTAACTTTATTAAAACATTGCAGAGTGTATATAGCTTGAAAACAGCTGTAGTCTAATGAAAATATTGAAATCATAGGATCCCTATAGTGCAGAAGGAGGCCATTTGGCCCATTGAGTCTGTACTGACTCTCTGACAGATCATCCAACCCAAACCCTGTGCCTGTAACCCCACCTATTTATCTCACTAATCCCCCTAGCCTGTTCATCTTAAGGAAGTGGCCCTGGAAATATTAGATCCATTGGTGGTTATTTTCCAAAAAGTCTTTGGACTCTGGACTGGTTCCCACAGATTGGTGGATAGCTAATGTATGCCGGCTATTCAAAAAGAGGGATTGAGAGAAAACAAGGAACTATGGACCATTGAGTGAGCCTAACATCGGTACTGGGGAAGTTGCTAGAGTCTGTTATCAAGGATTTCATTACTCAGCATTTGGGAGGCAGTGGTATAATCAGACAAAGTCTGCATGGATTTACGAAAGGGAAATCTCGCTTAATGAATCTATTAGAATTCATTGAGGCTGTATTGAGAAGAGTTGACCAAGGAGAATCAGTGGATGTGGTTTATTTAAGCTTTCAGAAGACTTTTGACAAAGTCTCACAAAACAGACCACTAATAAGTTAAAGCATATGAGATTGAAGGATTGAGATGGTTAGAAAGCTGGTTAGCAGATAGGAAGCAAAGAGTTGGCATAAATGGGTCTTTTTCTGATTTGCAGTCTGTGACTAGTGGGGTTCTACAGGGATATGTGCTCAGACCCCGACTGTTCACATTATATATAATGATTTGGAAGAGGGAACTGAATGTATTATCTCCAAATTTGCAGATGATACAAAGTTGGGTGGGAAGGTGAGCTGTGAGGAGGATGCAGAGATGCTTCAGCGTGATTTGGACAGGCTGAGTGTGTGGGCATGTGCATGGCAGATGCAGTATAATGTGGATAAATGTGAGGTTATCCACTTTGGTAGCAATAATAGGAAGAGGGATTATTACTTGAATGGGTGTAAATTGAGAAAGGTGCATACTCAACAAGATCATGGTGTCCTCGTGCATCAGTCACTGAAAGTAAGCTTGCAGGTACAGCAGGCAGTAAAGAAGGCAAATTGTATGTTGGCCTTCATAGTGAGAGGATTTGAGTATAGGGATAGGGATGTTTTGCTGCAATTATATAGGGTGTTGGTGAGGCCACACCTGGAGTATTGTATGAGTTTTGGTGTCTTTATCTGAGGAAGGATGTCCTTGTTACAGAGGGAATACAGCGAATGTTTACAGGATGATTCCTGAGATGGCAGGTCTCTCATATGAGGGGAGACTAAGTCAGTTAGGATTATTAGTCAATGGTGACCCTCTACGCATGTTGATGGTGGGAGATTCAGTGATGGTTTTGCCATCAAATGTCAAGTGGAAATGGTTAGATTCTCTCTTGGAGATGGTCATTGCCTGGCACTTCTATGGCCCACCACCACTAAGTCTCATTGATATTGCTTTTACCAGGGGTTCCTGATGCCACATTCAGTTGATTTGATTTGATTTGATTTATTACTGTCACATGTATTAACATACAGTGAAAAGTTTTGATTCTTGCGCGCTATACAAAGCACACCAATCACAGAGAAAGAGAAAGTGCAGAATGTAGTGTTATAGTCATAGCTAGGGTGTAGAGAAAGATTAACTTAATGCAAATTAATTCAAAATTCTGACAGCAGCAGGGAAGAAGTTCTTGAGTTGGTTGGTGTGTAATCTCAGACTTTTGTAAGTTTATCTCGACGGAAGAAGGTGGAAGAGAGAATGTCCGGGTTGCATGGGGTCCATAATTATGCTGGCTGCTTTTCCGAGGCAGGAGGAAGTATAGACAGAGTCAATGGCTGGAAGGTTTGCTTGATGGACTGGGCTTCGTTCATGACCCTTTGTAGTCCCTTGCAGTCTTGGGCAGAGCAACAGCCACAACAAGCTGTGATACTACCTGAAAGAATGCTTTCCATGGTGCATCTGTGAAAGCTGGTGAGAATCATAGTGGGCATGCCAAATTTCCTTAGTCTTCTAAGTGGGATGAAGTCCCATTCCAGAGAGCTGAACTAAAGATGTTTTGATGCAGTGCTGAGAGACTACTGCTCTGTCAGATGTGCTCCTTTTTAGATAGACTGGTGGATGTAAAAGATCTTAAGGTGAGGTTTGAAGATGGAAAGAGGGAGTTCTACCTGATATTCTATTCAGTATTTATCTCAGACCCAGCTGATTCTCTTGGTGCTGTGTGTGGGTCCTTCCTGTGTGCAAATCGAATTTGAGTTTCCCACATTATAATGTTTGATTGATTAAACTTTCTTGGTGCTGCAAAGCTTCAGGATGTCCTGAGGTTGTGAATAGAGCGATATAAATGCAAGTTCTTTCTCTCATATTTATCAAATCACTACGCCTCTGGAGGAAGGCATTGCTTGTTTTGTCTGTAATATATTGTGAGTAAAATGAGATTATAGTGAACTGTTGGATATAGCTGTTGTCTATCAAAATTTATTGACCAGTGGATAACATTTCAAAATATTTATTAAGATATAAGTGTTTTTCTTTGATCCATTTTTACACTCAGTGTTAAAGGGCACCAAACTTTGGAGCCTCAGCTGAAGTGTTCTCTATCCGAGAGTGCACTGCAGGAGGGAGCAGTGTCAATGATTCCCCCCCTCCTCCCACCTCAATGCATAAGACAATGTGACTTTAAGAATGATTTTACCAGATTACAGTTCGTGATGTTACGTGAATAATTTGGTTTGTAAGGTATTGAAATAGTCACAATATTCCACTCCTGAGGTAAGTGTTAACAGGAGTTAAACCTGTAACAGTATTTATCGGTGGAGTCTTGTTGACAAGATGCTCCTAATAGTGACAAATGTTGATCAATTTCAGATGGGTAATACAGTGGGCCACTCAGGCAGAACACTGAGCTTCACTCACCCTGAGTGCTCCAGTCTTTGTTGTACTTTGTACGTGCCTTTGTCTCTTTGTGTTTTAGCCTCTTTGACATACCTTGGGAAGTTTGTCACTGTGTGTGTACATGAATGTACAGAGGCGGGGCAGGATCGATGGACATGTGCTCTATCCTGCACCTATGTATTGTGTGTGGGACATGTATGTCAGATATATATGTGATATGTACATCAGGTATGTGTGTGATATGTATGATGTGGATGTGCTGGCGTTGGACTGGGGTAAACACAGTAAAAAGTCTGACAACACCAGGTTTTAGTCCAACCGATTTATTTGATAGTAAACGCACAAGCTTTCGGGTTAGTCCCTTCGTCAGGTCACCTGTGTGTGTGTATATTGTGTGTGTGTGTATGGGACATGTACGCTAGATATGTGTGTGGGATGTTCGTCAGGTGTGTGTGTGGGATATGGATGTAGGTGTGTGCGAGATATGTACATCAGATAAGTGTGTGATATGCACGTCAGGTGTGTGTGTGTGGAATATGTACATTAATTGTGTGTGAGGGATAGGTATGTCAGTTGTGTGTGGGATATGTACATGTGATGAGTTATAGATCTTCCAGTTATTGTCTTTCTGGAGAGAGGGTGGTGAGACTTGCATTTATGTGGCACCTTTCAGGTCCTCAAACATTCCATCGCATTTCATGGCAAATGAGGTATTTCTGAAGTGTAGTTGCTGTTGTGATATGGAGCCAATTTACGCACAGCAAGATCCACGGGGCAGAAGCCCAAAGATAATCAGAACAAAAGAACAAAACACGTGAACAACTAAAGTGAGGATGGAGCAATGTAAATACAGGAGCACGTTAAACACTGCCTCTAAACTCCCAGAGTGTCTGTCTGTGCACACTTACAGCAAATATGTTTAAAAAACACGTGTTGGGAAGAGGCCTGCCACCGTTCACTGCGAGTTTCACAGTAAGAAGCTGAGCTGGAGTATTGAGAGTGTGGCCCCTTTGTGAGCCTGGGAAGATGGGTGTTCTGAATGAGTGACAGTACAAAAGCTAGCACCGCACTTCAAAAAGGAAAGGCACATTTCTTCGAGTGAACCTAACCCTTTGACCCCTGTTCTGCTTGTACAAGCCCAGCACTGGTATTTGCAATGCTCCAAATTCCTGTTCACTCGATCAGGCTGGGAAACACAGCCCTCCAGTCTCTCATTAAGCATCCACACTGAGGTATTACAGAGTTTTAAATTACACCCCAATTCTCTTCATCTTTCTCTTTCTCTTTTTTTTCATCCTGCTCTGGGCCCCAGTTCTCCTCCACTTTTTAACGACTCCCTGACCTCTTTATCTCAAGCCCTCCCCGAAGCCAAGTAATGCCAGGCCTCTCTGCTCCTTGACAACTAATGACCCCACTCTCCATCCCCCGCTCTCCATCCCCCACTCTGTCAACTCTTACCCTCCCCATCACCACCAGCACAACCCCCGTCACCCCTTCACTCCTCCCCATCAGCCCATTCATCACCGAATCCTCGCTCCCTCCCCCACCTCCATCATCCCTCTCCATCACCATACCTGCCCACTCCTCGCCCCATGACCTACTCCTCCAATCCTCCACCCCCATCACCCAACCTAATTTCCCCACCCCAGCAACCCCTCACCCCAACTACCTGACACAGGCGGCATAACGGCACAGTGATTACCACTGCTGCCTCACAGTGCAAAGGATCCAGGTTCAATCCTGACCTCGGGTGGAGTTTGCGCATTCTCCCCATGTCTGCGTGGGTTTCCTCTGGGTTGCTCTGGTTTCCTCCCATAGTCCAAAGATGTTAGGTTGGTTGGCCATGCTAAATTAAAACTAAGACGATTAATGGGGTAAATATGTGGGGTTACGGTGATGGGACCTGGGTGGGATTTTTGTTGGTGCAGGTGTGATGGGCCGAATGGCCTCCTTCTGTACTGTAGGGCTTCTATGATTCTATTAATCTATGAAGTCAACTGAGAACTCATCATGTGGGGAAATGGTAAGGGTGAGTGATCCAGTGCCCCAACAGGCAGTGAGATCTAGTGGATCCAGCACTACACCTCTGGTTGGAGGGTCAGATTTCTGTGGTTATTGCTTGTGTTGTGTGAGTGGATTGTGGGTGATTTAGAAGATCAAAGAACAAAGAAAAGTACAGCACAGGAACAGGCCCTTCGGCCCTCCAAGCCTGTGCCGATCATGATGCTCTAACTAAACTGAAATAAACCTTCTGCCTTTACTCTGTCCGTATCCCTCTGTTCTCCCCCTGTCCATGTACCCATCAATATGCCTCTTAAATGCTGCTAATATGCCTGCTTCACCCCCTGTCGCCATGCTGTGTTCTTCATGGGTGGGCTGTCATCCAGGTGTCAGTCTTAACCTCAGGACCTTGCAGGCAAGAAATAAGAAATAATGGCCGTTCCTGATCACCATGCAGTGACAATCACTGAGTAGAACCATGGTCCCTGTGACTATAAAACCCAGAGAGCAACGTTAAATGATTCGACTGGGTGAGGTACAGGAGGGTGAGTAATTCTGTGCCCTAACATGGCATCTCTTGTGTGTCACCATAGTTCTGGCAGTGGCTCTCTTACCTCACAGTCAGAAGGTCAAGGCTTCAAGGCCCACTCCAGAGACGTAAATGCCAAATCTAAAAAGTCTATTTATTAGTCACAAGTAGGCTTACATTAACACTGCATTGATGTTACTGTGAAAATCCTCTTGTCGCCACACTCCAACGCCTGTTTGGGTACATGGGGGAGAATTTAGCATGGCCAATGCGCCTAAGTGACGCATCTTTTGGACCGTGGGAGGAAACCGGAACACCTGAAGGAAACTCATGCAGACATGGGGAGAATGTGCAAACTCCACACAGACAGTGAGCCAAGCCGGGAATCGAACTCGGGTCCTTGATGCTGTGAGGCAGCAGTGCTAACCACTGTGCTGCCCTGGCTGGTATTCTAAGATGGTTTTCCATCTCCCAACTCACCTGCTCTCTCAGGCGGATATGAAGGATGTATAGGAGGAAGGGCAGAGGAGTTCACCTCAATCTTTTTGCCTGTATCATTTTTTTTTAACACTCTTCACCGCTAAAAGATAATCTCGTCTTTTTGTAGGATTTTCAACCTTATAATAGTGTTACCCCTCAAAAATTCTAAATTGTGTAAAGTGATTTGGACGGTCCTGAGATCAGAAAAGGTGCTATATAAATGCAAGTCTTTCCTTGCCTAAGGATGGTGCGGTAAGATTTGGGGAGCAGCTGAAATTCTGGTAAAGAGTAAGTGGATCAGTTAAGTTGCACTGGCCCCTTGGGATTTTTCTAACATTCCACCGCACTCCCACACCAGCCCCCCCACCCCCCATCCCCCCATCCCCTTCCACCCCACCCCCAATACACTGGAACTACCAACAGTCACCATGGTGACTAAACTGGATTGAAGCTGCTTTTAAGTCCTCGGTCATCCTTTCTGTCCACTTCACTGAGTGAACTGCCCTCCATTAACCACTGTTAAGAGGGGGGGATAAATGTCCCGTGTTATTAAAATAATGTATGGATAGAAATGGAATGTGCAGTGATCAGGTAACTAGCAGCCTTGGGCCCAACAGCAGGACCTGGACAGACGTTTTGTTGTCGAATCTGATAAGGAACCTGAGGAATGTTAGGAATGTGCTAATGAATGAGGAGATTAGGATAGGACCTGCGGCCTAGCCCAAACCATCAGGAATGATCAGAGTCCACAATCCTGCTCTATTGATGTCAGGGGCTGAAATTCCAGCTCCAGCCTCATCCGGCCAATCCATCCTGACTGAGTCCGGGCGGAAAGGTGAATATTACTCCACCTGATGGGACTCTCCAGCACAGAGAAATGGGTTTTTACTTTCTGGGTTGCTCCAACATCAAACCATATGAAGGCTAAGGACAGAGAGCACCTATCAGTAATTCTCACTCGAGCTCTGACATTCTCAGGATTCACGCACGGAAACCAATTCCTCAGTCACACAGGGAAACTGATTCCTCAGTCATACAGAGAAACAGATCCCTCAATCATACAGGGGACCAGATCACTTACACATAGAGGTACAGATCCCTCAGTCATACATGGGCACAGATTCCTCAGTCATACAGATGACCAGATCATATCTACATAGAGAGATACAGATCCCTCAGTCCTACAGGAACACAGATTGCTCAGTCATATAGGGACACAGATCCCTCAGTCATACAGGGACACAGATCCCTCAATAATACAGAGGATCAGATCACTTATACGTACAGAAGTACAGATCCCTCAGTCATACAGAGGCACAGATCCCTCAGTCATACAGAGATACAGGTCCCCCAGTCATACAGAGGTACAATCCCTCAGTCATATAGGGACATGGATTCCTCAGTCATACAAAGGTACAGATACCTCAATCTTACAGAGACACAGATCCTTCAGACACACAGAGATAAAAATCCCCAGCTCCTGGTTTGGTTCTGTTCGCTGATTTCAGATGGAACATCTTAGGGGCACTACAATGGTCTCTATTTCTGTGAGGTCAGGGAGGGGTTTGGGATAAGATCACCCCAAATGGAAGCTATCCCATGACCCATAGATGTTGGATGTGATTAGGATTGGGCTTGCCTGCAGCTGTCGGTCCTGTAACAGATCCTTATTATTCCGGCTCACGGTTAGGGATGGTTGTTTGGTGGCTGCTGTGACTGCCATGGATCAGGGCTTTTCGAGAAAAGATAGCAATAAACCTCATTACAGCCTTTGTTCAGTCACGGGCAAAAGGGGTTAAATGCCAGAGGGTGAGGTTAGAGTGACTGTTCGTGATATCAAGGCAGCATTTGACTGAGTGTGACATTAATGAGCCCTAGCAAAAGTGAAATTGATGGGGTTGGTGTCATACCTGACACAAAGGTAGATTGTTGTGGCGGTTTGAGGTCAGTTCTCGCAGTTTCAGGACATCTCTGCAGGAATTCCTCAGGGTAGTGTCTTAGGGCCAACCACCTTCAGCTGATTCATCAGTCACCTTCCTTCCATCATAAGGTCAGCAGTGGGGATATTCGCTGATGACTGCGCAACGTTCAGCAACATTTGCAACTCTTCAGGTCCAAATGCAACAAGACCTGGGCAATATCCAGGCTTGGGCTAATAAGTGGCAAGTAACATTTATGCCACACAAGTGCCAGGCAATGACCATCTCCAACAAGAGAGGATCTAATCATCGCCTCTTGACATTCAGCAGCATTGTCATCACGGAATCCCTTACATTCTTGGGTTACGATTGACCAGAAACTGAGCTGGACTACCCATATAAATACTGTGGCCACAAGAGTTGGTCAAAGGCTAAGAATCCTGTGGTGAGTAACTCACCACCTGACTCCCCAAAGCTTATCCACCATCTACAAGGCACCTCTCAGGAATAAAATGAATATTCTTCACTTGCCTGGATGAATACAGCTCCAACAACACTCAAGAAGCTTGATACCATCCAGAACAAAGCAGCCTACTTGATTGCGACAAACATTCAGTCCCTCCAGCACCGATGAACAGTAGCAGCAGTGTGTACCATCTACAAGATGAACTCAGAAACACACCAAGGCTCCTTAGGCAGTAACTTCCAAACCTATGACCACTACCATCTTGGTCAAAGTGATGGAATGCCAGAAGGTGAGGTTAGAGTGACTGCAATTCACAGCAATCTTAGAGTCAGAGAGGTTTACTGTATGGAAGGATAAGAGAAGCAGATATCTGGGAACATTATCACCTCGAGGTTTCCCCTCTATGTCACTCACCATCCAGACTTGGAAATATATCATTGTTCCTGCACTGTCGCTGGGTCAAAATTCTGGAAATCTGTCCTTAATAGCACTGTAGGTATACCTATATCACAGGGATTGCATGGGTTGAAGAAGAAAGCTTCCCATCACCTTTACAAGGGCAACTAGGGAAAGGCAATAAATGGTTGTCTATCCGCCAACACTCACATCCCAAATAATGATTTTTAAAAAAACTTTGCTTTTGGTCAGTCAGAGAATTATAGAAATTAAAAGCTCTTCAGGGCCATTGGAATCATAGAATCCTACAGTGCAGAAGGAGGCCATTTGGTCCATTAAATCTGCACTGACAACAATCCCACCCAGGCTCTATCCCCACAACTCCATGCATTTATCCTAGCCAGTCCCCTTGACAAAAAAGGGGTAATTTAGCATGGCCCATTCACCTAACTCACATATCTCCAGACTGCGAGAGGAAACTGGGGCACCCGTAGAAATTCACGCAGACACGGGGAGAAGGTGCAGATTCTGCACAGACAGTGACCCAAGCCAGGAGTTGAACCCGGGTCCCTGGCACTGTGAGGCAGCAGTGCTAACCACTGTACCACAGTGCTGCCCATAAAATGGAATGAGCTTGGATTCTTTTCTGTTGGCTCATTGGTTACATTAACTACCCAATAGACTGTGGGTATTTATAATTGCAGATATATCCATTAGAGGGAGTGAGACTGGGAGTTAACATCAGGCAATGTTGTGGATTCATAAGTTAGAGCTGAACAGGTCAGCTGAACAGCTGAATGATACAAGTCAAGAGACTTATGGCTCACATCTTCATTTACCTTCTCTCCTCAATTTTCTCTTTTACCCAAATGATGTTGCCTCTGTGATTGGGTGTCTGTTTTACAGCAATCATCTGATTTGAGGGCTGCTGTGACCTTCATGGATCAGTCGGGGCTTCAAGAGAGAAGGTGGTAATATATCTCATTACAGCCTTGGTCAAAGTGATGGAATGCCAGAAGGTGAGGTTAGAGTGACTGCAATTCACAGCAATCTTAGAGTCAGAGAGGTTTACTGTATGGAAACAAGCCCTTTGGCCCAACTTATCCATGCCGCGCCTTTTTTTTTAAACCCCTGAGCTAATCCCAATTGCCTGCATTTTGCCCATATCCCTCTATACCCATCTTACCCATGTAACTGTTTAAATGCTTTTTAAAAGACAAAATTGTACCTCCATCTACCTCTGGCAACTCGTTCTAGATATTCACCACCCTCTGTGTGAAAAAATTGCCCATCTAGACACTTTTGTATTTCTCCTCTCTCACCTTAAACCTATGCCCTCTAGTTTTAGACTCCCCTAACCTTTGGGGAAAAAATATTGACTATCTAGCTAACCTATGCCCCTCATTATTTTATTGACCTCTATAAGACCACCCCTCAGCCTCCTACGCTCCAGAGAAAAAGGTCCCAGTCTCTCCAACCTCTCTTTATAAGTCCTGGTAGCATCCTAGTAAATCTTTTCTACACTCTTTCTAGTTTAATAATATCCTTTCTATAAGAGGGTGACCTCTGTGTCTGGGCAGATTCCTAAGCTGGAATTCTCCCATCCCGCCCGCCACTGGAATTTTAGTGTTGCAGGATGCGGACAAAGTGAAACCCTATTGACCGTTGGGTGGGAATTTCCGGCCTACAGACCAGTGCGGCTGGAGAATTCTGCCCCTGGAGTTTGTACCTTGCACTCTCTTGCTTGCTAACTATCCTACCCAGTTAAATGGACATTTCTCGCATCAGCAACATTTCGATTACTAATGAATCAAACATATTCAAAGTTGATGGGAAAAGAACACATGATATATTCTTCAGGCCTCTGTAATTTTTGTCTCTTGATTGCTTGTAGCAACATCCAGGAAATCAATGGAGAATAGGTATTGTATTTTATGCCTTGGAGATATGCAGAGATGACAGACCAGTTTTTGAGTTTGAATAGGAGCTTTATGGACAATGTTTCTAAAATGTCTGCTCTCATGCTTCCAGTTTATTTTCTGTTACTCAGTATCACATCAAGGCTTGACTAATAGTGCACAATGAACAGTTAACAGACACGCATAGTTCCTTTTTATTCATTCATGGAACATGGGTGTCGCTGGCTGGCCAGCATTTATTACCCATTCCTAGTTGCCCTTGAGAAGATGGTGGTGAGCTGCTCTCTTGAATCGCTGCAGTCCATGTGCTGTGGGTTGACCCATAATGCCATTAGGGAGGGAATTCCAGGATTTTCACCCAGCAACTACAAAGGAACGGCGATACATTTCCAAGTCAGGACGGTGAGTGGCTCGGGGAGGAACTTGCAGGTAGTGATGTTCCCATGTAACTGCTGCCCTCGTCCTTCTAGATGGAAGTGGTCAGGGTTTTGGAAGGTGCTGCCTAAGGATCTTTGATGAATTGCTGCAGTGCATCTTGTAGATAGTACATCTTGCTGTTCCTGAGCATCAATAGTGGAAGGATTGAATGTTTGTAGACGTGGTGCCAATCACCAAAGAATCAAACAATTGATGCAACATCTTTTCTCCCTTGTAAAACTAAAGGACCTTATTTTAAATTAAACCATCTAAATGTATGTATATCAAATTACTCCTTAGAGTTCACTAGGTCCATTTTGTCTAAGTACAGAAATAGTCCTTGAGACATCAAGGCTGTTGATGATGGCATTGAGATGTATGAGTTGGAGGTGTATTTCTGTGAGCTCAGCCTGATAAGGTGGATGAGCAATATCATGACTGCTCTTGGAAAAGAGAAGGTATCCTTGTAGTCACTTTACTCAACATATAATGAACTACTCACTATCAAGCATCCTGCATTCCCTTTGTCTTGTTATCCAACTGCTAAGTGTTGGTACCAAACAACCAGTTAATCTGCTTTGGTCCTGATGGAGGTGATCCAAATTAAAAGCAAATTACTGTGGACGCTGGCATCTGAAACAAAAACAGAAAATGCTGGAAGATCTCAGCAAGTCTGACAGAATTTGTGGGGAGAGGCAGATTGGCGGTTGGTGACTAGTGGAGTGCCCCAGGGGTTGGTGCTGGGGCCTCAGCTATTTACCATTTATATAGATGATCTGGAGGAGGGAACCGAGTGTAGGGTGTCGAAATTTGCTGATGACGCCAAGATTGGTGGAACGGCAAATTGCGCGGAGGGTGTGGAGAGTCTACAGAAGGATCTAGATAGGCTGGGCGAATGGGCCAGGAAATGGCAAATGGAATTTAATGTTGGCAAGTGCAAGGTGGTCCACTTTGGTAGGAATAATGGTATGAAGGATTATTACTTACGTGGAGAAAAACTGCAGCAGGCGACGGTGCAGAGGGACCTCGGGGTCCTTGTGCATGAGTCGCAAAAACCCAGCTTGCAGGTGCAGCAGGTGGTCAGGAAGGCGAATGGGATGCTGGCCTTCATAGCGAGGGGGATTGAATATAAAAGTAGGGAGGTCTTGCTGCGGCTATATAGGGCATTGGTGAGGCTGCAGCTGGAGTACTGTGTGCAGTTTCGGGCGCCGTACTTAAGTAAGGATATTTTGGCCCTGGAGGGAGTGCAGAGGAGGTTTCCTAGGCTGATGCCGGAGTTGAGGGGGTTGAGCTATGAGGAGAGGCTGAATAAACTAGGCTTGTACTCGTTAGAGTTTAGAAGAATGAGGGGAAATCTCATTGAGACGTATAAGATGATGAATGGGATGGATAGGATAGAGGTGGAGAGACTCTTCCCGCTCAGAAAGGACATTAGGACTAGGGGGCACAGCCTCAAGGTAAAGGGGGGGCGGTTTAGAACGGAGTTGAAGAGGAATTTCTTCACTCAAAGGGTGGTGAATCTCTGGAATTCTCTGCCCGTTGAAGTGGTGGAGGCTACCTCGCTAAATATTTTTAAGATGCGGGTTGATGGGTTTTTGATAAGAGAGGGGATTAAGGGTTATGGGGAGAGGGCGGGAATGTGGAACTGAGCCACGACAGATCAGCCATGATCTTATTGAATGGCGGGGCAGGCTCGAGGGGCCAGATGGCCTTCTCCTGCTCCTATTTCTTATGTTTCTTACTTCTTATGTAGAGGTTACAGCCAATGAGGCTGGGTGATCCTTTGTTAGATCCAAGTTTCTGTGTCAATTTGGCCATTTGTTGTAAATCTCCAAGTTTAACTGTTGGAATCCTTGTACATTTTGCTTGTTAGAGTTTGCCTTTGCTTTGCCTTATCGTTTTACAATCTCTCCTGCCTTTGCTCTGACATTCTCATTGGATAGCATTGATGGTTTAAGAATGGCTAGCAGTCTACAGAAGTTGCAGCAGGTCATGAGTTCAGCTGGTGTTTTCCAGTCAGAGAGTGTGGGGTGGGTCACTACGTGCAAAGTAGGATATGAATGGATTGTTAAGCTTTTCCCCCTCCGACAGACTAACTCTCAGACTTTCCTTGATCATTTCTTGAATCGTTCGATGCCACTATTTGATTGCAGGTTAGATTGCAATGTCAGATGGTGGTGAATTCATGAGCTTGTTAGGAATTGCATGAACTAACTGGCTACAAACTGCAGTCGATAATCTGTTGCGACAGCCTCACTAGCTTTCGAGGGGATTCCCTCTTCTTCAGGTGAATGGAGAGTTCCATTCACCTGAAGAAGAGCGAATCCCCTCGAAAGCTAGTGAATTTACTATCAAATAAATCGGTTGGACTAAAACCTGGTGTTGTCAGACTTTTTACTTTGTTTACCCCAGTCCAACGCCGGCATATCCACATCGCGACAGCCTCCAGCAGACAGTTTTATAACCATCTTGTCAAATATGTCAATGACCAAAGTGGTAACTATGGAATTTATTGGACCAATTTCATGACATTTGCTGTATAGATCATGAACGACATGTAAAGAAAGTTGACTGCATAGACTTGCATTGTTTCCATAGGTTTTGTTGGCCACAGGGTTGTTTATGAAGTTTGGGACATGGCTTAATAGATTTTTCACTGAGTGTACAAACTCCCCAGTTTCTAATGAACTCTCTTATCTGGCAATCTATTGTTGGTTACCAAACTTCTTCTGGATTGTTGCTTTATCTTAACAACACCCGCATGTCCTTTAAGGGTAAGGCACAATACATATTCCAGTGGTGCTTCTAGTTCTGCATACAGGTGTCATTAAATAAATCAAGCTCATTGCATACTCTAAAATGTGAGACCATTTGTTCCTCAATTTTGCGAGGCCACTTGTTTTTAAGACACTGGCTTGCTTTCTAGAGTATGCTGTTTATCACTAATTTCGCCTACAACTCCTCTTGTGTAACAAGATTAACGGTCTATGTGAAATCACTGTGATCACATAGTCTTCAATGTCACAAGTCATTTAGTTATTGCTTGCACTGCCTACAATGTAAGTGCAGCTGACCATGTCAGTTATTCAGCTGCATGATCCTGTGAGATACTTGATCTCAAAGTTGTACTGATGAAGATGATCTGACTAACTGTGGATGCGGTAAGAAGTCTCACAACACCAGGTTAAAGTCCAACAGGTTTATTTGGAATCACGAGCTTTCAGAGTGCTGAGCCCATACTGTGTCCACCCTAGTCCAATACTGGCCTCTCCACCTCATATCTATAGCTGAAGACCAGGTCCTGGTGTGGCAAACAATGTAGTCAATGTTTGTGATCAATGCAGAGTGAGCTTTCTACCATGAAGACGTGTTCCAATGAGTACAGGCGTAGAGGTCAGCTAGTTCTTCCTGCTCTCCAGTAGAGTATTTGTGTTCCATTTCTAATAATGAATGATGCCTGAGTTGATTGGTCGTTCGCTTCCTTCGATGAACTGGGAGAATACGGAGTAATCTCATTTCTGTTCTGAAATACATTTCCACATGTGAGCTGAAATGTCTGAGGACCAGTGGAGATGCTATCTTCACCTTTAGCACGTTAAATACTATTTGCTCTATTCTTTTGATTTGATTTCATTGACTTGATTTATTATTGGCATATATATTGGCGTACAGTGAAAAACACTTTGTTGTGTGCTTTACAGAAAAAGCATACCGTTCATAGAGAAGGAAAGGAGAGGGTGCAGAATGTAGTGTGACAGTCATAGCTAGGGTGTAGAGAAAGATCAATTTAATGCGAGGTAGGCCCATTCAAAAGTCTGGTGGCAGCAGGGAAGAAGCTGTTCTTGAGCCGATTGGTATGTGACCTCAGACTACTGTATCTTTTTCCCAACGGAAGAAGGTGGAAGAGAGTATATCTGGTATACATAGGATCCTTGATTATACTGGCTGCTTTTCAGAGGCAGCCGGAAGTGTAGACAGAGTCAATAGACGGGAGGCTGGTTTGCATGATGGACTGGGCTACGTTCACGACCTTTTGTAGTTTCTTGTGATCTTGGATGGAACAGGAGCCATACCAGGCTGTGATACAACCAGAAAGAATGCTTTCTATGGTGAGATTCATAGCGGACATGTCAAATTTCCTTAGCTTCCTGAGAAATTAGAAGCATTGGTGGCTTTCTCAACTTGACATGGAGGGACCAGGATAGTTTGTTGGCGATCTGAACACCTAGGAACTTGAAGCTCTTGATCATTTCTTCGTCCCCATTGATGTAGAGAGGGGCATATCCTCCACCAAGCTTCCTGAAGATAATGGCAATCTCCTTCATTTTGTTGACATTGAGGGAGAGATTATTGCCGCTGCACCAGTTCACCTGATTCTCTATCTCTTTCCTGTACTCCATCTCATCATTGTTTGAGATCCAACCTACTACGGTGGTGTCACCAGCAAACTTGAAAATCGAGTTGGAGGGGAATTTGCCAGACAGTATTCTTCATTTCCCTTGTTTTTCTTTGCACATTAGCCTTCGAAGGGGTTCCATGATCTCTGTGTACTTTGGAACAAATTTGTGATAACAGTCAGTAGTACCAAAGAATGGTTCCACCTCTTTCATGTTAGTCATAGTCAGAAGTTCATGAATGACTTTGTGACGGTGCCAAGGCTTTACTACAGCTTCCGTCACCTACAAAGGCAAGCTTGGACACTGCAACTGCGCACAAGTCCCTGTTGAGCGTCAGACTGTGTTGTGCGAGTCGAATGAGAACCACCCGGTGATGATTCACTACTTTGTCCTTTCTGTAGAAAATAATGTTGTTAGGGAGGTTGCACATCACCTCAATGTATGTCTAGACTGAAGGTACGAATGATATTCTGGAATGCGCTAAGTCCCAACTTTAGTCCAGAGGACAGTTTGTACTCCTGAAACCATGATCAGTAACAACAGCCATAAGATAGTGGCTTTACTCTGCTTGTGGCACCTGAAGATAGCTCTGTTGCATAACAAGTTTTGTGAAGAACGTGAAGGAAATTTGGCATGTCCATTTCAACTCTCACCAACCTGTATAAATACACCATAGAAAGCATTCTTTCTGGTTGTATCACAGCTTAATATGGCTCCTGCTCTGCCAAGACCACAGAAAACTACAAAAGGTCGTGAAAGAAGCCCAGTCCACCGTGCAAACCAGCCTCCCATCCATTGACACTGTCTACACTTTCCATTGCCTCAGCAAAGCAGCCAGCATAATCAAGGACCCCACGCACCCCAGACATTCTCTCTTCCACCTTCTTCCACCAGGAAAAAGATACCAAAGTCTGAGGTCACGTATCAACTGACTCAAGAACAGCATCTTCCCTGCTGCCATCAGACTTGTCTTGTACTAAGTTGATCTTTCTCTACATCCTAGCTATGACTGCCACATTGCACTCTCTCCTTTCCTTCTCTATGTATGATATGCTCTCTGTATAGTGCGCAAGATACAATACTTTTCATTGTATGCTGATACATATGACAACAATAAATCAGATCAAATCAAATCAAATCAAAAAGGCTATGGGGTTCTGAAATAAAGTTAATAGTTCTTGGATTATAGAAAATCAATATTTGGATGATAGCTTTGGTCACTGCCATAAGGTCAGTGCTTACTCTAAGTTTGAAATCTTGCTTTGTGCAATGACTAGGTTCAATATCCACGTTGATGAATTAACTTGCTGTTGTACCATCTGTTTTGAGTCATTTCACTAACTGGCACATCGGCACATCAAAAGACAACCATCTGAAATGTTACGAAACTGACAGAATTGATGTATTGACATGAGGAACTTGACAGTACTCCTTAATTTATCCAAATCCATTAAATAAAGAAGGATACTGATGGGCAACTCCACAGAATACAAGACTGCAGATCCAGTATTGAGGATTAGAATAGATATAGGTGCTTGTGTCTGCACCAGCCTTCAATGGGCTGAAGGGCCTCTTTCTCTGCTGTGACACTACATGATTCTATGACGTGGAGAGTCAGTGTCACGTTAATGAATAACATTGATGTGTGCTCTTGTGGGATCTTCATGTTTAGACAAAGCTTATCAATCAAGTTTACCCCCTTAAGGTTTTGTTCCTTTGGCAATGTTGAACTGTCCAGAGTGATGTTTTTGTAACCTACTGGAACTACGAATGTCCCTGAAACTGGAATAATTGAGTCATTGGAGTTAATGGCCTGGTGGTGTTATCGCTAGCCCATTAATCCAGTAACTCAGTGAATGTTCTGGGAACCCGGGTTCGAAGCCCACCACGGTGAGATGGTGGAATTTGAATTCAATAAAAAAAATCCGGAATTCAGAATTTATTGATGGCCATGAAACCATTGTTGACTGTCGGAAAATCTCATCTATTTCACTAACGGTCTTTAGGGAAGGAAATCTGTCGTCCTTACGCAGTCTGGCCAACATGTGACTCCAGACCACAGCAATATAGTTGACTCTGAACCTGCCTTCTGAAATGGGTCAAGCGAGGCACTCAGTTTAAGAGCAAATAAGGATGGGCAACAAATGATGGCCCAGCCAGCGATGGCCAGGTCCTACCAATAAAAAAACATAAGCTTGAAAAGTGTTTGTGGGAGAAAGCTGTGAAAAATATCAATAGCAAAATTTGTCAATTAGGATAGGTACAGCACCAACATTGATGAGAAGCAACACCGGAGTGTGGCGACTAAGGGATTTTGACAGTAACTTCATTGCCGTGTTAATGTAAGCCAACTTGTGATACTAATAAATAAACTTTGTCCATAATCAGAATTGGAGGCAGTTCGGAGGAGGTTCCCCAGATTGATTCCGGGGATGAAAGGGTTGACGTATGAGGAGAGACTAAACAGTTTGGGTTTATACTCGCTGGAGTTTACAGGAATGAGAACGGATCTGATCGAGGTATATAAAATTTTAAAAGGGATTGATAAAGTAAATGTAGACCAAATGTTTCCTCTTATGGGGCAATGTAGAACAAGGGGTCACAGGTATAGGTTGAGAGGCGGTAGATTTAGAACTAAGATGAGGAGGAACTATTTCTTGCAGAGGGTGGTGAATTTGTGGAGCTCGCTGCCCTGTGGTGCGGTGGAGTCTGAATCATTAAATGGTTTCAAGAAGGAGATAGATACATTTCTAATAATAAAAAGGGCTAAGGGGATATGGGGAACAGGTGGGGAGGTGGATTTGAGACCAGGGAGAGATGAGCCATGATCTGATGGAATGGCGGAGAAGGCTCGAAGAGCTGAATTTGCCGACTTCTGTTCCTAATTCCTATGTTCCAATGACTGAGCATTGCTTAAAATGACCTGGTACATTACCATCCATGATGATATACACATTCTGTACCCTCAGGAGCAGATTCATCCAACAAGGGCCTCTTCTTCAATGATCTGTACATCTTTACAAAGTGATTCCACCTACAGAATGAACTGTACGTGGTGTTGTGGCTCAAAACTGAAAAAACTCAGCCGATCTGGCAGCTTCTGTTGAGAGAAAACAGAATTAATGTTTCGAGACTTTTTCAGAGCTAAAGACAGGGAGAAATGTGATGGATTTGGTTGATACTGTTTCAGAGAGAGAAGGCGGAGCAGGTGAAGCAAAGGTTCAGGGATAGGTGGGAGTGCAGGTACCCACCTATCCCAGGGGAGAGCTCAGACTTCCAGCATTCACAGTATTTTGCTGTTGTTATGGCATTGTCAATCCATGGGTGCCTTCACAATTTGTGTATGATTTGCAAGGTGTCTAATCATGATAGGCTCTCGGGCATCTCCAGCAGGATGTATATTGTTTGATCATCACACTTTTCTCTGGCCCAAAGTATTTTCCAAGAGCACTGACCACTGTATTAAATGTAGACATGTCCTCATCAAATATTCACTGACCTTCTGCCCGGACACAATGAATAGCACCTTCTTGCAGATCACTGCTACATCTCCACTGGCCATCTCTGTTAGTAAGTCCATGGGTGGATGTTCCAGTGAAGGGAGGAAATGTGCTGCAGCTGGTAAATTTAAACTATTCTCTATTTCATTGCCGATTGTTTTCTGCTCCTGAGATACACAGAGATGACACACCAGTTTCTAAGTCTGGAAATGTGGAAAATCTGAGACCTGGGATTTATCTACAGAATCTGCATTAAGTTGTTTTGTTTTACTGTTCCAATTCACCACTTTTTCATTTCCAAAAGTTTTGAAGAAGCTCTGTTTTCTCTCTGTCAGGACTATTTGTCCCCTTTATCTTGTTCATTTATCTTCATTGCTTTTGGTTTCCCATCTTATGATTGGAGGGGCACCATCAACATTTCCTGTCATTGTCGTACCTATTTGTTCACTGAATTATAACCCACACTGCCAGTTTCTCATACAGCTGGTGACATTTTAGGTGTCCAGATCACCAACAACATGTCCTGTTCCCTCCATGCTGACACTATAGTTAAGAAAGCCCCCCAGTGCCTCTACTTTCTCAGAAGACTAAGGAAATTTGGCCTGTCAGCTACGACTCTCACCAACTTTTACAGATACGCCATAAAAAGCATTCTTTCTGGTTGTATCACATCATGGCATGGCTCCTGCTCAGCTCAAGACTGCAAGGAACTACAAAAGGTTGTGAATGTAGCCCAATCTATCATGCACACCAGCCCCCCAACCATTGACTCTGACTATACTTCCCACTGCCTAGGCAAAGCAGCCAGCATAATTAAGGACCCCACACACCCCAGACATTCTCTCTTCCACCTTCTTCCATTGGGAAAAAGATACAAAAGTCTGAGTTCATGTACCAACCGACTCTGGGTGGCACGGTAGCACAGTGGTTAGCACTGCTGCTTCACAGCTCCAGGGTCCTGGGTTCAATTCCTGGCTTGGGTCACTGTCTGTGTGGAGTTTGTACATTCTCCTTGTGTCTGCATGGGTTTCCTCCGGGTACTCTGGTTTCCTCCCACAGTCCAAAGATGTGCGGGTTAGGTTGATTGGCTATGCTAAGAAATTGCCCCGTAGTGTCCAGGGATGCGTAGGTTAGAGGGGTTAGTGGGTATAATATGTAGGGATATGGGGGTAGGGCCTGGGTGGGATTGTGTTCGGTGTAGACTCGATGGGCTGAAGGGTCTCTTTCTGCACTGCAGGGTTCTATGATTCTATGACTCAAGAACGGCTTCTTCCCTGTAGCTGTCAGATTTTTGAATGGATTTACCTCGCATTAAGTTGATCTTTCTCTACACCCTAGCTATCACTGCAACACTATCTTCTGCACTCTCCTCTTTCCTTCTCTATGTATGGTATGCTTTCTCTGTATAGCGCGCAAGAAATAATACTTTTCACTGTATACATGTGACAATAATAAATCAAATCAAATCAAATTTGCCCCTTTTACTTTGTTCATGAATCTTCATTGCTTTTACTTTCCGATCTTGTGATTGGTGGGGCACCGTCAACATTCCCTCTCATGGCCACACCTATTTGCTCATTGAATCATAACCCACACTGCCAGTTTCTCATACAGCTGGTGACAGGGCTGGTAATGGTTCTTCAATAACTCGGAATATGGGGATGGAGCGGAAAAGTAAACTCAAGGTAGAAGGTCAGCCATCATCATATCAAAGGTCAGAGTAGATTGAAGGGAACATTTGGCTTACTTGGTGCTCCTATTTTTTGTTTCTTTATGACCATTTTTCCACCTCTAGACCCATCTATAGTTTCCTTACCTTCCCTGATACTAATTCCTTTTGGTACAGTGGTTAGCACTGCTGTCTCAGGGACCTGGGTTCGATTTGGATCACAGTCTGTGTGGAGTCTGCACCCCCCCTCCCCTGTAACCCCACATATTTACCCTGCTAATCCCCCTCACACCAGGGGTCAATTTAGCATGACCAATCCACCTAACCCGCACCTTTTGGACTGTGGGAGGAAACCTGAGCACCCGGAGGAAGCCCATGCAGACGTGTGGAGAACGTGCAAACTCCACACATTCCTCAAGGCTGGGGTTGAACCCAGGCCTTGCTGCTGTAAGACAGCAGTGCTGACCCCTGTGCCACCATGCCGTCCCCTGCTTTGAAAACTGCTCTGTTTCCTCTTAACGTCAGGGGGCAGAATATTGTCATGAATTGTAGAGAAAAAGCAAATTACTGCGGATGCTGGAATCTGAAACCAAAAGAGAAAATGCTGGAAAATCTCAGCAGGTCTGGCAGCATCTGTAAGGAGAGAAAAGAGCTGGTGTTTCGAGTCCAGATGACCAGGTGCTTTGACAAAAGGTCATCTCTTTCCTCTCCTTACGGATGCTGGCGGACCTGCTGAGATTTTCCATTTTGGACATGGATTGTGTTGTATCTGCCTCCCAACGTGTGCATAGCTTCATATCTATCACAGATAATTGAATTTGATATTGAGCAGAGTCTACAGCGGGCGGCCGATTCACCATTGTACATTTTACACCTTCCCGTGTGCCTGGATTCTTCAATAACTTCCTGTGAGACATCTTGTCCAAGGCCCCCTGTAAATCTATGCAAAATGCATCTACCATATTATTGCATTTATCTATTCGATCAGTGCTTGTAAAGACTATTAAATTTGCCAGGCGGAGCTTCTCTTTAATAAATATATACAGTCTTCAGTACAATTTGCTGAAAAGTCACTTTTTATGAACACTGATTTCCTGCAGAGGCTTGGCTTGGGCAGCTGAGTGTGAGCTCTCTGTCGTTAGTGATGTCTGTGTAATTAGACAGATGGATGAAGGGCCCTGGGGCAGTTGCATCTTACCTCGAACCTGCAGCTGCCTTTCCGGAGCCGTATTGCATTACCTTTACCTTTCTCCCCTCGACCTAACACTCAGGCAACAGCATCGCGTTTCCGACGCTGTCAGACCTGCTGAGTGATCCCAACGCTTTCTGCTCTTAATTTTGTGTTTCACTATCATTCCCCATTGCTGATTGAAAGCTGTGGCTTCAAGCACTACTCCAGACACATTAGGGGGGTGGATGATTACTTTGTGGTTGGATGCAGACATGATGGGCCAAATGGCCTCCTTTTTCGTGCTGTGAAATTCTATAATTTTTACGGATTTTGGAAGTTTGCTGAGGTGGGAATGATGGTGGGTGGGTGTGAAATTTCCCAGTGCCAGCCACCATGCTGGTTTACCAGCATCTTCCTGGCTCTGGATCATTTTGCAGGAGCCAAGTCCAGTGGAATGACTACCTGCCTGTGAAGCAGTGGATAACTGTTAATACAAAGGTCTAATGAAGTCCCTAAGGTCAAACACCAACTGGAATTCCAATCAACCCTCATCCTGAATGATCCCTGAATGGGACTAACCCTCCAGGATCATATTAAGGCCCCTCCCACACCACCATATCATCTTGACCACCTCTGCTGGCCATTTTAACTGTGAACGGAGTTGGAAGTTTGCAATTTGATACAATGAAAAAGAGGCGCTCCTCTTTGGGCTTAACATGTGTATTGGTTTGTGTCCAAGATATCTTGGGCAAGTCCCACTTACCCATAAAGCGGGGCTGGGACACAAAGGACAAGATCAGGAAGAGGCAATTGGAATTTCTTGGGTACAGCATGAGGAAGGATGATTGAGAAAGTCTGATGCTGATGGGAAAGATCGATGGTGAAAGGGATTAAGGTAGACAAAGAACCATCTTTCTAAAGAGGCTCACAAACTGGGTGAATGTATCACCAAAGAAAATGATTCACGCCCCCAGTGCAAGGTTAACACGGAAGTCCATGGCTATTAATGCTCCCTTAGGGCATGCTATCAGAAAAGAGAAATTGGTCAGTGTAGGTTTGAACAAAGAACAATACAGCACAGGAACAGGCCATTCGGCCCTCCAAGCCTGCACCGCTCATCAGCCCAACTAGACCATTTGTTTGTATCCCTCTATTCCCAGTCTGTTCTCGTGGCTATCTACGTTAGTCTTAAATGATTCCAGCGTGTCTGCCTCAACCACCTTGCTTGGCAGTGCATTCTAGGCCCCCACCACCCTTTGTGTAAAATACGTTCCCATGACATCTGTGTTGAACCTTGCCCCCCTCACCTTGAATTTGTGACCTCTTGTGTCGTCACCTCTGACCTGGGAAAAAGCTTCCCACTGTTCACCCTATCTATGCCCTTCATAATTTTATACACCTCTATCAGGTCACCCCCTCATCCTCCTTCTTTCCAGGGAGAACAACCCCAGTTTACCCAATCTCTCCTCATAGCTAAGACCCTCCATACCAGGCAACATCCTGGTAAACCTTTTCTGTACTCTCTCCAAAGCCTCCACGTCCTTATGGTAGTGTGGCGACCAGAATTGGACGCCGTATTCCAAATGTGGTCTAACCAACGTTCTATACAGCTGCAACATCATATGCCAACTTTTATACTCTATGCCCCGTCCAATAATGCCTTCTTTACCACCCTCTCCACCTGTGCTGCCACCTTTAAGAATCTGTGGACTTGCACACCCAGGTCCCTCTGTGTGTCTATGAAGTGATTTAAACAGTGAATGTTTATTGGTATAATCTTTATTGGTTCACATTTCTGTGTTTTCATTTTAGTTCCAACAACAGAAAATGTCCTATCAAGTTTATTTATTGATTAGTCACAAATCAGCTGACATTAACACTGCAATGAAGTTACTGTGGAAGTCCCCTAGTCGCCACACTCCTGCCTCTGTTCGGGTACACTGAGGGAGAATTTAGCATGACCAATGCATCTAACCAGCACATCTTTCAGACTGTGGGAGGAAACTCACGCAGACACGGGGAGAATGTGCAAACTCCACGAAGACAGTTACCCAAGTGGGAATTGAACCCAGGTCCCTGGCATTGTGAGGCGGCAGTGTTAACCACTGTGTTTAGGGACCTCAAGGATTATAATACCAGGAATATTACATGAACAATGTGCAAACTGACAGAAGGTATAAGCAGATTAGGGCAGTGAGCACGTGGCTGAAGTAGTGATGCTGGAAAGAGGGTAGCAAAACATTAACTCAGTTTCTCTCTCCAAGACGCTGCCTGACCTGCTGAGTATTTCCAACATTTCACTATTTTTAGTGCAAATGGAGGAAATCATGTACTAGATACTGCAGGTTGAGGTAAATGTTTAAATATATAAAATAATTAAAACAGGAGTGGGAAATAGTAAATGTGAAGAAAAGAAAATACATCAGAGCAGAAGGATAAGTTTGGATGCATGATGATTTTATACAAACACACACAGAGTATAAGGAACTAATTGAATGAATTACAAGTCAACATTCAACTTGGAATGTACAACATGGGAGCTGTTACTGAGCCTGGCTGCAAGATAATCAGGATTGGGAATTTACTGAGTTATAATGTCGACAAGGAGAGAGTGTCTTGTGGTGCAGTGGTAGTGTCCCTACCCCAGAAACTCTGTGTTTGAGTCCCACTCCAGGACCTGATGGCCATAGAAGGTGCGTTCATAATGTGGCCAAATGAGTTGATTATCAGCCTGCAGATATCTTCCAATAGGTCTGATAGCAGCCAGTAATCCTAGGAGAGTTTCAGCAGTCAGCTGCACTGTAAGATGCAGTCACTGACACTCTAATAGTCTAGCCTTGTGCCATATTAAGTAACATATTAGGGTGGCAGGGTGGCATGGTGGCACAGTGATTAGCACTGCTGCCTCACAGCTCTGGGGACCCAGGTTCAATTCTGGCCTCGATTCATTGTCAGTGTGGAGTTTGCATGTTCTCCTCATGTCTGTGTGGGTTTTCTCCAGATGCTCTGGTTTCCCACACACCAAAGATTTGTGGGTTAATTTGATTGGCCATGCTAAAATGCGCCATAATGTCCCAAGATGTGTAGCGTAGGGGGAATGGCAGGGTAAATACCTTAGGTTATAGGGATAGAGGCTGGGTGGGATTGGAGTCAGTACAGGCTCAATGGGCTGAATGGCCTCCTTCTGCACTGTAGGGCTTCTATAATTCTATGACTGGCCCTTAAGTCAGGTGGAAACACCATCTTCGCCAACCTGATTAGTTCACCTTTATTTCATTATTGTCCATTTCTGTATTGTTAACTTACCCTTCTTTATTAAGCAGCTAACATGATTAACACAACACCGTTCTTTATCTTTGCTTCTATCTTGTAGAGTTTAGCTGGTGAAAATGCTTCTCCAAGTTTCCAATCAGAGTAAGTCAGAGTAATCCCTGAGCTTAGCTTTTACAGCAGCTTGGCACTTGTTTCCACTGATCCCCACATATCAGACCTTCATATTGGCTAAAGAATGAAAACGGATGTCAATGAGATGAAGTCAAATCTGTAAAGTGAAAAGATCAGTGGAAGGAATTTAAGAAAGAATTTAATGTGCTACAGAACTAATTGATACCCAAAAGGGGCAAGAGCTCAACTGGCCAAAAAAGTAACAGCGGCAAACAACTAAAGAGTTAAGACATGTCTCTCTGCAACTGGATCCTAGACTTCCTAACGTGCAGACTGCAGTCAGTAAGGACAGACAGCACTTCCTCCACGATCACCTTCAACACCGGTGCCCCACAAGGCGGTGTCCTCAGCCCCCTCCTATACTCCTTATACACCTATGTGTATGGCCAAATTCCTCTCCAATTCGATTTTCAAGTTTGCTGATGACTGTGGGTCAGATCTCAAACAATGATGAGACAGAGTACAGGAATGAGATAGAGAATCTGGTGAACTGGTGCGGCAACAATCATCTCTCCCTCAATGTCAGTAAAACGAAAGAGGTTGTCATCAACTTCGGGAAGCATAGCTGAGAACACGCCCCTGTCTACATCAATGGGGATGAAGTAGAAATGGTCGAGTGCTTCAAGTTTTTAGGCGTCCAGATCAGCAACAAACTGTCCTGGTCCCCTTACATGCCGACACTGTAGTTAAGAAAGCCCACCAATGCCTCTACTTTCTCAGAAGAGTAAGGAAATTCGGCACGTCCACTATGACTCTTACCAACTTTTATAGATGCACCATGGGAAGCATTCTTTCTGGTTGTATCACAGCTTGGTATGACTCCTGCTCTGCCCAAGATCGCAAGAAACTGCGAAAGTCATGAACGAAGCCCAGTACATCATGCAAACCAGACTCCCATCCACTGACACTGTCTACACTTCCTGCTGACGTGAAGGTTGACACGAAAAACTGTAGCTAAACAATGAGCTACCTGGGGCAGTACAGTGATTAGCACTGCTGCCTCACAGTGCCAGGGACCTGTTATTCTTCCAATTATTCAAATCCAACCTCAGTCACTGTCTGTGTGGAGTTTGCACATTCTCCCCATGTCTGCGTGGGTTTCCTCTGGGCGTTCTGGTTTCCACCCACTGTTCAAAGGTGTGAGGGTTAGATGGATTGGCCATGCAGACTCAATGGGCCAAATGGATTCTATGATTCTACCTTGGAAAAATATATGATTCGAGCACAGTCAAGGTATATTCCCTCAAAGGGGAAAGGCAAGACAGAAAAATCCGGAGGCCTCTGAATGAAAAAGGAGATAAAAATCAAGATAAGGAAGAAATAGGGTGCTTCTGACAGGTGCCAGGTATAAAATACAACTGAGAACCAAGAGGACTACAGAAGCTTCAGAGGAGAAGTGAAAAAGCATGGCTGGAATTCTCCCGCCGCCCTGAGAATGGAGGATTTGGCAGTCAGCCGAATCACCGTTCAGTGCAGCGGAATCAGAGACTCCCAGCCGCGGGCGAGGTCGGAGAACCCAGCCCAATATTAGAGACGTGAAGAGGGATAATGAGAAAAGACTGTCAGCCAACATAAAGGGGAATCCCGAGACAAGCTGAGACAAGCTGACTTAGGTGATGTGAACTTAAATCGTCAGCTTAGGGAACAGATCCATAGAGAAGCAGTGACAGACAGGGGATATTTCAGAATACTCAGAATAAGTATACTCTTAGTGTTAACAGAATAAGTATATTCTGTAAAGAAACACGCTAAAGGGAGGAACCACCATCTGTGGGTAACTAAAGAAGTTAAGGAAAGCATCAAACTTGAGGAAAAAATATATAACTACACAGAGGTGAGTGGCAGGTCAGATGATTGGTCAGAATGTAAAGAACAACAGGGAATGACTGAAACATACATAGAAACATGGAAATTAGAAGCAGGAGTTGGCCATTCGGCCCTTGTGTTTGCTCCACCATTCATTTTGATCATGGCTAATCATCAAATTCAATATCCTGATTCTCCCCACTTCCCCTGATATCCCTTGATCCTTTTAGCCCCGAAAGGTAAATCTAATTTCTTCTTGAAATAACCCAATGTTTTGGCCTCAACGACATTCTATGGTAGTGAAGTCCACACATTCACCAACCCCTCTGTGCAGAATTTTCTCCTCACCTCAGTCCTGAAAGGTTTACCTCTTACCCTCAAAACTATGACCTCTAGTCCTAGACTCACCCGCCATTGGAAACATTCTTTCTAAACCTATTCTGTCTAATCCTGTTCAAATTTTATAAGTTTCTACGAGATCCCCTCTCACTGTTCTAAATTCCAATGAATATAATCCTAATCGACTTAATCTCTCCCTAAATGACAGACTTGCCATCCCAGGAATCAGCCTGGTAAACCTTCACTGTACTCCCTCTGTGGCAAAAACATCCTTCCTCAGATAAGCACACCAAAACTGCACACAATACTCAGATGTGGCCTCATCAATGACCTATACAATTGCAATAAAACATCCCTATTCCTACACTCAAATCGTCTCGCTATGAAGGCCAACATACCATTTGCCTTCTTTACTGCCTGCTGTCCCTGCTTGATGCTTTCTTTCAGCGAGTGATACACAAGGATACCAAGGTCTTGCTGAGTATCCACCTCTCTCAATTTACAATCATGCAAGTAATAATCTACCATCCTATTTTTGCTACCGGTGGATAATCTCACATTTATCCACATTATACTGCATCTGCCAAACAAATGCCCACTCACTCAGCCTGTTCAAATCACACTGAAGCATCTCTGCATCCTCCTCACAGCTCACCCTCCCACCCAACTTTGTATCATCTGCAAACTTATAGATGATACATTTAGTTCCCTCTTCCAAATCATTAATTTATTGTTTAAAGAGTTGGGGTTCTAACACAGATTCCTGAGGAATCCAATCAGGAGAAAGAAACCCAAATATGAAAAGAAAAAAACTAGAAATATAGAAACAGATAAATATCTAAACAGGTATTTAAACAGGAGAAGGGCAAGTAAAGTGAGTGCTGGTCCTCTGGAGAGTGAGAATGGGGAGTTAAGAATGGATAATAAGGAAATAACAGATGAAATGGACAGATATTTTCCTTTTGTTTTCACTATAGAAGATGCAAAAACATTCCAGTAATAACTATAAATCAGGGGAGCTAGCAAACTGGCGAAATTACAATCACTAGGGAGGTGGTGCTAAGCATACTGATGGATTACGGGTTGACAAGTCTCCAGGTCCTGATGAACTTCAAAGGGACCTGGGTGGATAAATGCATAAATCATTTAGGGTGGCCGGACAGATGGAGAGAGCAGTTAAAAAAGCATGTAGTATTCTGGGCTTCATTAATAGAGGCTTGGAGTACAAGAGCAAGGAGGTTATGCTGAATTTACACAAGACACTAGTAGACCTCAACTAGGTCCTGAAGTATTGTGAACACTGTTAGAGTATTGTGCACAGTTCTGGTCTCCCCACAATAGCAAAAATCATGGAATCATAGAATCCAAACAGTACAGAAGGAGGCCATTCGGTCCATCGAGTTTGTGCCCTGTAACCCCACATATTTACCCTGCTAATCCCCCTTACACTAAGGTCAATTTAGCATGGCCAGTCAATCTAAACTGTACAACTTCAGAGTGTGGGAGGAAACTGGAGCACCCAGAGGAAACCCACGCAGGGAGAATGTGTGACTCCATACAGACAGTGACCCAAGCTGTAATTGAACCCAAGTCCCTGGTGCTGTGAGGCAGCAGTGCTAACCACTGTGCCATCGTGCCGCATTGTGAACACATTGGAGAGAGTGTAGAAGAAGTTTACAAGAATGGTTCCAGGGATGGAAAACTTCAATTATGGGGATAGATGGCGAGATTGGGGCTGTTCTGCTTGGAAAGAATAAAGCTGAGGGGAGATTTGATAGAGACGTTCAAAATCGTGAGGAAGCTGGACTGAGTAAATAGGGAGAAGCTGTTTACGCTTGTAAAAAATCGAGAATGATGGGGCACAGATTTAAAATGATTTTCAAAAGAAGTAAATGAAATGTGAGAAAAATCTTTTTCACCCAGTGAGTCTGGAAAGCGCTGTCTGGAAGTGTGGTGGAGGCAGGTTCAATTGAGATGTTCAAGAGGCCATTAGATGATTATTTCTATTCAACAATGTGCAAGGATATGGGGAAAAGACAGGAGAATGGCACAGAGTCATAAAGCTCATTTGGAGAACTGGGGCAGACGTGATGGGCCTAATGGCATCCTCCTGCACTGTAACAAACCTGTGATTCTGAATGTGAATAGTTGTGTCCTGGAAGGATGTGTATTGGGGCAACTGTTCATTGTATTCATCAACAACTTAGATGAAAGAATAGAGAGAGATATACGTTCACACTTGTAGGCGATACAAAGATAGATGGCATGGTAAACAGTGTAGATGGAAGTATTACATTACAAAGAGATGATGTGGAGATGCCAGCATTGGACTGGGATGAGCACAGTAAGAAGCCTTCTCACACACCAGGTTAAAGCACTCCAAAAGCTTGTGATACCTAATAAACCTGCTGGACTTTAACCTGGTGTTGTGAGAATTATAACAAAGAGAGACTGATAGATTAACTGAATGGACAAAACTGTGGCCAGTGGATTTCAGCATAAGCAAACATGGGATCATTCATTGTGGACCTAAAAAAAACAAGAGTATTTTCTAAATGGTGTATAACTAGGTGCAGTTGAGATCAAAATTGACCTGGGATCCAGCAAGACAAACCTTAAAAATGTCATAGACATTGCACAGAAAATCATCAAAAGAGCAAATGGATTTCTGGATTTGAGACAATGTAAAATATAGAAGTTGCGCTTCAGCAATACAAGCACCTGGTTAGACCATTCCTGGAGCACGGTAAGCCGGCATCTCCACATCATGTCCGCAGAACAGTAAGTCATCCAGGTAACCAGAGCAAGGAACTAGAGCAAGTGACCTATGGGGAGTGCACAGAGTTTACCACTGACAGTTAGACTGCAAGGGGACATTACATAGACTAGGTTTGTATACCTGGAATTTAGACGATTAAAAGCTTATTTGATAGAACTTTTCAAGAGATTGAGGGAAACTGAAAGTAAATAGAGAAAGCTAGGCACATAAAGTCATAGAATCCCTGCAGTGCAGAAAGAGGCCATTCCGCACATGGAGTCTGCACTGACCACAATCCCACCCAGGTCTTATTCCCGTAACCTCACATATTTACCCTGCTAATCCCCTGACACTAGGGTCAATTTACCATGGCCAATCAACCTAACCTGTACACCTTTGGACTGTGAGAGGAAACTGGAGTACCCAGAGTAAATCCATGCAGACCTGAAGCTGGAATTGAACCTGGGTCCCTGGTGCTGTGAGGCTGTAGTGCTAACCACTGTGCCATTGTGCTGTGCTGCACAGTTGAGATCTAAAGAGACACAGGGTCCAGGAACACAGACCTTTAAAATAGAGGTGGGGAATCTGTGTCTCAGGATCATATAGCCTAAAAATTGGAATTTTCAGGAACAAAGTTAGTAAATATTTCTTCACATTTGGATTTCTCTTTCCCAAATAGCAGTTAAAGCTGGGGTAATTGTTAATTTCAAATCTGAGGTTAATAGATTTCTGAGAGATGGTTTGTGGTTATGAGGTGATGTCACAAATCAGCCACCTGATGGGTAATGTTACACATCAGGAAAGCTGGCTAAGGGCTAATGACAAACTTTCCCTTAATGACACACCTGTGCCTGCCTCCACTTGGCCCATCACCTCATCACACCTCAGCCTGACACTTCCTCCTACTTTGAGGATCTCACCTTGTTCCAGCTTCCTCTTGTCTCTCAGTCAAACTCCACAATCTCCTTCCGAGCGTGATAGAAGTTTTCCCACCAATTAGCTTCATGGCTTTCCTCCATTGCCCTCTGCATTGAATAACTTCTCACCCTCCATGATTTCAACTTTCATTTTGCTCTTGCTCCTCTGAGTTCACTGCCTTGTGCCATGGTGGCACAGTATGGGTGACATGGTGGCATAGTATGGGTACTCAGTGACACTATGGTTAGCACTATTGCGTAACAGCCAGGGACCTGGGTTCAATTGCTGATCTTGGATGACTGTCTCTGTGGAGTTCGCCCATTCTCCCCATGTCTGCTCTGGTTTCCTCCCACAGTCTGAAAGATGTGCTAGTTAAGTGCATTGGCCATGCTAAATTCTCCCTCAATGTACCCGAACAGGCACCAGAATGTGACGACTAGGGGATTTTCACAGTAACTTCATTACAGTGTTAATGTAAGCCTACTTGTAACACTAATAAATAAACTTTAACTTTAAAGATATTCACTCACACTGCCGTAACCTACAGGTCTATGGACCAAGCACTGGAAAATTGAATAAGCGGAGTCAGATTTTTGTTAATTCACATGCAGATGATGGTCCAAATGGCCTCCTTCTCTGCTGTAAACATTTATAAATCTGTGTTTTTAAGTTTCATCACAAAACACACCACAGTATAGTAATATGGTGCAGAGCCAATTAGTTCTCTCAACCAGAGTCAGTTCATCTCAGTTACAGCAGTGATGAGAGCTGTTCAATTAACCTCAGCCCCTCCTTGGGTAAGGATAAGACAAAGAAAGTCAGTCAGAGTTCCTGCTCCTGATCACCACCTCCCAGCGACTGCGGCTGAGGAATGAGTGAACAATAAGATTGGGCGCTGCTCTGTGATGTAACCCATGCGCAAATAATCTGATGCTGATTGTGTGGCCTCACACACATAAAGAATGGGCACTTTGGCCCTCACAGCTTTGTTCCCAAGCCCCAGCCACTGTCTTCAGGATTGTCACACTTGAAATTCTCATGCGCATAAAATGACTCAGAAAGAAAAAACCTGCATTTACATAGCATCTTCCAGGCTCTCAGGATATCTCACAAGCACTTTGCACTCAATGATTTGATTTGATTTCATTTATTATTGACACATGTATTGGATACAGTGAAAAGTATTATTTCGTGCGCGCTGTACAGACAAAGCGTACCCTTCATAGAATACATAGGGGAGAAGGAAAGGAGAGGGTGCAGAATGCAGTATTACAGTCACAGATTGGATGAAGAGAAAGACCACTTTTATATGTGACCGGTCCATTCAGAAGTCTGATTGCAGCAGGGAAGAAGCTGTTCTTGACTCGCTTGGTATGTGTCCTCAGACTTTTGTACCTTCTTGCGATGGATGAAGGTGGAAGAGACTATGTCCAGAGTGCCTGGGGTCCTGGCTGCTTTTCCGAGGCAGTGGGAAGTCCAGACAGAGTCAATGGATGGGAGGCTGGTTTGTGTGATGGACTGGGCTACGTTCACGACCCTTTGGAGTTTCTTGCGATATTTTTGAAATGTATTCACTGAAAATTAAGCTTCAAGACTTGTTTGAATCCAGACAATAACAAATCACATCTGAAGGAAATAAAATAAAGCAAAGCCACATCGGGTTTTGTTGAATTCTGTAATCTGGTTTCTTCGGAAAGAAGGAGAGATACAGACCAATAGCCACTGTGCCTTAGCCCAATGATTGCCAAACCCACAGTGGACAGTGGATCACTGGGGGGGTCCGTGAGGATTTTCCAGGAGGTTTACAAATTTATATCAAAGCACTTTACTGAGCAGCGCCAGCCACAGTTGGGTGAGCTGGATAGCCATGGTCAAAAGGAGGCAAATGACTGACAGCTAGAGATGGACCTGATGTGATACTGGAGCAGAGCACGGCTTTCACATAAATGTCTCCTTGGAAGGAAGTGTGCACAGAGAGGTGTGGAGGTCCTCAAGTCAAGACACAGACACCAAGGCTGGCGATAGGCACCAGACGAGTTCTGCCCTGTTCAAGAAAGGGACATTCTCAGATATTAAATTATAGAATCCCTACAGTGCAGAAGGAGGCCTATTGGCCTATCGAGTCTGCACCAACCTCCCAGGCCCTATTCCCATAACCCCACATCTTTACAGTGCTAATCTCCTGACACTAGGGTCAATTTAGCATGGCCAATCAACCTAACCCGCACACCTTTGGACTGTTGGAGGAAACTGGAGCACCCAGAGGAATCCCATGCAGACATGGGGAGAATGTGCAAACTCCACACAGACAGTGGCCCAAGTGGGAATCAAACCCGGTCCCTGGCGCTGTGAGGCAGCAGTGCTAACCACTGTGCCGCCCCGCACAACATACTTAAGCTCAAGAAGAGGACTCTAAAACAAGCTGAAATCCCGTCTTAAGATGGAAAATGATTTACAATGTCATTGTCAAACATCACTCCTTCACTGGGGCAGTACCCACTCAGATATGGGGAATGAGCAGGAACGTGGAGTTGGAGCCTACGATCAGATTAATAGTGAAGCAGGCTGGTCTACTCCTGCTCCTGAGTCTTGCACTCTGAGGTTCTTATTATAATTTAACTGGAGGAGTCTGGGATTACTGTTCTGAAATCAGGTCCTTCTGTCATCCACTTTAGGCTTGGGATTTGTTCTTAGATATTCTGGTATCTGCTGAAAATGTGTTTATTAACACTATGTCTAAGCAGGTTATAGTGTAGGCACATCGCTCTTAGATACAACTCCAACTCTCTCTCTCGAGTTGACTGATAATCATCATCCACACCATACATTAGCACATCCCATCTGTTATACTTCACCTCTATCAAGTATTCTAAACTACTTTTTGACAACCATTGTCTCACAGCACCAGGGACCCGCGTTCGATCCCGGCCTTGCATGAGTGCATGGAACTCTTTCCATGCCTGCAGGGGTTTCCTCCGGGTGCTCCAGCTGCCCCCCACAGTCCAAAAGATGTGCTGGTTAGGTAGATTGACCCTTACTGTCCAAATATGTGTAGATTAGGTGGAATTGTCATGGCAAATTGTTATGGGTATAGGACAGGATGGGATGGGCCTGGGTAAGATGCTCTTTGGAGAGTCAGTGCAGACTCGATGGGCTGAATGGCCTCATTCTGCAACATAAGGATCCTATGGTTCTAACATCATGACACTATGGGTGGAATTTTTCAGGTGCTCTCACCCGAAAACCAGAAAATCCCTCTGGAGGTCAATGGACCTTTGCATGGTGTGCAGCCCCCTCCCCCCCACCCCACTCACTATGATTCCCGTGGCAGGAAGGAGAGGAAAATTCCCTCCTACGTCTTTAACTATTTACATTGCATTTTTGTGCCTCCCTTTTTACAGCTCTATCCATCTCCAACTCCTACTCTTCCCCTCCCCAGTCACAGTTCTGGGAGATTCTATGTCTCGCGGTATTCTTGGCCCTTAGGGACAATCGCTCAGAGGCATAAGGGTCAGGTATGACATCTTCATCTACAGAATAAGACAACATTTTATCAGCATTGCTTTCTGCAGAGCTGGAAAACCCAGTGTAAGTTTCAGAAAGATTGAACTGAAGAGAATCTAGCTTTGGACCCTCTGGGACTGCATTAAGACTATCTACTTTTCCCAGGAATTCTGTGGGGTTGCTGTTTTCTGAACTTCCCGTTGTTCGGAAGGAATGTGTTTTGGAAATACTAGCTAGTATATAACTTTGATTACAATTGATGGATTTGCAGAAATGCTTGAGGTGGCCAGTTTTGCAGGACTGGAAGGCTGCGGGCAGCCTTGGTGACCATGCTGGATTTTCGTGCCATCTCAAGATGGCTGCTGGTGCGGAGTTTTCCATCCTGTTGTTTTGTTTGACAGGCTTTTGTGTGGGTGCAGCTACTGCCCCCATGGCCACCCCAATCTACGGAGCCTTAGCGTGAACCACAGCCTGATTCGCCGCTCGGAGTTGGGGTTGCAGCGCATGTTGAACCACCTCAATAATGGGCTTTCATGGCAGATTAAAAAAGGTGTTCAAGGCTTTAAAAATTGAGTCAAAATTTGTGGCAGACTCCTGCACACTCTGCCTGAGGAGAACACCAACTTCTACTGGACCCACTGCACAAAGAAAGGAACTAACTTGAAGCTTTGTCCCTTGTCTGTAAAAACCTGATGCTCTTTGGTACTGGACAAAATGTTGTTTCCATAACTCACACTGCTGACCTCTCTGTGAGTCTTTGAGACACTCAAATGGAAGAGGTCGGGGGGAAGGCAATGACTGCTCATTAAGTATGGTCATTATTCCCTCTCTCCTCCTTTGCGCAGAATTTCTCAAGCTGCTCTCAAAGGTTTTTTTCACTCGGTGATTCCTTCAATAACACAGATGTGTCTTTTATATCGATATCTCCCTCGCTGACGCCATCTTCTGAGGTAGGGTCCTTCTTCTTGGACTCTTAACTTGGAACTTGGTTCTTATACAGAACAGAGACACACTCTGGTATCTGCTTAAAACTACTGCTTCTAAACAGGGTACAGAGTAGGCACATGACTCTCAGACACAACTCCAACCTCCCTCTCGAGACTGTAACACATGGCTGACTAGTGTCAGTGGTACATTATCATCTACATCATACATCAGCAAATCTCATCTGCTAACTCTTTATACTAAAAATTACCAATTCATTTGAAAAGTTGTCCTTCAACAAAAAATGTTTGTGAACCGCTGCTCTAGATCATCAGGTCAATAAGCTGGAAGGGATGTATTAATGCTTCAGGTTATTTTTGTTGCAGATTGGTGGAAGGTATGTTTGAAAGCTGTGATGCTGCCTCTGCAGAGCTTTGTTGATTCCCTTGGCTTGTCTGTTGGGAAGGAGAATGTTTCCTTGAATGGACGTCTGCACGTGTGGGAGATACGAGAAGCAATGTGAGAACTAGCCTTGGAGAGCAAAAGCTCTGCATAAGTTGCTGATGAGGTGAGTGCAGTGCACCCTCTTAATGAATGCATTGTCCTCAGGCAGCGCGGTGGCACAGTGGTTAGCACGGCTTCCTCACAGCACCAGGGACCCAGGTTCAATTCCCAGTTTGGGTCAATGTCTGTGCAGAGTCTGCACATTCTCCCAGTGTCTGTGTGGGTTTCCTCCGGGTGCTCCGTTTTCCTTCCACAGTCCGAAAGACGTGCGAGTTAGGTGCATTGGCCATGCTAAATTCTTCCTCAGTGTACCCGAATAAGCACTGCAGTGTGCCAACTAGGGAATTTTCACAGTAACTTCATTGCAGTGTTAACGTCAGCCTACTGGTGACACTACCTTTAATCACCATCTTCACCGTGAGCATCCATCTCACCAGGACTGACTTCCTTGTGGTTTGTGATTCTATTTCTGTCACTTCCTTCCCAACTGATGCCATGATGTGAAGCTAGGGGACGCTTCCTCCCTGTTTGGCCCCCTGTCTTGGGCAAGATGTGCCTGCTTCTCCTCCAAGGACAAAAGAGAGGGAGGTCAGGCACTGCTGATGTCTGTGGTCAGTGCCTGCTGCTTCTGACATTAGAAGCTGCATGCTTCAGTGTTCAGTCGTCAGCAGCACTGAGCCATTCCCACAGGTCAGTAAATATCTAGAGCTCACAGTTCTTCCATATACATGAGCAGCAAGTACCCTCAGGTTCCTCGGTTGGGTGTTTCTATTAGAGGGTGAGTTCCCAGAGACCTGTCCTGAGGGTTAGGAGTAGCACATCCCCACACCTTGCCAGAGCCTATCAGTTCATTGAACTTCTTCCCACATTGTATCCAGGTTCTTCTAACCACACGTCTGCTGCTGACAGTGACAGCAGTGTCCATCGATGTCTGTTTGGCCTGTGTGGGTGGCTGTCTAATGCCACCCTTTGGTAAGATGACCTCCCTCCTCTCCCTCATGATCTCCAAGATGATCTCCAGGCTCACATCTGAAAACCTTGGAGTTGTCCTGTCCTGGAATTCCGGCTTTTAGCTCTCCTGGGAATGAAACTTTCTGTGACTTTCGCAGCAGTAAAACAATAGCCACAGTAACGGTTGCTGTGGTCAGTTTAGCTTCTGCCTCTCTTTGTATCCCCTGGCCATTAATTAGCCGCCAAACTCCTCTCCATGTTAATCAATGGGTGACCCCCTTGAAACTCACTGGTTTCTGCTTCACCCCAACAACCCCAACCCCACTCCCCCTCCCTTCCACCCCCACCAGCCCTGGGTTGGGTTCAGGAAAAGTCTGACAACACCAGGTTTTAGTCCAACCGATTTATTTGATAATATACTCACAAGCTTTCGGGGTTAGCCCCTTCGTCAGGTGAATGGAGAGTTCTGGCCTCAGACAGAACATATAAAGCACAGACAGTTTAGAGATTACTGATTAGAATGCGAATCCTTACACCTAACCTGCTGTTCAAGACCTGAAGTGGCTGATAATGTGAGTGGAAGGAGCACTGATCACAGTTTAAAGAGATGTGTATTGTCTCCAGACAGTACAGTAAGTGAGGTTTTGCAAACCCAGGCAAGTCACGGGGGTTACAGATAGTGCGACATGAACACAAGATCCCTGTTGAGACCGTCCTCATGTGTGCGGAACTTGGCTATCAGTCTCTGTTCAGCGACTCTGCACTGTCGTGTGTCGTGAAGGCCGCCTTGGAGAATGCTTACCCGAAGGTCAGAGGCTGAATGCCCGTGACCACTGAAGTGTTCGCCAACAGGAAGGGAACAGTCTTGCCTGGTGACTGTCGAGCGATGTTCATTCATCCGTTGTCGTAGCGTCTGCATGGTCTCCCCAATGTACCATGCTTCGGGACATCCTTTCTTGCAACGTATCAGGTAGACAATGTTGGCCGAGTTGCAAGAGTATTTACCATGTACCTGGTGGATGGTATTCTCACGTGTGATGATGGTATCCATGTCGATGATCCGACCAAAGAACACACTCGTCAACTCAACAATCTGATCAAGACCTTTGATCCGGACCTTCAGAGCACCCTCCGTGCTCTCATTCCACGTACTCCCCGCATTGGAGATCTCTACTGCCTCCCAAAGATACACAAGGCAAACACACCTGGCCGTCCCATCGTATCGGGCAATGGAACTCTGTGTGAGAACCTCTCCGGCTATGTCGAGGGCATCCTGAAACCCATTGTACAAAGAACCCCCAGCTTTTGTCGCGACACTACGGACTTCCTACTGAAACTCAGCACACACGGAGCAGTTGAACCAGGGACACTCCTCGTCACAATGGATGTCTCAGCGCTCTACACCAACATCCCCCACAACGATGGCATTGCTGCGACTGCCTCAGTACTGAATGCAGACAACTGCCAGTTTCCAGATGCAATTTTACAACTCATCCGCTTTATCCTGGACCACAATGTCTTCACCTTCAACAACCAGTTTTTCATCTATACACATGGAACAGCCATGGGGACCAAATTTGCACCTCAATATGCCAACATCTTCATGCACAGGTTCGAACAAGACTTCTTCACTGCACAGAATCTTCAACCGATGCTGTACACTAGATACATCGATGACATTTTCTTCCTTTGGCCTCATGGTGAACAATCACTGAAACAACTATATGATGATATCAACAAATTCCACCCCACCATCAGACTCACCATGGACTATTCCCCAGAATCAGTTGCATTCTTGGACAAACGCATCTCCATTAAGGACGGTCACCTCAGCACCTCACTGTACCGCAAGCCCACAGACAATCTCACAATGCTCCACTTCTCCAGTTTCCACCCTAAACATGTTAAAGAAGCCATTCCCTATGGACAAGCCCTCCGTATACACAGGATTTGCTCAGATGAGGAGGATCGTGACAGACACCTCCAGACCCTGAAAGATGCCCTCATAAGAACAGGATATGGTGCTCGACTCATAGATCGGCAGTTCCGATGCGCCACAGCGAAAAACCGCACCGATCTCCTCAGAAGGCAAACACGGGACACAGTGGACAGAGTACCCTTCGTCGTCCAGTACTTCCCCGGAGCGGAGAAGCTACGACATCTTCTCCGGAGTCTTCAACATATCATTGATGAAGACGAACATCTCGCCAGGGCTATCCCCACACCCCCACTTCTTGCTTTCAGACAACCACACAACCTCAAACAGACCATTGTTCGCAGCAAACTACCCAGCCTTCAGGAGAACAGTGACCACAATACCACACAACCCTGCCACAGCAACCTCTGCAAGACATGCCGGATCATCGACATGGATACCATCATCACACATGAGAATACCATCCACCAGGTACATGGTAAATACTCTTGCAACTCGGCCAACATTGTCTACCTGATACGTTGCAAGAAAGGATGTCCCGAAGCATGGTACATTGGGGAGACCATGCAGACGCTACGACAACGGATGAATGAACATCGCTCGACAGTCACCAGGCAAGACTGTTCCCTTCCTGTTGGCGAACACTTCAGTGGTCACGGGCATTCAGCCTCTGACCTTCGGGTAAGCATTCTCCAAGGCGGCCTTCACGACACACGACAGTGCAGAGTCGCTGAACAGAGACTGATAGCCAAGTTCCGCACACATGAGGACGGTCTCAACAGGGATCTTGTGTTCATGTCGCACTATCTGTAACCCCCGTGACTTGCCTGGGTTTGCAAAACCTCACTTACTGTACTGTCTGGAGACAATACACATCTCTTTAAACTGTGATCAGTGCTCCTTCCACTCACATTATCAGCCACTTCAGGTCTTGAACAGCAGGTTAGGTGTAAGGATTCGCATTCTAATCAGTAATCTCTAAACTGTCTGTGCTTTATATGTTCTGTCTGAGGCCAGAACTCTCCATTCACCTGACGAAGGGGCTAACCCCGAAAGCTTGTGAGTATATTATCAAATAAATTGGTTGGACTAAAACCCGGTGTTGTCAGACTTTTCACTGTGTTTACGCCAGTCCAACGCCGGCATACCCACATCTTGGGTTCAGGAGCCAGGAATGATCCCGACTTTCGATCCCCCCTCCCTCCACTCCCTGCCCTCCCTCATAGGAGTGACAATTCAGCCCTCAGCCTCTAACATGCAGAATCATCGCTATTATCTTGTCCTGTTGAAGACATTCAATCTCAATCAGCAGCTGGAACCTGACACAGAGGGCAACAAATATAAAAAATAATCTTATTGTATCGATAGAGAGGAAGAGAAATAGAGCAGGAATGTGAAACAGCACAAAGAGGGGAAGCAGGGGCTGATGGGGGCAGTGTTGAGATTAGAGATGTTTTTTACAATTACTTTCATTTATTTCTGGAACTTGACTATCACTAGCAAGGCAGCATTTGTTGTCCGTCACTAACTGGCCTTGAGAAATTGGTGGTGTACTGCCATCTTGAATTGCTGCTGTCCTTGTGGTGTTTGTTCTCCTATAGACAGGAAGTTCCAGGATTTACACTCAGCCACTAAGTCAGAATGGTGTGTCATTTAGAAGTGGTGGTGCTCTCATCACCTTCCTGCCCTTGTTCTTCTAACTGGTAGAGGTTGCAGCTTTGGAGGGTGTTGTTGAAAAAGGCGTGGGTTTTCAATAATGGCAATAGGTGGCATGGTGGCACAGTGGTTAACACTGCTGCCTCACAGCGCCAGGGACCTGGGCTCAATTGCGGCCTCGGGTGATTGTCTGTGTGGAGTTTGCACACTCTCCCTGTGTCTGCATGGGTTTCCTCCAATTTCTCCCCACACTCTGAAGATGTGCAGGATAAGTGGATTGGATGTGGTAAATTGTCCCTTAGTGTTGGGCTTGGGTAAGATGCTCTTTCGCAGAATCAGTGCAGACCCAGTGGGCTGAAAGACCTCCTCCCATGCTGTAGGGATTCAATGCTTTTGAGCCCATTCTGACTCTTCCCTGGAATGGAAGAAGCCTCGGTGAGCAGGTTATTGCTGAGCTCGTGCTGCTTGATAGCACTGCTAACAACACCTCCCATCACTTTGCAGCAGACTGTGGGGCTATAACTGACTGGGTTCAATTGTCCTTTTAGTTGGCAGGACATAACTGGGCAATAATAGACTTTCTCAGGAAGATGCCAGCCTTATTGGTGTTCTAGAACAACTTGGTTAAAGGTGCAGCCTCTACTGGAGCACGATGGTATAGGGAATGATGGCGGAATTGACAAAAGGGCACAGTTTGACAAGTGAATCAGGAGTTGTAAGAATTAAAATACGCAGTGAATGTGTGTATGAAACATTAATGATTTAGAAACTTTGGTGCTACACATAAATTTGAAAAACATTTCCCATTGCCTGTCTCAAAAATACAAGTTTCTCTTTGTAGTAACATTCCCATCTCTGAGTCTAATGGAATAAAGTGGCTCCAGGCTCGATACTCAGTTTAAGATTTTAAGTAGTGGAGGAACCATGTGTCAGATAGTGTCCTAGGGTGGGGAGGATAATCACAACCCCCATTTCTGTACAATCAGTAAAACCTCGACTGGAAAAATGTGTGAGTGGTCAGTGCTTGGACACAAGATCAGGCTCTATTGTGAAGCCTCCTTAGTTGATTAGCCTGCTGCCACTTACTGCCATAGGCTCGCCAATTTGTGGAGCCATATACCAAGTGTGGGAGTCAGTTCTCAAAGATGAGAAGGCAATGGAGCAACAAACAGCAGTCCACACACATTTCCAATGGACAGTCAGTGTTTAATGTTGAGCTCAGATTCTATCAGTGAAAACCGCTATGAGATGAAGTTATGTATAATGTAGCACCCAATCACTGGCTCAGAAACATGCACTCCCACTGCATGGCTCCCAAATAGATTTATAGGGTGGCACGGTAGCACAGTGGTTAGCACTGCTGCTTCACAGCTCCAGGGACCTGGGTTCGATTCCAGGCTTGGGTCACTGTCTGTATGAAGTTTGCACATTCTCCTTGTGTCTGTGTGGGTTTCCTCTGGGTGCTCCGGTTTCCGCCTACAGTCCAAAGATGTGTGGGTTTAGGTTGATTGGCCATGCTAAAAGTAGTATTCTGAGATGCATAGGTTAGAGGGATTAGCAAGTAAATCTGTAGGGAATGGGTGGCATTGTGGTTGGTGCAGATGTGATGGGCCAAATGGCCTCTTTCTGCACTGTAGGGTTTCTATAATTTCCAGGACAGGCCATGCGAAATTGCCCCTTAGTGTTAGGGGTACTAGCAGGTTAGATATATGGGGCTAAGTGGATAGAGATTGATTTTGGTGCAGACTTGATTGTCTGAATTGCCTCTTTCTGCACTATAGGGATTTTACGATTCCTTTTGAAATTATGAAGGATATACGTAGAAAGTAGACTATTCCACCACACAAGGCATCACTGCTGAACCTGACATTGGTCCCAGTGAAAGTAGAGGTTTAACAGGACAGCAGTCAGGAACAAGCACCATCATTGACTTTATACCTTTTTATATTCCATTTGTAACCTCCCCCACATACGTCAACTCACACAACCCACATCTCACACACACACACACACACATATGCCAACCCATACAACCCACATCTCACACACACACACCCACACACACATACTCCCACACACACATACGTCAACCCAAACAACCCACATCTGACACACACATTCACCCACACACACATACGCCAACCCACACAACCCACATCTCACACACACACACCCACACACACATACTCCCAGACACACATACATCAACCCAAACAACCCGCATCTCACACACACATACACCCACACATACACACACCCACACACACATACGTCAACCCATACAACCCACACCTCACACACACACACCCACACATACACACACCCCCACACACATACGTCAACCCACACAACCCACATCTCACACACACACACCCACACATACACACACCCACACACACATATGCCAACCCACACAACCCACATCTCACACACATACACCCACACTCACATACACCAACCACACAACCTACATCTCACACACACACACACCCCCCACACACATACACCCACAAACAACCCACGTCTCACACACAACTGCCCACACACACATACACTGACCCACCCAACCCACATCTCACAGACATACATCCACACACACATACACCAACCCATGAGACCCACATCTGACACACATACTACCCACACATACATACACCAATCCACATCTCACACACACACCCACACACATACACCCACAAACAACCCACATCTCATACACAAACACACACTCATACGCACACCCATATACACACACAGTCACACATCCCAAAACATATTCACAAATGCACACACACACTTACACACACCTACACACTCACAGACATATACACACTCACACCCACACTCATACATCCTTTCACGCACACCTACACTTACACACACACACACACACACACGCACACACACAGGGACACACACACACAGACACACAGGGACACTCACACATACACAGGGAAACACAGTCACACATATCCACACACTCACATCCAGACACGCACACCCACACACTCACACCCAAGCATCCACATACTCACATACACACATACACACAGACATGCACACCCACACACCCACACACCCACACACCCACACACTCACACACTCACACACATGCACACTTGCACACACAAACCCACACAGATTTCTCTGGCACAGAATTGTTAATTGAGCACAAACCAGATTTGAACTCGGATCTTCCCTGAGGGTCAGTATTACACCAGCTGGTGACCCTTACCTCAGTGAAGGAGTGGACAATGAGAGATTGGACAAAGAGATTTGAGAAGATTGTGGATTGCATGAACACAAGAGCAAGACAAGGAAAGCCTGTATATAATGAGTGTCCCTGGATTATATCTTTCATTTTCCTCCCAATCGTTTCCTGTAGCTTATATTGAATGAATCAAGCAAGCTTTAAATATCTAGCGAGCACATGTAGGAATACATGAATGCTCTGGCTGACCTGGGAGGGATGGAGCTGTCACTGGATGCAAAAAGGGAAACTGCTCCATTCCTCAGGAATGCTATCCCTCCCCCTCCCCCCACCACACACACACACTCTCACTACAGATCCATTCTCACATGAGGCTTTCTGATACACTACACATCTGTATTAGATGTGACACTCGGAACAGACCAGCAGTTGCTTCAGCCTTGCAAGCAAAGTCCTTAGTGAAATGAAGTTTAAATAAAAAAGGCATGCTTTCACTCCAAACATTTTGCTCGAATACCTCTTCGTGAACAGAATGCTGATTGTGGTCGGCAGGTTTTACTGTTGATCTAACTGAAGTTTAATTAGCCACATCTAGTTTCTAACCTGTGGCACATGTATCTGAGGAATGGGACTCTCTCTGAAAGGACAAAGGGTGCAGGAAGAAAACAATTAATGAGGAAATTGGGCTTGCGAGTGTAATTGACTCCAATTCACAGGCCCAGAGAAATAGGCCCTATTCATCTGGGAGAGGCTGAGGGGAGGCCTTTTTGTTCCTCTCCCTTTCTTCCCGGTAGCACAGAGTTTTAAGCTTTCACAGTACCTGATCAAATGGAGTCAAAGGGCAAAGGAGTTGTTGATGAATGAGAAACTTCCTCTGACATGACCTTTGGTAACCAGGGAACACCAAACAATGGCTCTTCTTATTCAAATTCCTTTCCATTATGCGAGCGGGCTGAGTGAGAATGTTTCGGAATCTTTAGGATCGCTGGGAAGGATGGGAATTGGTGCCGACCTGACACTCTCAGCTGTCTCTCTCTCTCTCTCTCTCTCTCTGTGAGTGCTCACTCCCATTGCCCTGATATGTATGTGTGTTTGCATCCGTGTGTGTGTTGTGTGCATGTGTGTGTTGTGTGTTGTGTGTGTGCGTGTGCATGCTATGGGTTTGTGTGTGTGTGTGTGTTGTGTGTTTGCATGTGTGTGTGTGTTGTGTGCGTGCTACGGGTTTGTATTTAAAGTTTATGTTTATTTATTATTGTCACAAGTCGGCTTACATTAACACTGCAATGAAGTTACTGGGAACATCGCCTAGTTGCCTGTTTGGGTACACTGAGGGAGAATTTAGCACGGCCAATTCACCTAACCTGCACATTTTTGGACTGTGGGGGGAAACGGAGCACCCGGAGGAAACCCAAATGGACACGGGGAGAATGTACAAACTCCACACAGACAGTGACCCAAGCCGGGAATCAAATCCGGGTCCCTGTGAAGTCGTGATATGGAGATGCTGGCATTGGACAGGGGTAAACACAGTTAGAAGTCTTATAGCACAAGGTTAAAGTCCAACAGGTTTATTTAGTAGCAAAAGCCACAAGCTTTCGTAGCACTTTACAGGTAATCAAGTCTTAAAGGTACAGACAATGTGAGTGGAGAGAGGGTTAAGCGCAGGTTAGAGAAATGTCTATTAGTTACACATCTCTTTAGTGAGATTTTGCGAGCCCAGGCAAGCCGTGGGGGTTACCGATAGTGTGACATGAACTCAAGATCCCGGTCATCCGCACGTGTGTGGAACTTGGCTATCAGTCTCTGCTCAGCGACTCTGCGCTGTCGTGTGCCGTGAAGGCCGCCTTGGCAAACGTTACTCGAAGATCAGAGGCTGAATGCCTGTGACCACTCTGAAGCAGCAGTGCTAGCCACTGTGGCACAGTGCCACTGTGTGTGCTGTGTGTACACATTGTCTGCATGTGTGTGCGTTGTGTGCACGTGTTGTATATATGTGTTGTGTGTGTGTATGTGTATGTGTTGTGTGTATGTTGTGTGTGTTGTGTGTGCATGTATGTATGCATGTTGTTTGTGTGTATGTTGTGTGTGTGTCTGTGGGTATGAGTGTGTGTGTGTGTGTGCGTGTGTGTGTGAGAGCATGTGTGTGTGTCTGTGTGCATGTGTGTGTGTGTGCATGAGTGTTTGTGTGTGTGTCTGTGTGTCAGGACACTGGAGGGGAGAGTTGGGGTATAGTGAGTGAGCCATGAAAGGTCTCCGCCAGCGTTTTCCGTCACCCGTTGAGCCTCCAGGAATTAAAGATTAATGTCCTCATTGTGTTCAACCCTGCGAGAAAATCCCATCGGGGTGGCAGGGCTGGAGGGTGATGGGGGTGCTGGAGGGTGGGGGGTTGGCTTTGCTAGGGGGAGGGGCTGTGGGTGTGGCGGGACATGAAAAAAAGTGTTATCTTTGCGGATGACACCAAGATGGCAGGGTTGGCAGATACTGAAGTGGAATGTCAGGTGATACAACAGGATATAGATAGGTTGGTACATTGGGCAGATAGGTGGCAGATGGAATTTAATCCTGACAAATGCGAGGTGATGCATTTTGGAAGGAATAATGCAGAGAGGAGCTACGTGTTAAAAGGTAGACTGATTAGGAGTATAGAAATACAGAGGGACCTGGGAGTGCAGAAGGTTGTGAGGAAAGCTTATGGAATGCTAGCCTTTAGAGGAAGGGGTATAGAGCATAAGAGCTGCCATCTAATGCTTCAGTTGTACAGAACGTTGGTTAGACCGCATTTGGAATACTGTGTCCAGCTCTGGTCGTCTTACCACCGGAAGGACGTGGAGACTCTGGAGAGGGTTCAGAGGAGGTTTACCAGGATGTTGCCTGGCATGGAGGGACTGAGTTATGAGGAAAGGTTGGAGAAACTAGGACTTTTCTCCTTGGAAAGACGGAGATTGAGGGGAGACATGATAGAGGTATATAAGATACTGAAGGGAATAGGTAGAGTCAATAGTGAGAGACTGCTCCCTAGACTGGGTACAATTACGAGAGGCCATGATCTAAGCGTGAGGGGGGAGAGGTATAATTTGGATGTGAGAGGAAAGTTCTTCACGCAGAGGGTCGTGGGGGTATGGAACGCGCTACCGAGTAGGGTGGTGGAGGCAGGAACGTTGGACTTGTTTAAGGTTCACTTAGACAGACACATGAGCGAAACGAGGATGGAGGGTTATAGTAGGGGGTATTAAATAAGGTCAGAGCCTCGGGAGACACCGGAACTGCAGACTTGTATGTTAACGTTTTTGTCTTTTTATTCCGTAGGTGGAGGTCCACCTTGTTGTCAAACGAGGGGCATGCACACAGTGGGTCGTGCGTGGGCTGCTCTTGGAGGTTCCGGGAGTGGCCTAGTACTTCGTGTCGGTGTGTGTGCTTGATCCTGGACCGGTAGACGGGCGCCGCAACAGCTCAGTGACTAGCACTGCTAGCTGTGCAGATACATGGATTTGGGCCTGTGTCTGTGGGAGTTTGTGCATTCTCCCTGTGGTTGCGTGGGTTTCCTCCGGGCGCTTCGGTTTCCTCCCACACCCCAAAGATGTGCTCTTAGGCTGATTGGTTTACCAAATTGACACTATTCTTCCCTGAATCTGGCTAAGTTAGGGGTTCCATTCGTAGACACGCAGGGTAGAATAGGTGTAGGATGATGCGGCAGCGCGGGCTCGTTGGGCCGAAGGGCCTGTTTCCCGTGCTGGGTTGTTCTTTGTTCTTTGTTTGTTCTTTGATAATCAATAATGAAAATATCAGAGACTGGACAAAGTTGTTTTACTGGGTGCCGTGACTGGAGATGGGAGATCATACGCTGAAACCTCCAGGATTCAGTCAGAGTTGGTGAGGTGATATTTGGTGTTAATTTAGTCTCCAATAACATACATGAGGAGAAATGCAGAAGCAACCTGTTTATCCAGAGAGAGGTTTGAATGTGGCTGGAGCACTCTGTGCATCGTTCTGACTCTCCTTATTGACAAACCGGAGATAGAGGCACTGGAGAAGGTGCAGAAAGGATTTACACCACAACACTGAGATTGTACACATCAGGAAACATTGCACAGACTGAGGCTGAGGGTGGTCTGATAGAGGTCTCTAAATATAGGAAGTGGGTTGGTGCAGTAACGGAGTCACTGGGTGGGATTTTCAGCCCTTCCCCACCCTCTTCACTCCACACCCCTGATCACCGCTCCCTTCCCCATTCCGTGCTTTCTGGCAGCGGAGGTGACTTGCTATTGGTAGTTCGCCAGCCATGCTGCCAGGTGGGGTTGGGGAAGGTGGAGGACGGGGGGGATGGGGGACATGAGGAGGGGAGGTGGTGGGAGGGGAAGCAATGGGTAGTGGGGTTGTGGGCACCACCTTTGGCTAGATCACAGACCCCACCAGCAGGAAGGGCTGGAGACTCCCATCCAATGTGAGAGAGACTACACGGTGGCACAGAGGTTAGCGCTACTGCCTCACAGTACCAGGGATCCATGTTCAATTCCCAGCTTGGGTCACTGCCTGTGCAGAGTCTGCAAGTTCTCCCCATGTCTGCGTGGGTTTCCTCTGGGCGCTCCGGTTTCCTCCATAGTCCAAAAGATGTGCTGGTTAGGTGCATTGGCTGTGTTAAATTTTCCCTCAGTGTTACCTGAACAGGCACCAGGATTGTGGCGACTAGGGGATTTTCAGTGACTTCACTGCAATGTTAATGCAAGCTTACTTGTGACGCTAATAAATAAACTTTAAAACTAATACTTTAAAACTAAGGGGCAGCAAATATAAGACAGTGATTCATAAGTTCGATAAGGAAGTCAGGAGTAACTCCTTTCAAGAGTATTAGATGGCAAAATTCCCTGACTTCACCCACGGCTGGGATTCTCCAATCCCACTGCAATGGATGAAGTTTTAGCTAAATGCCAAATTCTCCATTCTCACTGGCAGAGAGGCAGAAAGAGACAAGATCGGAGAATCCCAGCCAGAATGCTTGATTTGATTTGGATGTGGAACTTCCTATGACATGAGGGTATTTGGGGTGAATCTTACAGATGGATTTGAGGGGATGTTTGGAGGTTAACATGAGGGAGAAAGCTCTAGGAGGATATGTTGGTGAGCTTAGATAGACAGACTGTGAGGAGGCTTGTGGCAAAGACCAGATGGGCCAAATAGACTGTGTGCTGTAATTTCATCAGTCCCTTTTCACCCTGAGAGTTACAAAACCTAAACCCACTCTGTCAGCGAGAGACCCTCAGCAAGTGAGCAGTTAAAGAGTGCCGTTCTCTTTATTCTTCTGGTCTGACTAGCCGTCAAACTTGCCAGGTATTCTCTCCACCCCTCCCCGATCCCCCATTTCCCTCTGTACCTGGATCCGCAGCTGTGGCTGTGTTGGTACCACTCTTGTCTCCACGTCTCTGGGTTTCAAACCCAATCTGGGTGTAAGTGCAAAGATCAAGCTGACTGTCCCAAAGCAGTACTTACAGAATGCTGCATTGTCAGAGGAGCTGCCTTTTTGGTCGAGAGGCCCCATCTGCCAGCGCTGGTGCATGTTAAAAATCCCATGGCATGAATTTGAAGAGTTGGTTGTCACCCCACCGGTGTCCTGACACTCCATCAGTATCACTAAACTGATCTGTGTGCTCATTATCACATTTGTAGCAGTTTTGCTGAGTGTAAATTAGCTGCTGTGTTTGCCACGTTACAATACATGGGGAACACACAAAGTGCTGCAAAGTAAAGCACTTTGAGTTGTTCAGTGAAAAGTACTACATAAATGGAAATCTTTCTTGAACATGTTGCTTGGGTCACTGTCTGCGTGGAGTCTGCAAGTTCTGCGTGGATTTCCTCTGGGTGCTCCAGTTTCCTCCCACAGTCCAAAGATGTGCTGCTTAGGTGCACTGGCCATGCTAAATTTTCCCTCCATGCACCCGAACAGGCAGCGGAGTGTGGCGACTAGGGGATTTTCACGTAACTTCATTGCAGTGTTAATGTAAGTCTACTTGTGACAAATAAAAATAAACTTTAACTTTAACTTTAATTCCCTCCAACATCAAATCCACTGAAGTTAATTGTATTTATGTCCTACCTGTACCCTCACCCTGTACTCCCACAGTGTGTTCTCCACCCCGCTCCATATCCCCTACTTTGCACTCACCCAACACACAACCTCATCCCAGACTGCCAACTTGTGCCCCCCATTCCAATGACCTTTTTCCACCCACCACTCCAAGGTTAACAAACTCAATTCTAGGCCAGAGCTCTAAGCTGTTACCTTTTGCTCTTTACACTGAAGTTTTCTACCACACTATGTCATTACTCATTAGTGGGCATTGGGCGGAGATGGAGGAGGTGGTAAATGGAGATGGGGGGAAGCTGTTAATTGTTCTTAGTGGGGTATTAAATAATGGTGACAGCAGCAGCGGGATTGTTTCCTGCACAATGGATGGAAGGTGAATCACTGGAGTATATTTCTTCCTGTGAGATCCACGGCTAGTATGGGTTTCACAATACACCACAAGCAACAATGCAGAAATCATCAGACTCACAGAATCCTTACAGTGCAGAAAGAGCCCATTCGGCCCATCGACAATTCCACACAGGCCCTATCCCTGTAAGCCCCTGTCTTTACCCTGCTAGTCCCCCTGACACTAAGGGTCAATTTAGCATGGCAAATCAACCTCACCTGCACATCTTTGGAATGTGGGAGGAAACTGGAACACCCGGAGGAAACCCATGTTGACACAAGAAGAACGTGCAGGCTTCACACAATCATCCGAGGTTGGAATTGAACCCCAGGTCCCTGGCACTGTGAGGCAGTAGTGCTAACCTCTGTGCCACCGTGCTGCCCTTTGTCATTTTTCTTCTAAACTGGTGAGGATTCACAGTCACTGGACTGTGATCTCCAGGCAGAAATCTTAGTTCACGTTGACCATTAACTATTTCGGGTTCAAATCTGCATTTAAATTAAACCGTCCACCATCCTCAGACTGAATGGACGCAGAGTTGGGGTGACATGGGTGTGTTAGCAGATCATTAGGAAACTTCCATTCCAATGCCTTGCTTTGGTGTTAATGTGTTAATTTAGTAAAACATCCTACACAGGAGCATCATCCCATCAACATGTTGGGTTTATGCTGCAACTATACCGGACATTAGTGAGACCACATTTGGAATATTGTGTGCAGTTCTGGTCACTTCACTATAAGAAGGATGTGGAAGCATTGGAGAGAGTGCAGAGGAGATTTACCAGGATGCTGCCTAGTTTGGAGGGTAGGTCTTATGAGGAAAGGTTGAGGAGCTGGGGCTTTTCTCTTTAGAGCGGAGGAGGATGAGAGGCGATTTAATAGAGGTTTATAAGATGATGAGGGGGATAGATAGAGTGGACATGCAGAGAATATTTCCTCAGGTGTATGTAGCTGTTACTAGTGGGCACAACTGTAAGGTTCATGGTGGGAGATATAGGAGGGATGTCCGAGGTAGATTCTTCACTCAGAGCGGTTGGCGTGTGGAATGCACTGCCTGCTGTCATAGTGGAATTGGACACTTTAGGAACTTTCAAGCGGTTATTGGATAGGCACTTGGAACACACCAGAATGATAGGGAGTGGGATAGCTTGATCTTGGTTTCGGACAAAGCTTGGCACAACATGGAGGGCCGAAGGGCCTGTACTGTGCTGTACTATTCTATGTTCTCTAACATTAGTGGGTGCTCTTCCTCAACATTAATTCCAAATTCCCACAGTGGATGGTGCAGCCAATCACTCACCCTTTCCTTTCAACTCATTCTCAAAATATTCAGAGTTGGAATTTACTGTCCATCCCAGGTTATCCTGGAGAGGATTGAGGCCGTGTGAATGGTCACTTCTGAAGACAGCCAAAAGTCAATCATGTTGGTGTGGGAGTCACCTGTAAATGCGGAAGGAAAGACTTGCTTTTACATGTCACCTTTCATGACCTCAGAGCATCTCAAAGTGCCAATGAAGTGTTTTTTTGAAGTGTAATCACTGTTTTAAGGTAGAAAACGCAGTAGCCAGTTTGGACACAGCAAGTTCCCTCAAACAGCAGTATGATAATGACCAGATGATTTGGGGTTTATTTGAGGATGTTATTGAGGGACAAATATTGGCCAAAACGCCAGGGAGGACTCCCTTTCTCTTCTCCGGAGTAGTGCCAGGAAATCTCCTCCATCCACACATCTTCTACACCCAGCTTCTTCAAGCGAAGTGTTACTTATCACAAGCCCAGGATCCAGAACTCTCCCTGATTTCTCTTGCCTTGGGATCGTGCTGGGCACCATGGATATGAAACTGGGTAGCACGGTACCAACACTGGACCCAACTGACTTCAGGAGAGCTGGACAGATTTTAATTTTTTGATTTGATTTATTGTCACATGTATCAGTATACGGTGAAAAGTCTTGTTTCTTGCACGCTATACAGACAAAACATTCCGTTCATATAGAAGGAAAGGAGAGAGTGCAGAGTGTTACAGTCATGGCTAGGGAATAGAGAAAGATCAACTTAATGCAAGATATAAGTCCATTCAAAAGTTGACAGCAGCAAGGAAGAAGCTATTCTTGAGTCGGTTTGTACATGACCTCAGACTTTTGTAGGTGAAGAGAGAATGTCCGGGGTGCATGGGGTCCTTGATTATGCTGGCTGCTCTTCCAAGACAGCAGGAAGTGTAGAAGGAGTCAATGGATGGGAGGTTGGTTTGCGTGATGGACTGGGCTTCATTCACGACACTTTGTAGTTCTTTGCGGTCTTGGACAGAGCAGGAGCCATACCAAGCTGTGATACAAGCAGAAAGGATGCTCTCTAGGGTACATCTGTAAAAGTTGGTAGTTGGAAATTTGGCATGTAGTGGACACGCTAAATTTTCTCAGCCTCCTGAGAAAGTAGAGGCATTGCTTGGCTTTCTTACCTGTAGCATTGGTGTGGAGGGAGCAGGGCAGGTGACCCGGACAACTAGAAACTTGAAGCTCTTGACCATTTCTACTACATCCTTGTTGATGTAAAATAACTGTTGATTTATGGTGAGACTGCATTCCTGCTAATGGATATTCCAGGATTGCCCTCTGCATTAAAGCCCCGGATATCATTAGTGCCACTCAGTGTATGTATTCAGGGCAAAGTCAGGTGGAGCCAGTGAGAGAAAGTTTCCCATTCTCCAATTAAGCTCGGTATGTGTTGATTAGACAGTTACAGTGAGATTGTTGCCCACTTTACAATGAAAATGGGAAGTGTTAATCTTGCCCTGTTTATTATGGTAAGGGGGCAGCTGGAGCAGCGATGCAGATGAATGGAAAGGGTGCCTCCAGTCAGAAAGCACTCATTCAATGTTTGTGTAAAAGGCTGAATCTCTTCATCACCCCTTTGAAAAGGAGCTGTTGACGTTCAGTGACAGGAAAGTGCCTCAGGATTGCATTCCTTCCTCCTAAACTATGCGGCTCATCCCAGGTCAGCCTGGTAGTCAGGAGGGGGCAGGGGTTGGGGGGTGGAGACCCCTTCTGTGCGGTCAGAGAGGTGGGGGTGGGGAGGGAGGGGAGATGGCGAGTTTGCGCTCAAGTCTAAAACAGGCAGGAATGACTCGGCAGCCTGGCTTTACACATCATCCCTCTGCAAGTGAACAGGAAGTAAGAATAGGAGTGTCGCAAAGACTCGGGGGGTGCTGGGGGGGGAGTGGAGGGTGGGGGTAACACAGCTGATTCACTGTGCTCTGGTTTACACTATCGCAAAGTCAGAATCAACTCCCAGAGTCTCCGAATCACTTTCAATGAATTTCTGCTTCGCCTCTGAGTGGAATTTGTTCTCACTCTGCTCCCCTTTTCTAATGGTCTTCCTCCCCCTCCCATCCACCATCATCCCCCCTTCCCTTCTGAAAGCAGCAACGCTTGAAGGATTGCTTCACTCTCTCAGTTAACGGAACTCTCAAGATATGTAGCTTAGATGGATTGGCCATGGTAAATGTGTGGGGTTACGGGGATAAGGTGAAGGAGAGGTCCCAGGTACGACATTCTGTCAGAGTATCAATGGGCCGAATGGCTTCCTTCTGCAGTATAGGAATTCTATGATTCTGCAACTACCCCTGGCACCATCGCTGCCCTTTGTGCATGAGCTGAACTGAAGGCTGATCTACTGGCTATTTTGCTTCAGCGGTCAGGGCAGTTGACCCATATCCAAATCCTATCTCAGGTTCTCCAGCGGGTTTGGTTGGCCAGCAGGACTCCTGCTCAGCATTTCTCTTCTTCATATCCAGCGGCGTCCTTTAGGACTGAGAGACAGGTTTCCCATCTCAGCCCCCTGACTGAGATTAGCTAGTAAGAAGTCTCACAACACCAGGTTAGAGTCCAACAGGTTTATTTGATAGTAATCCCACAAGCTTTCTGAAACAGTGAACACCGTTTCCAAAACCTTGTGGGTTTACTATCAAATAAACTGGTTGGACTCTAACCTGGTGTTGTGAGACTTCTTACTGTGCTTACCCCAGTCCAACGCCAGCATCTCTACACCTTGAGATTAGCTAGGAAAGGACAGAGCAGGCATCAAACCTGGTGGGTACCACTCCTTAACAGATTTCTGGAAATATCCTTATGTTAAATTAGCAAAATAAAAATTAAGCAACTGTAAGTACTGGAGATCTGACGTAGGCAGAAGGAAAAAGAGGACAGCATGGTGGCAAAGTGGTTAGCACTGTTGCCTCACAGCACCAGGGACCCAAGTTCAATTCCAGCCTTGGGTGATTGTCTGTGCGGAGCTCTCCCTGTGTCTGCCTGGGAAACTCTGGGTGCTCCAGTTTCCTCCCACAGTCCAAGGATATGCGGTTTAGGTGGATTGGCCATGCTAAATTGCCCCTTAGTATCAGGGTGACTAGCTAGAGTAAATACATGGGGTTAGGACCTGGACAGGATTTTGTTTGGTGCAGACCCAGTGAGCCGAATGGCCTACTTCTGCGCTGTCGGATTCTATGTTTCTTTGGTTCTAACAGATTAGGGCACGTGCAGAAAAAATAATTGAATGGATGTGAGTATTGCTGGCTAGACCAGCAATTATTACACATCTGTAATTGCCCTTCGGAAGGTGGTGGCAAGATGCCTTCTTGAACCATTGCACTCTGTGTGGTGTGATGATGTTAGGAAGTTAGTCTCAGGATTTTGACCTGTCACAAACCATGCTGACATTAACTGCGAGGGTGTCTCAACTTGAAACACCTGTTTGTAGCAGTGTACAGTTCTGATTTTGAATTGTGTGAGCAGTCATGTGAAACCCCCGTGGGAACTAACCTCCCCAGTCATGTAACAATTACTAAAGACTGTTTATTAAACTAAAGAAAAGACAAATACACACAAATAGGACTATAACACTTTGAAGACAATTAAATATATGAATTACTGAACGCACACAAGTTCATATAAAAAAATTACCCCTTGTTCCACAATATATATCTGTAATCTCTGAACTCCTTAAGACTTTCCTGTTCTTAAACAACATCCAAATTAAGTAAATCTGTAAATCAAATCTAGCTTATAGTTACCACACAATACAGGGTAGACAATCAAGCCTGGGAAATGTCATTTCCTGATCCAGCAAAGATATTTAAAATGCCTTCATGAAGGTTTCTGCAATATTTTAGTTCTAAGATTTATTATCTGTACGCTGCCTCTGAGATGTTAAAAATGGTCTCTCAGCTGTGAGATATTAAACTGTGTTCTCAGCTCTTAGATGTTACAACGTCTTCTTGCTTCTGCAAGTGCTGGCAATTATACCCTGGTTTCTCTTTGATTCTCTCCTCTTGTGTATTTGGGCTCTCAGCATCTCTCACATTCTGTGACTCTCGGAATTAGCATCCATATACCTCCACTAATCTGTCAGTCACCTAGGTAAGCTGTTTCTTGATGATACACCTGATTCTGTCTGGATACCTTCTAATCTCATTACTGGCATAGGCCGCATTTCATCATTGACTTTGAATGCTCCTTGCTGCTGCTGTTGCTGGGCAGATTTTTACCTGTTGCTGGGCAGAGCACATTCTAGCATTTCTTATTAAATTCTTGTTCCTGCTGTTACCAGGCAGATCCATGACAGGCACAGGCACAGAGTTCCAAGTCCGGATGGTGAGTGATTGGAGGGGAAATTCCAGGTGGTCGTGGTGTTCCCATGCACCTATTGCCCTTGTATAATAGCTGGTAGAAGTCATGGGGTTGGAAGGTGCTGTATAAGGGACCATTCTGAGTTGATGAGTTCCCGCCATGTATCTTGTAGATACTACATACTGCTGCCACTGTGTGTCGGTGGTACAGGGAGTGAATGTTAATAGATGGCCAGCCAGTCAAGGTGGCTGCTTTGTCCTTGGTGGCGTTGAACTTCTTGAGTGTTGTTGGAGCTGCAGATGGATAGTATTCCATCTCATTCCTGTGCATTGTAGACAGTGGACAGGCTTTGGAAAATCAGGAGGTGAGTTACTTGCCACAAGAATTCTACCTGTCTTGTAGCCACAGTGTTTATACAGTTCATCCAGTTCAGTTTCTGGTCAACGGTGATCCCCAGGATGTTGATCATGTGGATTCAGCAATGGTAATGCCATTGAATATCATGGGCAATGGTTAGATCCTCTCTTATTGGAGATGGTCATTGCCTGTGCAGCACAAATGTTACTTGCCACTTGTAAGCCCAAGTCTTGATATTGGCCAGGTCTTATTGCATTTGGGCATGGACTGCTTCAGTATCTGAGGGGTTATGAGTGATGCTGAACATCGGACAATCATTAGTGAACATCCCCATTACTGACCTTACAATGGAAGAAAGATCATTGATGAAGCAGCTGAAGACAGTTTAACCAAAAGTAGAAAGTTAGAAAGAAAGTTTATTTTATTATTCACAAGTAAGGTTTACATTAACACTGTGTTGAAGTTAGTGTGAAATTCCCCTAGTCGCCACACTCCGGCAAAATGCGCCTAACTAGCACGTTTTTCAAAATGTGGGAGGAAACCGGAGCATCCTGTGCAGACACGGGGAGAATACGCAAACTCCACACAAGCAGTCACCTAAGCCGGGAATTGAACCCAGGTCTCCGGTGCTATGAAGCAGCAGTTCTAACCACTGTGCTGCTGTGCCATCCCATGAATGCACTATCTTGAGGAACATCTACAGCAATGTCCTGGAATTGAGATGACTGACCTCCAACAATCTTACTTTGTGCCAGTTAACCAAATCACCAGAGAATTTTCACTCTGATTCCCATTGAGACTGGTTTTGCTACGGCTGCCACACTCGGTCGAATGCAGCCTTGATGTCAAGGGCAGTCACCCTCACGTCTGGAATTCAATTCTTTATTCCATGTCTGCATCAATGGTGTAATGAGGTCAAGAACGGAGTGATCCTGGCAGAATCCAAATGGAGCATTTGGGTAATGAGCAGGTTGTTGCTGAGCGGGTGCTGCTGGATAGCACTGTTGATGATTCCTTCCATCAGCTGCTGATGATCGAGAGTAAGCTGAATGGGTAATAATTGGTCAGGTTGGATTTGCCCTGCTTTTGTGTAAAGGACATACCTGGGCAATTTTCTACATTGTCGGGATGATGCCAGTGTTGTAACTGTACTGGAAGAGCTTGGCTGGGGATGCAGAAAGTTCTGGAGCACAAGTCTCCAGGGCTATTGCTGGAATGTTAATGGGGCCCATTGACTTTGCAGTATCCAATACTTCCAACCATTTCTTGGAGTGAATTGAATTGGTTGGAGACTGGCACCTGAGATGCTGGAGGCCACAGACGCAGGCTGAGATGGATCATCCACTTGGCACTTCTGGCTGAAGATTGCTGCGAATGCTTCAGCCTTATCTTTGCACTGATGTACTGGGCTTCTCCATCATTGAGAATGGGGTATTTGTGGAGCTGCCTCCTCCAGTGAATTGTTTAATTGTCCACCACCACACATGGCTGAACATTGCAGGATTGCAGAGCTTGGATCTGATCCATTGGTTGTGGAATTGCTTCGCTCTGTCTATTGCGTGCTCCATGTGTTGTTTGGCACGCAAGTAATCCTGTGTTGCAGCTCACTAGGTAGGCACCTCATTTTGAGGAATACCTTGTGTTGCTCCTGCATGCCCTCCTGCACTCTCCATTGAACCAGAGTTGTCCCTTCCCTCTTTAGTTCATCCCCTGTCTTAGTGTCAATGGTAACAAGTGGGGTATGCCGGGCCATGAGGTTACAGCTTGTGGTGGTATAGAATTCTGCTGCTGTTGATGGTCCACAGCGCCTCATGGATACCCAATCTTGAGTTGCTAGGTCTGTTCAAAATCTGTCCCATTTAGCACAGTGATAGTGCCACACTACACGAGTATCCTGAATGTGAAGATGGAACTTTGTCTCCATAAGGACTGTGCGGTGGTTACTCCTACCGATGATGTCATGAACAGATGCAACAGGTAGGTTGGCGAGGATGAGGCCAAGTTTGTTTTTCTCTCTTGTTGGTTCCCTCACCACCTGTGCAGTCCCAGTCTAGCAGTTATATCCTCTTGGACCCAGCCAGTCTGTGATGGTATTACCAAGCCATTGTTGGTGATGGACATTGAAGACCCCTCACTCAGTGCTTCCTCCAAATGGTATCTAACACGGAGGAGTACTGATTCATCAGTCGAAGGGGAACAGTATGTGATAAGCTACATATATTAACATGGCAGGAACTCGCCAAGGCTCCTTGGAGTGAGTATGACTACGTCAGGCTGTTGCTTGCCAACTCTGTAAAACAGCTCTTCCAATATGGGCACAGATTCCCAGGTGTTAGTAAGGAGGACTTTGCAGGGTTGGCAGGGCTGAGTTTGTAGTTGTTATTTCTGATGCGTAGCTTGAAGTTGGTCCGTCCAATTTCATTCTTATAAACATTCTCACCCTTTTATATAACTGAGGCTTACTGGGCTATTTCACAGGGCAGTTTAGAGGGCTGTTACTGTGGATCTAGTAACATATGTAGACCAGACCAAGTAAGGATGGCAGAAGGACATTAGTGAACCAGATGGATTTCAATGACAATTGACAACGGCCATTATAAGACGTTTGATTCATGATTTCTAATGATTGAATTCAAATTTCAGCATCTGCTGTGGTGGGATTTGAACCCAGGTCCTCAGAGCACTCTCTGGGTCTCTTTAGCACTGATAAAAAGTCATCCAGTACTTGAAACCTTAGCTCTGTTCTTTCTTCACTGATGCAAACCTGCTGAGTTTTTCCGGAATTTTCCCTGGACTTTTTTCCCTGGATTACCAGTCCAGTGACAACTGAGTATGGATTTCCCAGTAAAAAATGAGAGGTTCGCATTTATATAGCACTGTTCACATGAGGGTGTCCCAAGATGTATTACAGCCAAGGAAGTAATTTTTGAAGTCTAGTCACTATACTCTCACTATGGTGATAGTTGGGAGGGAATTGTACATGGAGTCCTCAACATGCACTCTGACCCCACTAAGTCTTATGGTAGTAGGTCAAATGTGGATAAGGAAATCTCCCACACCCCCTCAGCTAATCAATCAATAGTCCTCCATGTGGACCACCAGTTAGAAGAAGCAGTGAGGGTGGCAAGGGCCTAGAATGTATATTGGGTGGGGGAATTTAATGTCTATCACCAACCTACCAGTTGCAGATGCATTTGCCCATGACTGTATGAGTAGCGGTGACTATGGCACAGAATAGCCCTTCAGATAGCGCAGTACTCCCTCAGTATGACTCCTCAGAAACTGCAACATTCCTTCAATATTACCTCACTCACGGTGAACCATTTGCTTAGTACTACCTCTCAGTCAGTGCAGCACTCCCTCAGTACTGCCCCTCTGACAGTGCAGCACTCCCTCAATACTGCCCCTCAGACAGTGCAGCTCTCCCTCAGTACTGACCTTCTGACAATGCAGCACTGCCTCAATACTGACCCTTTGACAGTGCGACACTCCTTCAGTACTACCCCGCAGACAGTCAGCACTCACTCAATAGTGTCCCACAGACATTGCAACACTCCCTCAGTACTGTCCCTCAGACAGTGCAGCACTCCCTCAGTACTATTCAGTATCTCTGGGGAATCAAGAACTAGGGGCCATAGTTTGAGGATAAGAGATAAACCTTTTAGTATTGAGGTGAGGAGAAATTTCTTCACCCAGAGGGTGGTAAATGTGTGGAATTCATTACCACAGAAAGTAGTTGAGGCCAAAATATTGCCTGATCTTAAGAATCGTGCCTTCTCTTTATAGTGCTTTGCCCTGACATGTTTTGAGTTTGTCACATACAGCCATTCCACCAAACCCTGTATTCACTGTGTTAAGCAGTTGCTTGCATTGATAATTGGTTATTTGGTTGCTTCTCACACTAGTGAATTTACTGTAAACTCTAATAACCTGCTGAAATATTAATTAAGTTTGTTTTAAATGAAGCTTTAACACTTATTTCAAAGCAGCAGATATCTCAGACTCCAGCCTGATATTGACCAGCCTTGAACATCGCAATAAATGAACATTAGAACTTAAGAAGCATCTGAGACCGGATCAGTGTTATTGATATTACGCACACAGACTCTGAGATCCTCCAGCATTCTCCTAGTGTCCTGCTGCAGAAAGTGGGGAGAAACTGTCTTTGTCTGTCTCTGTTGGAAGATTAGGACAATCCTCACAGAATTTCAGGGTCACGTGGATCTATTGAAAGCTTCAATCACTCATCAATCTTCTGAATTCAAGGGAATACAAAGTTAGCCTGTCTAATCCTTCCTTGTGATTTAACTCTTAGAGTCTAGGTGTCATTCTGGTAAATCTATAATCACTCCATCCATGGCCGCATATCCTTCAAAGTTGCTCTGCATAGAATCACTCTGCTCATGTGGGCGGCACAGTGGCACAAGGGTTAGCACTGCTGCCTCACAGTGCCAGGGACCCAGGTTCGGTTTCTGGCTTTGGTCACTCTTTGTAAGGAGTCTGCATGTTTTCCCTGTGTCTGCATGGGTTTCCTGTACGTGCTCCGGTTTCTTTCCACAGTCCAAAGGACACGCTGGTTAGATGCATTGGCCATGCTAAGTTCTCCCTTAGTATACCCGAACAGCACCAGAGTGAGGTGACTAGGGGATTTTCACAGCAACATCACTGCAGTGTTAATATAAGCCTACCTATGACACTAATAAATTATCTTTTAAAAACATTATCTTCTTCATTACTGTTATTTTGCTTATACTCAGTTTGATAAGTTTCTGACATGACATTAGTTTTCTTGGCCCAAACAAAACCAGAAAATGCTGGGAAGTCTCAGCTGATCTGACAACATCTCTGGAGAGAGAATAGAGCCAATGTTTCAAGTCTGGATGGCCCTTCGTCAGAGCTAAAGACAATAGAAATGGGGGTATTGTTGGTGGTGGTGGTGGTGGAGGCGGTTGGGGGATGTGGGGAATGTGGAGAGGGTCAGCAGCAGCTGGAGATGGGAGAGATTGACAAAGATGTCATGGACGAAAAGACAAAGGGAATGTACATAGTGGTGATCAAGGCTGAGAATGGCACTGGTAGTGGCACATTAAGAGATCAGAATGTTAAGTGGCAGAATAAAGGTGAGCAGCATGTCAAAGGACAACCTGAAATGGAACATACGGTCCTATTGGGCTGGTAAGGGAAAACGATGGAAAGCAAGATGAAAAAAAATGAAACAATGGAAGAAATGAAAATAAATTTTAAAATATAAAATAAGTGGGTTGATTTTCTGCTTTTGCTTCAGATTCCAGCATCCACAGTAATTTACTTTTAACTTAGTTTCCTTGGGTTGTCTGGCTTGCCAGCCAATCCTCAATTGTAAATATTGAAGCAGAGTAATGATTTAACATGTCCACCAATTCCTGCTTTTATCATCATTAGGGGATTGGCCGTGCTAAATTGTCCCTTAGTGGCCCAAGATGCGTAGATAAGGGGGATTAGCAGGGTAACTGTGTAGGGTTATGAGGATAGGGTCTGGGTAAGATGTTCTGTCAGAGAATTGGTGCAGGCGCAATGTGCTAAATGGCCTCCTGTAGGGATTCGATGATTTATTCTGACACCTTTTTGCTGTTCTTTGTATCTTTCTCATTTACCAGGATCTGTGTGCTTTTTTTGTATTATTGTATGTTTTTACTTTTAACTTGTCCCTTACCTCTTTAATTGTCCATGTCTGCTTTTTTTTGGCAAGTAGAACTCCTGCTTCTTCGGGGCATGAATGGTCCCATATTACATCCAACTTTTTTGAATGCCCCACACTGATCTATTCTTTTACCTGTTAACAGATTGCCCAGTTTACTGAGTACAGTCTCTGTCTCATTGCATTGAGATTAGCCTAACCTAAATCTAGGATGTTAATGCTGCAACTGTTTCACATTTCTTCCTTTCAAACACCACATTGAAATCATTCGCATTACGATCACGAGAGAAAAATGTAGGAAAAGCTCAGTAGACCTGGCAGCATCCAAGGAGAGAGGAGCAGAATTAATGAAAAGGAATTTCCATTTGTGGCGATCAGTGTGTTTCTCGCCGGTTCCCCTGTGCCTGAGGGTCGGAAAATCCCGGGAGCAGGGGGAATTCAAACAATCTTAGCTGCCGCAGTAAGTACGGGAACGAGATTACACCCGGGAGCAGTGGCTGGGGCAATCGCAGTAAGAAGTCTGACAACACCAGACAAGTCTGACAACAACGCTGGCATCTCCACATCATGGGGCAATCGCAACAGTGTTTGGCACCAGTACTGGATGCACTAAACCCCTCAGCCATGATCCAGCCCCACTAATATAATCCAGTGCAATGCCACCTGAATATTGTGGCCATAATGTCCAGTCTGTAAAGAGTCATACAGACTCAAAATGTAAACTCTGTCTCTCCCTCCACAGATGCTGCCAAATCCACTGTGTTTTCCCAGCATTTTTTTGTTTTTATTTGAGATTTCCAGCTAATGCAGTATTTTGCTTTCATTATATCCTGATAAAGTTAATTTATTAGTCACAGTAGTTTACATTAACACTGCAATGAAGTTACTGTGAAAATCCCCCAGTTGCCACGCTCCGGCGCCTGTTCGGGTGCACTGTGGGAGAATTTGGCATGGCTGATGCACCTAACCAGCATGTCTTTCAGACTTTGAGAGGAAACTGGAGCACCGGGAGGAAATCTACACAGACACAGAAGAACACACAGACAGTGACCCACGCCGGGAATCGAACCCCAGTCCCTGGCGCTCTGAGGCAGCAGTGCTAACCACTGTGTCACCGTACTGGCTGAAGACAGTGCACTCATTAAGGGAGTGCATTGCACTCACCTCATCAGCAAGAATCACCGTGCCACCCTGGGTGGCCTCAGTTGCAATGATCAGCATTAGTCAGCCAAAGGACCATAGGAAATAGGAACTGGAGTAAGCCATTCGACCCTTCGAAACTGCTCCGCCATTCAATAGGGTCATGGCTGATCTGACATTCTTCACATCCACTTTTCTGCCCTTTCCTATAATCCTTAATTCCCTTACTGTTCAAAAATCTATCTATCTCAGCCTTAAATATACACAAAGACTTTGCCCCCTACAGCTCTCTGTGGCCGGGAGTTCTAAAGACTCTCAACCTTCAGAGAAAAAATTCATCTTCTCAGTCTTAAATTGCTGCCCCTTTATTTTAAGATTATGCCCTCTGGTCCTAGATTTTTCCATGAAGGGAAACATCCTCTCAGCATTTACCCTGTCAAATCCTTAAAAATCTGATATGTTTCAATGAGATCACCTCTCATTCTTCTAAATTCTAATGTGTAGAATCCCCACCTGATTAACCTTTCCTCATTAGACAGTCCCTCCATTCCAGGGATCATCCTAGCGAACTTTCTCTGAACTGTATCTTTTAGAGGCGAATATCTGAATCTGCCGGGACTCTAAATGTTAAATGGAACTGGCCTTCATTACTTTGAGATAGATGGAACTGGCCTCTCTGAAGAGTTTGGCCTCTCTGGCTGTTGGGTAGAAACAGTAAGAAGTCTCACAACACCAGGTAAGCCTGGGAAGCCTGACAAAGGAACAGCACTCTGAAAGCTAGTGGATTTTGCTACCAAATAAACCTGTTGGACTTTAACCTGGTGTTGTGAGACTTCTTACTGTCTTTACCCCAGTCCAACAGCGACATCTTCACATCATGTTGGATAGAAAACCAGCCTTCTCCCCAATGAGGGTGCTAGCAGCTATACTGTTCAGTTGCTTTGAAATCCATCGTATGGATTCAGCTGTCTATTTCCCAAATTCCTTGCTTTTTGAAGTTATGAATTTTGTATAGCCCCTCAGAGCTCTGGCAAATAAAGTTTCTGATATGGCAATTCACACTCCAATTTCTCTGGACACCTGCTAATCTTGTTACTAGGCAAATAACATCTCAGTATTCTTTAGATGCCTGCACTGTTACTTGTTTGTTATGTTGTTTTCATCTCAAGTTCATTGTTAAACTCATTAACGTCCAAATTCCTAAAGTGTGCAGAGTAAATTTGCTTATGTTCACCAATATCAAGGTAATATGTAGACGTGCACCATCAGTAGTAACAAGAAACATGCTATAAATATAAAACTCAGTCGGTCCTATATGTGACTCCAGACCCACAGCCATGTGGGTGATTCTGAAATGGTCCAGCAAGCCAGTCACTTGTCAAGAAGATGGCTCACCATCACCTTCCCAAGGGCAGTGATTCCCAGCCTTTTCAGTAACATGGCACATTTCAACGAGACAAACTATTTCACGGCACACTCATCTTTATTCAGATGAATCGCCTGCTCATGAATGCCCCACAATGCAGTAGCGAACTGACAGTGGCCAATCACATATAAAGGGTGGGGCATAGAGTGTGCCACAAGTGGGCGGCATGGTAGCACAGTGGTTAGCGCTGCTGCTTCACAGCTCCAGGTCACTGTCTATGTGGAGTGTGCATGTTCTCCTCGTGTCTGCGTGGGTTTCCTCCAGGTACTCCGGTTTCCTCCCAGAGTCCAAAGATGTGCGGGTTAGGTTGATTGGCCATACTAAGAAATTTCCCCTTAGTGTCTAGGGATGCGTAGGTTAGAGGGATTAGTGGGTATAACATGTATAGGGATATGGGGGTAGGGCATGGGTGGGATTGTGTTCAGTGCAGACTCGATGGGCCGAAGGGCCTCTTCCTGCACTGTAGGATTCTATGATTCTATGATTCTATTTAGCAATCTACGAGAAAGGAAATGCGTTCTCACTGCATGGCCATTCATTCTGTGTGCTCAGTTTAAATCAGCATTCGGACTGTAGTTCAGTTTAATTCAAAGTCGTTATAGAATCCCTGCAGTGCAGAAGGAGGCCATTCAGCCCATCAAGTCTGCACTGAACACAATCCCACCCGTATTTACCCCCTGACACTGACAGTTCAGCATGGCCAATCAACCTGACCTGCACATCTTTGGACTTTGGGAGGAAACTGGAACACCTGGAGGAAACCCACACTGACACGCTGAGAACATGCAAACTCCACATGGACAATGACCGAAGCTGGGAATTGAACCTGGGTCCCTGACACTGCGAGACAGCAGTGCTAACCACTGTGCCACTGTACTGCCCTATATTCAGGCTATAATAATTTCAGCTAAAATGGCAATAGGTATTAGGCATGAAAATATACCATTCAATACCAATCAAAAAATAAGAAAAAACATTGTTGCATTCTAATATAACCACAATATATATATGAAAAGAACCTCTCTTAAATTTAGATGCCAAATCTAAGCAGCAAAGTTAGTTTATTGTAACACATTGTACGTGGTGTAATTGAGTAGACGCAAATTTAACTTCAGTCCTCAAAAAGACACATTCATTTGCTCTTTCCTAAAGTGACACATGCTTTGCATTGACATCGTGTTGTGTAACACTCAGTAACTCTGTTACATATCCCTGCTCTGTGTCTAATGAGAGCAATATATTTAATATTAGATAATGACTACACATTTCACAAAGATTGTTTTGGGTACTTGAGTTGGGGATAGCATCAACATAAAAGTTTTTATGTTGCTATTAGATTGAAAGATTGTCAAGCTATGATTCCTAAATGCAATTACAGATTCTACTCACACTGTCCCCGTAGTATGAGCCAGTATATTCCAGATCCCTATCCGCTCCTTCCATCATAGAATCTTCCAGTCTACTCTGCATGCTGCCTCCAGCACAGTTTAACCAGTGTATTCCAGTTCCCATGCACTGCCTCCACCACCACATCAGCCATCCTATTCTAAATCCCAATTGTTGCCCCCACAACACTGCCAGCTAATGCATTCTAGATTCCCCTCACTGCCTCCACCTTAGTATTTGCCAGTGTATTCTAGATCCCACTCATTGTCTCTGCCACACTTTTAGCCAGTGTGTTCCAGATCTAACACTTTGTTACCATCCCATTATCAGCCAGTGCATTTCTGATCCCACTCACTGTTTCCATCCCACTATTAGCCAGTGTATTCCAGATCCAACACTCTGCCACAATCCCACTATTAGCCACTGTATTCCAGGTCCCATTCACTGTTTCCACCAGACTGTCAGCCAGTTTATTCACAGCCCATTCAACTCTAGCTTCGGGTCACTGTCTGTATGGGGTTTGCACATTCTTCCCATGTCTGCGTGGGTCTCATCTGGGTGTTTCCTCCCACACTCCAAAGATGTGTGGGTTAGGTTGATTGGCCATACTAAATTGACCCCAGTGTCAGGGAGATTGGTAGAATAAATGTGTGGGATTAAGGGAATAGAGCCTGGGTGGGATTGTAGTTGGTGCAAACTCAATGGGCTGAATGACCTTCTTCTGTGCTGTAGGGATTCAATGATTCTGTGACTCATTGCCTCAACCACATTATCAGACAGTCACTCACTCACTCCCACCACTACACTAGTGTCTTCCAAATCCCATTCACTGCCTTCAAAGAGTATAAGCCAGTGTACACCAGATCCCACCTACTGCCTCCTTCACACTATTAGCCAGTATATTCATGTTTCCACTCAAAATTTCCACCAAAATATTAACCAGGGCATTCCATAATCCATTTACTGCCTCCACTACTGTACCAGCCAGTTTATTCTAGTTCCCACTCTCTCTCTCCACTGAGTATCAGCCATTGGATTTGTTATATATTTAAGTGGTTGCAGATTGCTTTAAGGGTTGATCGCATGATTTGATGGTGATGTCATTAGGCTGTTACACAGGCTAAAACGTTGTGTGATTTCAAGAAGAAATTAGATATAGCTCTTGGGGCTAAAGGGATCAAGGGATATGGGAGGAAGGGGGGATCAGGATATTGAATTCGCTGATTAACAGGCTTGAAGGGCCGAATGGCCTACTCCTGCTTCCAGTTTCTATGCTTCTATGTGTCTATGTCAGTTTGTATTCTTACAGACAAAAGCTCCTGGAATAATTTGTTGTTGTTAATTTGAATCTACAGGTACAAACCCTGGCTGGGATTCTCACAAAATTCTAAGTCCTCAGCATGTGGGAAAGTGGGAGTACATATTACAGCTTTTTTTAAGCATCATTTCCAGAATGAATCTCCCACACTCTGTGCGTGACAGAGTGCTCCAGCGTAATTCACACTGGAAATCAGGGACCAGGGCCTATTCCCGCCTCAGAGGCTGGCAGCGTACAGCTGATTGGGCCACTGTGCATGTGCTGATCCGACAGAGCGGAGTTCGGCGCATAAAAAGTGTCCCTGCATAGCCAGTTCCCGATTGCTGGCCTTTCTGATTGCTAACCAGCCCCATAATCCCCCATTGTTGGCCTTCCAATCCCCCTCCCCGATCACTGGCCTCCCGGACCTCCCCGGGCCAGGCCCTGTGTCCCCAACCCCTGCTCAGTCCCAATCTCCCCCACTCCCCCCTCCGACAGTCCCAAGCCCCCCACACAGTCCCAAACCCCTAGAGTGTCCTGCACCCACCCCCTATCCTGATGGCCAGCCATGACTCCCCTCCTAGCTAAAGCCAAACGTCCCAATAATCTCAACTCCCTCTCCATCCAGATGGCCAGCCCAATCATCCCCTCCCTCCCTCTCCCAGTCATCCCAAGTACAGAATGGCAGTGGGTTCTCCCCACCCAACCGATCATCCCCCGTGGACCCCGCCCCAATAGACCCAGGTCCCTCTGGCCCTACCCCCTTGGCACTGCCTGATGCCCTGTGGGGTGTGTCCAGATGCCAGTTTGTCTCTTGGGTGGTGCTGGGGGCCAAACTGGCACTGCCCAAGGGGCAATCCTCTTACTCTTGAGGGGGGCTTAAATGGCCTCTGGGGGGTTGGAGATGCTAACGGGCCTGGAGACTTTAGTGCTGGGCATGCAAGTAGCGATTTCCATATTGGTGATGCTGTAAATCTTAGTCGTGGTGATTTGCTGAGGCCATGATGCCCAGCGGGAAGCCTGCAAAATGGCCCTCAATGATGTCTCCTACCCTGCTGTACTATCAAGCACCACAGCAAGCTGGGAGAATCGTCTCTCACATCTTTTTCTTTCTGTGTAAAACACAAAACCTATAATATAGTTAAGACATTGCAGTATTCCAGATCCTTCATACTTCCTCCAACACTGTATCAGACATTGGATTCAAGATCCCACTCACTGCCACCTCCACCCTCTCAGCCAGTGTACTGTACATCCTACTCAATCCCTCAACCATATCATCACCCAGTTTATTCCAGATCCCACGAGTATCAGCCAGTACATTCTCAAACCTCCAAGCTGACTGCACTACACTGTCAGCTAGTGTATCCCAGATCCCACTCTCTGCCTCCACAGTGGATTCCAAGTCTCACTCCCTGTCTCCATCACCATACCAGCCAGTGCATCCCAGATCCCAGTCACTGCCTACTTTGCACTGTCAACCAATGTATTTATGACTCCACTCACTATTTCCACCACAATAATATCCCACATCTCACTCTCTACCTCCACCACTGTATCAGCCACTGTATTCCAGATCCTGAGGGCAACAATGCCACAGTTAGGAAACAACAAAGAAAAGGTTAGGAGGAAATATGTCTTAAGGTTAAGGGGCAAAGATCTCCAAGTATGACAAAATGGTCTATAGGATTGGGACTGATAACCTCCATGGTTTCTTTCTCTTGTGTCTCTCATATCTCCCCCCCCCCACCTTCCACCTGTCAGCTTATCGTTTCTTGAGATCCATCTCCTGCCATCATTTCTTCATCCCAAAAAATAATTCATCTATCCCTTCATGACCCCCATGCTAACCAACATTGTTATTAATTCAGCAACAATGCCCATAGCTCCCAAGGGGTTGTCTGTCCTTCCTCCCTTCCTTTCTTCCTTCCCTCCCTTTGTCCTTCCTTCCTTTGTACCCTCCCTCCGCCCTTCCTTCCCTCCCTCCATCCTTCCTTCCTTCCTTCTTTCCATCCCTCCCTCCGTCCTTCCTTCCTTCTTTCCATCCCTCCCTCCGTCCTTCCTTCCTTCCTTCTTTCCATCCCTCCCTCCGTCCTTCCTTCCTTCCTTCTTTCCATCCCTCCCTCCGTCCTTCCTTCCTTCCTTCTTTCCTTCCCTCCCTCCATCCTTCCTTCCCTCACTGCTACTAAATTATCGGACTGTTTATCCAACCAAGGAACGGTCAAATACTTCTTCCAATTAAATATTGGGAAGACTGGAACTTCTGTCCCCTCCATTAACACTGTTCCCAAACTACCAACTCTGGCCTTTCCCTGATAACTGTCTGAGACTAAGCCAAACTCTTCACAACCTTGGCTTTATATTTAAACCCAAGATGAGTTTCCAACCATTTGCCTGTGTCATCACTAAGGCTGTCTAACTTCACCAATCTGTCATGCCTGGGTTCATCTGCTGCTGCAACTCTCACCCATGTCTACTGTATCTCAAGATTTGACTATTCCATTGCACCCTGGCTGGCCTCCCACATTCCACCCTCCATAAACTTGAAGTCTGCTGCCTGTGTCCCTTCTTGTGCCATGTCCCATTTACCCATCAGCGCAGTGCCCGCTAACTAACAGTGGCTCAGGCCAGAGCGAGCAAAGTCTTGGTTTTAAAATTCTTACGCTTGTTTTGAAATCCTTCTGTATTCTCACCTCTTCTTGGCTCTGTAATCTCCTCCAGTCCCACAGACCTCCAAAATATCCCTGCTCCCCTCATACTGGCCTCCTGAGAATCCCTGATTTCAATCACTCCATCATTGGTGCCCATTGCAACTGCCATATTCCCAAGTTCTGGAATTGTCTCGTGCTCATCCTCTCCACTACTTTCCTCCTTGAAGATGTTGTTTCAATCCTATCTATCTCTGTGTTGAAGGGTTTGACCACCTGCACTAAGATTGCCTTTTGCTGCTATCAGATTTGACTTCATAACGCCCCTGTGAAGCAGCTTGGGATGTTTGATGGTGTTAAAGTTACTCTACTAATACAGGCTACTGTGTTGTTGCTATGGTTAGGGACAATCTCCATAGTTAGGGACCATGAGGCAAGAGGATTCTCTGATTTCTATATATGCAGTCTATCAAAGAAGGAAGTAGGTTTCAATTTATATAGACAATACCCATGCTCCCTCTCATCTTCTTTGCTCCCTCAAACAGACCTTGTATACGTATTTTTGATTTAATTTTCTTAATTTTGATTTTGATTTATTATTGTCACATGTATTAGTATAATATATGAAAAATATTGTTTCTTCGCGTTATATAAACCATACTGTTCATAGAAAAGGAGAGGCGGGGGTGCAGAATGTAGTGTGACAATCACAGCTAGGGTGTAGAGAAAGATCAACTTAATGCAAGGTTAGGTCCATTCAGGAGTCTAACAGCAACAGGGAAAAAGCTGTTCTTGAGTCTGTTTTGTGACCTCAGACTTTTGTATCATTTTCCTGATGGAAGAAGATGGAAGACAGGATGCCTGGTATATCTGGTGTATGGGTGGGCACAGTGGCAGAGTGGTTAGCACTGCTGCCTCACAGCACCAGGGATCCAGGTTTGATTCCCAGCTTGGGTCACTGTCTGTGTGGAGTTTGCATGTTCTCCCCGTGTCTGCGTGGTTTTCCTCCGGACTCTCCGGTTTTCTCCAATGCTCCAAAGATGTGCAGGTTAGTGAATTGACCATGCTAAATTAGCCCCAGTGTCAGTTGGGGGGGGGGTACTAACTAGGGTAAATGCTTGGGGTTGTGGGGATAAGATCTGGGTGGATTGGTCGATGCAGACTCGACGGGCTGAATGGCTTCCTTCCGCACTGTATGATCTATCTGAAGTGTTTTTCTACATGTTTCTCTCTGCATTATTAGTTCTCAGATGTGAGTGATGTGAGTTCAGTTCCAGCATGGAGTCAAACTTATTTGTCTCTTTGGCTGTTTGTCTCCCTCTCTCTGCCTCTCCTGCTTTCTATCCATTTCCACACTCTGGTCTTCTCTCTCTATTCTCGTCTGTCTTGTCCTGTCTGCATCTCTCTTTTCACTCGTCTGCCCCTCTGTCCCAGTGCCACTTTTGTGAATCTCTCACTCCGCATTCAACATACATCACTCTCCCAGCTTTCACTGTCGAGAATGGGGTGATGTTTAAGGTTTTATTTATTTATTAGTGTCACAAGTTGGCTTACATTAACATTGCAATGAAGTTACTGTGAAAATCCCCTGGTTGCTACTCTCCGGCGCCTGTTCGGGTACATTGGGGGAGAATTTCACACGGCCAATGCACCTAATCAGCATGTCTTTCAGACTGTGGGAGGAAACTGGAGCACCTGGAGGAAACCCACACAGACACAGGGAGAACGTGCAAATTCCATACAGCCAGTGACCCAAGCTGGGAATCGAACCCAGATCCCTGGCACTGTGAAGCAGCTGTGCTAACCACAGTGCTGCTGATGGGTTCGCGCTGGCCTGTCCATTTACACCCTGCTCAAAATCTGCCTTCAGTGGTGCATTATTGAAACTGAACAGGGGGTAAATTGGGGACTTGGACCTGAACATATCCAGTTCTACCTGGGTGAATTTGATTAAAATCAAGGTTCTGCCCGTCAGTCCTTTTCTTTTATCCCTCTGAGTATCAATCTGCATCTGAGTATTCCTCTCTCTGCATCTGTTTCCCAATATATCTTTTTCACCCTGCATTTTTGGTTGCCTGTCTCTCTCCTTCCATCTCCGTCTCTGTGTCTTTCACTTTGTAACTCTCTTCTATCGATTCTCACATTGCTTGTTGACTCTCTCAGTGTATCAGTTCACGCGTCCTTCCCTTATTTCTGTAGTGCCGTCTAATTTTGGGAATGAAATAGTTTCGCTGGCAATGAGATCTATTTATTAATTATTTATTAGTGTCACAAGTCGGCTTACATTAACACTGCAATGAAGTCACTGTGAAAATCCCCTAAGTCGCCACGCTCCGGCGCCTGTTCGGGTACACTGAGGGAGAATTTAGCATGGCCGACGCACCCTAACCAGTACTTCTTTGCGAAGATGGTGGTGGAAGTAATATCTCCACAGTCAGTCGCTGTTTCCTTCCAAGATCATTTTCTGTCGGAAGTCAGGAATTAATCCTATCCGCGGAGCGGAAACTGGGAAGGGAAGGTTGAACATTACGCAAAACCTTAGTAGAAAGAGAAGGCAAATTTGAATTTAACATAACAAAAAATCTATTGTCAGACCTCAGAGGCCTAGTTATTTCTGCTTTAGATTTCTGTCAGCATTTAGCTGTACGACGGTGATTTTTTAAAAAATTTGGGAACTGTGTTTTGTGCCTTCAGTTATTTTCTCTTTTACGTTCGACACATGAAAGGGTTTTTTTTATATAAGTGGTCTGTGAAAACAAGGCTTGTAAAAGCCGTACCACCCACTTCCAAAGAATGCCACGCATGCAATTAGGAGCAAGCTCACAGGCAGGGGTTAGAGTTCAAAGGGAAGCCTGAGTTTGCCTCCTCCCCGCCTCTGACAAACACAAACCCATTTACAGCCCCCAAAGTCATCAATACTTATCAATGGTAAACTGCACAAATCAATGGGGGAGCTGGGCAGGGTGGGGGGAGGGGAGCTGTCAGGGATCTGGCCCATCCCAGAGGTGGCAGCCTTATCCATTCAGCAGGGTTGGGGGTGGGGTGGAGAATCACTTGCTTGCACACACAATGACCTCCCAAAGCTTCCACGCTGAATATATATAAAACCTACCTCTCACCCCGCTATCCCCCCCCACCCCCCCCACTCCTGGAAAAAAAGACGTTTGCTAGCCCCAGGGGAAGGGAGGATGTAAGAGTGGAGGGAATAAGGGGCTGCGATTCATTCACAGAAAGGCTCACACAGAGGACTGGGTCATTCAAACAGCCTCCACAAACCAGAGAAAACAAAACCTCAAAATAATCTGTGCAAGAACAATATTTGCCAAGGAACACCAACCCCCCCGCAACCATCTCCACCCTACCACCCTCACTCCTCCCCCCCCACCACCCCTCACCCCTTCTTCACCCTCACTCTCCACAATCCCCACTCCCCCATCTCCCCTCTTCACTCCTCACCACCCTTCACCCCATGCCCACCCTCACCCTGCTCCACAATTCCCACCTTCATCTCTCCCTCCACCCTCACTCCCTCCCCACTACCCCTCACCCCATCCTCACTCTCACTCTCCACAATCCCCACCCCCCCGTCTTCCCTCCTTCACCCCTCACCACCCTTCACCCCATCCCCACCCTCACTCCCCCCCCACAATCCCCACCCCCACCTCCCCCTCCACCCTCACACCCCCAACCACCCTCAGCTCACCAGCCACTCAGTAACCCTCCATTTCAAGTCCCCTCACCTCACCAGCCCCTCCACCATCCATTTCCACCCCACCACCCTCACCCCCTCAACCCCCCCCCACCACCCTCACACCCCAACACCCTTCACCCCAGCCCCACGCTCACCCCCCCTCACAATTCCCACCCGCATCTACCCCCTCCACCCTCATACCCCCAACCACTCCTCAGCTCACAGCCACCCAGCAATGCTAATTTCAAACCCCCCTTCACCTCACCAGCACCCCCACCACCCCGTCACCTCACCCTGTTCCACTCCTTAGTTTGCCCCCCACCATCTGTCACCCAACCATTCCCAATGTCTGAGCTGAACTGTCACAATACCAGGTTAAAGTCCATCAGGTTTATTTGGTAGCAAAAGCTTTCGGGGCGTTGCTCCTTCGTCAGGTAAGTGGGAGCTCTGTTCACAGACAGGGCATATAAAGACACAAACACAAAATAATGTATCCCAGTCCAACGCTGGCATCTCCACATCATGAGCTGAACTGGCCAGTTAAAGAGAGACCTTCATTTATATCGTGCCTTTCACAACCTCAAGCTGCCTGAAAGCAATTTGAAGCCAAAAGATGCGAAGCTTTCCAAAGGCTACGATTGTCATCCTTCTGGGATTGCCTTGGAGCCTCCAGGAATTAATCAGCAACCTTCTGGATATTGCCACAAACTACCGAAGGGAATAAATTGGGGCCAAAACCAGAAAAAGGGGGAAAATCTCAGCGTATCTGACAGCCTCTGGGGAGAGAGAACAGAGCTAACGTTTTGAGTCTGGATGAGTCTTCATCTTCTTGATAGCGTTCTCTCTCGTTACAGACACTGTCATCCCGCTGAGATTTTCCAGCATTTTCTGGTTTTGTTTCAGACTCCAGCATCCTCTGCAAGAGATGATGTGGAAATGGTCGAACGCTTCAGGATTTTAGATATCCAGATCACCAACAACCTGTCCTGGTAACCCCATGCTGACACTATAGTTAAGAAAGCCCACCAATGCCTCTACTTCCTCAGAAGACTAAGGAAATTTTGTATATCCCCTACGGCTCTCACCAACTTTTACAGATGCACCACAGAAAGCATTCTTTCTGGTTGTATCACAGCTTGGTATGGCTCCTGCTCTGTCCAAGACCGCAAGGAACTGCAAAGGGTCGTCCATAACTCAAACCAGCCTCCCATCCATTGACACTGTCTATACTTCCCACTGTCTTGGAAAAGCAGCCAGCATAATTAAGGATCCCACACACTCTGGACATTCTCTCTTCCACCTTCTTCTGTCGAGAAAAAAGTACAAAAGTTTGAGGACACTTTCCAACCGACTCAAGAACAGCTTCTTCCTTGATGCTACTAGACTTTTGAATGCACCTATGTTTCATTAAGTTGATCTTTCTCTACACCTAGCTATGACTGTAACACTACATTCTGCACTCTCTCCTTTCCTTCTCTATGAATGGTATGCTATGTCTGAACAGCGTGCAAGGAAAACACTTTTCACTGTATACTAACACATGTGACAATAACATATCAAACCAAATCGAATAATTTGCTTTCATATGATATGAGATAAATCACAGAGCAGGTGAGGATTACAGAATCTGTGAAGTTTCTTCATTTGGCATGGATATGCCTGTTCATTATTTGTGCCCATATCGGAGATTATGGGGAGAAGGGACAAGGTGAGGCAGGTGGAAGAGGGACATTAGAACATAAGAAATAGGAGCAGGAGTAGGCCAACTAGCCCTTCGAGCCTGTCCCGGCATTCAATAAGATCATGGCTGATCTGTCGTGGCTCAGTTCCAGATTCCCACCCTCTCCCCATAACCCTTAATCCCCTCTCTTATCAAAAACCCATCAACCCGCATCTTAAAAATATTTAGCGAGGTAGCCTCCACCACTTCAACGGGCAGAGAATTCCAGAGATTCACCACCCTTTGAGTGAAGAAGTTCCTCCTCAACTCTGTTCTAAACTGCCCCCCCTTTATCTTGAGGCTGTGCCCCCTAGTCTGCTATCCTTTCTGAGTGGGAAGAGTCTCTCCACCTCTATCCTATCCATCCCATTCATCATCTTATACGTCTCAATGAGATCTCCCCTCATTCTTCTAAACTCTAACGAGTACAAGCCTAATTTATTCAGCCTCTCCTCCTCTGCACTCCCTCCAAGGCCAAAATATCCTTGCTTAAGTACGGTGCCCAAAACTGCACACAGTACTCCAGCTGCGGCCTCACCAATGCCCTATACAGCCGCAGCAAGACCTCCCTACTTTTATATTCAATCCCCCTCGCGATGAAGGCCAGCATCCCATTCGCCTTCCTGACCACCTGCTGCACCTGCAAGCTGGGTTTTTGCGACTCATGCACAAGGACCCCGAGGTCCCTCTGCACCGTCGCCTGCTGCAGTTTTTCTCCACGTAAGTAATAATCCTTCCTACCATTATTCCTACCAAAGTGGACCACCTCGCACTTGCCAACATTAAATTCCATTTGCCATTTCCTGGCCCATTCGCCCAGCCTATCTAGATCCTTCTGTAGACTCTCCCCACCCTCCGCACAATTTGCCTTTCCACCAATTTTTGTGTCATCAGCAAATTTCGACACCCTACACTCGGTTCCCTCTTCCAGATCATCTATATAAATGGTAAATAGCTGAGGCCACAGCACCGACCCCTGGGGCACTCCACTAGTCACCATCCGCCAATCCGTATAGCACCCATTGACCCCCACTCTCTGCCTCCTATTTGACAACCAGTCCTCTATCCACGCTAACACCCTACCCCCAACTCCATGCCCCCTGACCTTCTGCAATAACCTCTTGTGAGGTACCTTGTCAAACGCCTTCTGAAAATCAAGAAAAACCACATCCACCGGCTCTCCTCTATCCACCGCCCTAGACACATCCTCATAGAACTCCAGTAAATTTGTCAGACACGACTTCCCTTTAACGAAACGGTGCTGCGCCTGCTCTATCAAGCAGTTCCCCTCAAGATGCCTCGCTATTTCCTCCTTGATGACGGATTCTAACATTTTACCTACAACAGATGTTAAACTAACATCATATGACTGACCCTTGAGGAACAAGTCCCAGTACAGCGAAGGCGACCTGAACAGAGCCCAGTGCACAAGGGGAGAATTCATTGTGCCAGAACAAACAATGGTCTGTCTCCGTCAGAGAAATGATACAGAAGTGTGAGGTCATGTACCAACCAACTCAAGAATAGCTTCTTCCCCACTGCTGTCAGACTTTTGAATGGACTTACCTTGCATTCAGTTGATCTTTCTCTATACCCTAGCTACGACTGTAACACTACATTTTGCACTCTCTCCTTTCTTTCTCCATGAACGGTATGCCTTGTCTGTATAGCGTGCAAGAAACAATACTAAACCAAGTGACAAAAATAAATCAAAACAAAAAACACAATATTTGTACAACTCTCAACATCTGTGCAACTCTCCATAGGGTCTCCTTAGGATCTTTTAAGAGACTTTTGGATAAGTACATGGAACTTAGTAAGGTGGAGGGTTATACGTAAGCCTAGTAGTAGGGACATGTTCAGCGCAACTTGTGGGCCGAAAGGCCTGTTTGTGCTGTAGTTTTTCTATGTTTCATATCCATAGTTTCCATATCTGCACGACTCTCCATATCAGTACAATGCTCTATATATGTACAAGTTTGTACATCTGTACAACTCCCTATATCTGTACTTTCTCTATCTGTACAACTCTATATCTGTCCAACTCTGTATATCTGTACAACTGTCAATATCTGAACAGATCTCCATATCTGTAAAATTCTCTATATCTGTACAACTCTCTATGTCTGTACTTTGCATTTCTGTGCAACTCTCCATATCAGGACAATTCTCTACATTGGCACAACTCTCCGTAACTGTACACTCTTTATCGGTACAACGCTCGATATCTGAAACTCACCATATCTGTACTCTCTATACCTGTGAAACTCTCTATATTTGTCCAACTCTCTACATCTGTACAATTCAATATCTGTACTTTCTATATCGGTCCAACTCTTTGTATCTATACTGTCCATATCTGTGCAACTCTCTTTCTTTATACAACTCAGCTACGACTCTCATCAACTTTTACAGATGCACCATAGAAAGCATTCTTTCTGGTTGTATCACAGCTTGGTATGGCTCCTGCTCTGCCCAAGACCGCAAAGAACTACAAAAGTTCTTGAATATGGCCCAATCCATCATACAAACCAACCTCCCATCCATTGACTTTGTCTACACTTCACACTGCCTCAACAAAGCAGCCAGCATTATTAAGGATGCCACGCACCCCAGACATTCTCTTTTCCACCTTCTTCCATCAGGAAAAGGATACAAAAGTGTGAGATCAAGAATAGCTTCTTCCCTGCTGCTGTCAGACTGTTCAATGGGCTTACCTTACATTAAGTTGATCTTTCTCGACACCCTAGCTATGACCATAACACTACACTCTGCACTCTCTCAGTTCCTTCTCTGTGAACGGTTTGCATTACCTGTGAAGCGCGCAAGAGACAATACTTTTCACTGTATGTTAAGAACATAAAGAACATAAGAAATAGGAGCAGGAGTAGGCCATCTAGCCCTTCGAGCCTGCCCCACCATTCAATAAGATCATGGCTGATCTGTCGTGGCTCAGTTCCACATTCCCACCCTCTCCCCATAACCCTTAATCCCCTCGCTTATCAAAAACCCATCAACCCATGTCTTAAAAATATTTAGCGAGGCAGCCTCCACCACTTCAACGGGCAGAGAATTCCAGAGATTCACCATCCTTTGAGTGAAGAAGTTCCTCCTCAACTCCGTTCTAAACCGCCCCCCCTTTATCTTGAGGCTGTGCCCCCTAGTCCTACTGTCCTTATACAACTCTCTACATCTGTACTCTCTATATCTGTGCATCTCTCCATATCTGCACAACTCTCCATATCTACACAATTCTCCATATGTGCACAACTCTCCAAACCTGCTCAACTCTCCAAACCTGCTCAGCTCTCTGTATCTATACGAGTCTCTATATTTGTACAATTCTCTATATCTGTACAACTTTCTATGTATTCTCTATACCTGTATGACTCTCGATATCTGTACTGCACTCCATATCTGTACAACTCTCTACATCTCTGTATCTGTAGAACTCTCTGTATCTGTAGAACTCTATATGTGTACTTTCAAAATCCATACAACTCGGTACATCGGTACAACTCTCCATATCTGTACTGCTCTCCATATCTGTACTGCTCTCCATATCTGTACAACCTATATTGTATAACTCTATATCTGGGCAACTCACTACATCTGTTCAACTCTCTATGCCTGTACTTTCAATATCTGTGCAACTCTCTATATCTATACAACTCTCTATATTTGTATAACTCTCCATATCTGTACTCTCCATATCTGTGTAACTCTCTATACCTGTACAACTTTCCATATTTGTATAGCTCTCTTTATCTGCACCCTTTATATCTGAACAGTTCTCTATGTCTGTACAACTCACTATATCTTTATTCACTTCATCTATACAATTTTCTTCATCTGTACAACACTATATCTGCACTCTCTACAATTCTATATGTCTGTACTTTCCATATCTATACAGTTCTCCTCTCTTTATTCTCTATATCTGTACAACTCTGTCTGTAGAACCTTCTATATCTGTTCAACTCTCTATAACTACTCTTTATATCTGCAAAATGCTCTATATCAGTACAACTTTCTATATCTGTGCAAACCTCTATATCTGTGCAACTTTTTATACTTGTTCAATGCTCCATACATGCATTTTTTATATCTGTATATCTCTCTGTATATGCACAACTCTGTACATCGGCACTCTCCGAACCTATACTCGTTATATCTTACAACTCTGCATTATTGTACAAGTGTCTATATCTGTGATTTCCATATATGTATAATTCTCTATATTTGTATAACTCTCAAATCTGTACTCTCCATGTCTGTGCAACGCTTTATACCTGTACAACTCTCTATGTCTGTACACCTCTCTATATCTGCACCCTCTATTTCTGTACAGCTCTCTCTATCTGTACAACTCATTATATCTGTACTCTCTGTATCTGTGTAACTCTCTATCTGTACAACACTCTATATCTGTACTATTCTCTATATCAGTATAACTCTCTATATCTGTACAAATCTCTATATTTGTACAACTCTTTATATCTGTACAATTCTCTATATCTGTTCAACTGTCTATGACTACTTTCTTTTTCGGTAGAACTCTCTATATCTGTACAACTCTGTACATTTGCACTCTCCTAATCTGCACTCTATATCTGTACAACTCTGCATATCTGTACATGTCTCTATATCTGTACTCTCCATATCTGTGCAACTCATTATATCTGTACAACTCTCTATATCAGTACAACTCTTTATACCTGTACACCTCTCTATATCTGTACAACTCTCTATATTTGCACCCTCTATTTCTGTACAGCTCTGTATATCCATCCAACTCCCTATATCTGTACAACTCGCTATATCTGTACTTTCCATATCTGTACTCTCCATATCTGTACAACTCTCCATATTAGTAAAAATTTCCATATCTGAACTCTGCATATCTGCACAACTCTCTATATCTGCATGATTCTCTATTTGTGTACAACTCTCCATACCTGTACTCTGTATATTTGCACAACGCTCCCCATCCTTACAACTCTCTATATCCGCACTCTCCACATCTGCTCTCTCTGTATCACTACAACTCTCTATATCTGTACTCTCTATATCTGTATAAATCTCTATGTCAGTACAAGTCTCTATGTTTGTTCAACTCTCCATATCTGCACTTTCTACACCTGTACAACTCTCTATCTCTGTACTTTCTATAACTGTAGAATCCTCTATATCTATACAACTCTTCATATCTGTGCAACTCTCTGTACCTGTACAACCCTCTATATCTGTTCAACTCTCTATAAGTGTACAACACTTTATATCTGTACTCTCTATCTCTGTACAACTCTCTATATCTGTACAACTCTCCATAGCCGTACAACTCATTATATCCGTACAATGCACTAGATGTGGCCAGCTCTTTTTATCTGTACTTTCTATATATGTACAACTCCCTACATCTGCAAGTCTCCATTTAGATACCCTCTGTATCTGTACAGCTCTATATCTGTAGGACTGTCTATATCTGCACCCTTTATATCTGTACATCTCTGCATATATGTACAGCTCTCTATATCTGAACTCTCTTTATCTGTACAACTCCTCACACCTATAATCTCTACATCTGTACAACTCTCTACATTTCTACAACTCTCTATATCAGTACTACTCTGTATATCTGTAAACTCTGTACAGCTGTACAACTCTCTACGTCTGTACAACTCTTTATATCGGTACAACTCTCTACATCTATGCAATTCTCTATAGGTGTACTTTCCATATCTGTATATGTCTACCTCTGAATAACTGTACAGAAATAGAGAGTTGCACTGAAATAGGGAGTTGCACAGATATAGAGAGTTCTACAGACATAGAGAGTACAGATATAGAGAGTACAGATACAGAGAGTTGTACAGATATAAAGAGTACAGATATGCAGAGTTGTACAGATATGCAGAGTTGTGCAGATATAAAGAGTATAGATATTGGGAGTAGTACTGATATAGAGAGTTGTACAGATGTGGAGAGTACAGATATAGAAAGTTGTACAGATATTGAGTTGTACGGATATGGAGAGTTGTACAGATATAGAGTACAGATATAGAGAGTTAGATATAGAGAGTTGTACAGATATAGAGAGTACTAATGTATGGAGTTATACAGATATAGAGTACAGATATAGAGAGTTCAGATATAGAGAGTTGTACAGATATAGACAGTACTAATGTATGGAGTTGTACACATGTAAAGAGTTATACAGAAATAAAGATTTGTACGTATAAAAAGAGTTGTACAGATATAGTGAGTAATACAGATATAGAGAGTAGTACAGATATAGAGAGGAGTACAGATATAAAGAGTACAGATATAGAGAGTTGTACAGATATAGAGAGTACAGATATAGAGATTTGTACAGATATAGAAAGTTGTAAGGATATAGAGAGTGCAGACATAGAGAGTTGTACAGATATAGAGAGTTGTACAGATGTAGAGAGTGGTACAGATAGAGGGAGCAGATTTAAAGGAAGCACAGATATAGAGAGTTGGGCAGGAATAGAAAGGATTACAGATATTGGGAGTTGTACATGTATAGAGAGTATAGATATAGAGAGTGCAGAGATAGAGAGTTGTACAGATTTAGAGTTGTACAGAAACGGGGAGTGTAGATATAGAGAGTTGTACAGATAGAGAGAGTGAAGATATAGAGAGTTGTACAGATATGGAGAGTTGTAGGGATATGGAGAGTTGTACAGATATAGAGAGTACAGATATAGAGAGTTGTACAGATATAGAGAGTACTGATGTGTGGAGTTGTACAGATGTAGACAGTTATACAGAAATAAAGAGTTGTGCAGATAAAGCGAGTTGTATAGATATATAGAGTTGTACAGATATAGAGAGCTGTACAGTTATAAAGAGTTGTACAGATATCAAGAGTAGTCCAGATATAGAGAGTTTTGCAGATATAGACAGTGCAGATATAGAGAGTTGTACAGATGTAGAGAGTTATACAGATATAGAGAGTGCAGATATAGAGAGTTGAGTTATATGGATATGAAGAGTTATACTGATATAGAGAGATGTACAGATATAGAGAGATGTACAGATATGGAGAGTTGTACAAATATAGAGAGTTGTACAGATACTGAGAGTACAGATATAGAGAGTTGGACAGATATCGAAAGTACAGATATAGAGATTTGTATAGATGTAGAGAGTTGTACAGATATAGAGAGATATACAGAATACAGAGTTGTACAGACATAGAGAGTTGTAGAGATATATGTAGTTGTACAAGTATAGAGAGTTGTACTGTTATAGAAAGTGTAGATATAGAGAGCTGTATAGATATGGAGAGTTTTGCATATATAGAGATTTGTACAGATATACAAAGTACAGATACAGAGAGTGGTGCAGATATGCAGAGTTGTACAGATATGCAGAGTTGTGCAGATGTAGAGAGTTGCACAGATATAGAGAGTATAGATATTGGGAGTAGTACTGATATTGAGAGTTGTACAGATGTGGAGAGTACAGATATAGAAAGTTGTACAGATATTGAGTTGTACGGATATGGAGAGTTGTACAGATATGGAGTACAGATATAGAGAGTTCAGATATAGAGAGTTGTACAGATATAGAGAGTACTAATGTATGGAGTTATACAGATGTAGACAGTTATACAGAAATAAAGAGTTGTACAGATAAAGAGAGTTGTACAGATATAGAGAGTAGTACAGATATAGTGAGGAGTACAGATATAGAGAGTACAGATATAGAGAGTTGCACAGTTATAGAAAGTTGTAAGGATATAGAGAGTGCAGATATAGGGAGTTGTACAGATATGGAAAGTTGTATAGATAGAGCGAGTACATTTATAAAGAGCACAGCTATAGAGAGTTGTTCAGGAATAGAAAGGATTACAGATATTGGGAGTTGTACATGTATAGAGAGTATAGATATAGAGAGTGCAGAGATAGAGAGTTGTACAGATATACAGAGTTGTACAGACATACAGAGTTGTACAGATATACAGAGTTGCACAGATATAGAGAGTTTTACAGATATAGAGAGTTATACAGATATTGAGAGTGGTCCAGAGAGAGAGTTTTGCAGATATATGGAGTTGTACAGATATAGAGAGTGCAGGTATAGAGAGTTGAGTTATACAGATATGGAGAGTTGTACAAATATAGAGAATTGTACAGCTACTGAGAGTAAAGATACAGAGAGTTGGACAGATATCGAAAGTACAGATATAGAGGGTTGTATAGATGTAGAGTTGTACAGATACAGAAAATTATAGAGAAATACAGAGTTGTACAGACATTGAGAGTTGTAGAGATATATATAGTTGTACGGATACAGTGAGTTGTAAAGGTATAAGAAGTATAGATATAGAGAGTTGTGTAGATATGGAGAGTTTTGCAGATGTAGAGATTCGTACAGATATACCGAGTACAGAAAGTGATGCAGATATGCAGAGTTGTATAGATATGCTGAGTTATACAGATATAGAGAGATATACAGGTATAGAGAGTACAGATATTGGGAATAGTACAGATATAGAGAGATTTAGAGTCTTGTACAGATATAGAGTGTTACAGATACAGAGAGTTGTACAGATATGGAGAGTTCTACTGGTGTGCAGAGTTGTACAGATATAGCGTACCAACATAAAGAACTGTATGGATAGAGAGAGTTGTACGTATATAGAGAGTTGTACAGATATAGGGAGTACAGATGAAGAAAGTTCTACAGATATAGAGAATTATATAGATATATTTAGAGTTGTATAGAAATAGAGAGTACATGTGTAGAGAGTTGTACAAATATAGAGAGTTGCACTGATATAGAGAGTTGTACAGACATGGAAAGTTATACAGATACAGAGAGTACTGATATAGAGGGTTGTACAGAAATAGAGAGTTGTACAGATACAGAGATTTGTACAGATGTAGAGTTTTCTACAGATACTGAAAGTTATACAGATATAGAGAGTTGTGCATGCATAGAAAGTACAGATCTAGAGAGTTGTACAGATATAGAGAGTTGTACAGATATAGAGTTGTGCAGAAGTAGAGAGTTATGCTGATATAGAGTTTGCTGATATAGAGAGTTGTACAGATGTAGAGAGTTGTGCAGATATGGAGAGTTGTACAAGCATAAAGAAAGTTGTACAGATATGGAGATATAGAGACTTGTGCAGATGTAGGGAATTGTGCAGATATAGTGAGTTGAATAGATATAGAGAGTTGTACAGATAGAGAGAGTTGTACAAACATAGAGAGTTGTACAGATATATAGAGTTGTACAGATACAGAGAATACAGATGTAGAGATTTGTACAGATATAGAGAGTTGTATGGATAGAGAGTTGAACAGATATAGAGAATACAGATATAGAGATTTGTACAGATACGGAGATTTGTACACATGTAGAGAGTTGTACAGATTCAGAGAGTACAGATATAGGGACTTGTACAGAAAAAGAGAGTTATCCAAGTATAGAGAGAGCTAGACAGGTATATAGAGTTGTTCAGATATAAAGAGTTGCACAGATATAGAGAGTTGTACAGATATAGAGAGTCCTATGGAAAAAGAGAATTGTACAGATATAGAGTTGTACAGATAAACAAAGAACAAAGAACAAAGAACAACCCAGCACGGGAAACAGGCCCTTCGGCCCAACGAGCCCGCGCCGCCGCATCACCCTACACCTATTCTACCCTGCATGTCTACGAATGGAACCCTACTCAGTCAGATTCAGGGAAGAAATAGTGTCAATTTGGTAAAAACCGATTAGCCTAAGAGCACATCTTTGGGGTGTGGGAGGAAACCGGAGCGCCCGGAGGAAACCCACGCAACCACAGGGAGAATGCGCAAACTCCCACAGACACAGGCCCAAATCCATGTGTCTGCACAGCCAGCAGTGCTAGTCACTGAGCTGTTGCGGCGCCCGTCTACCGGTCCAGGATCAAGCACACACACCGACATGAAGTACTAGGCCACTCCTGGACTTCCAAGAGCAGCCCACGCACGACCCGCCGTGTGCATGCCCCTCGCTTGACACGAGGTGGACCTCCACCTGTGGAATAAAGACAAAAAATATTAATCATACAGCCTGCCCTTCCGGTGTCTCCCGAGGTTTAACCCTATTTAATAGCCCCTACCATATCCCTCCATTCTCGTTTCACTCATGTGCCTATCTAACTGCATCTTAAACGAGTCCAACGTTCCTGCCTCCACCACCCTACTCGGTAGCGCATTCCAGACCTCCACAACTCTCTGTGTAAAGAACCTTCTTCTCACCTCCAAATTATACCTCTCCCCCCTCACCCTTAAATGATGACCTCTCGTGTTCGTACCCAGTCTAGGGAGCAGTCTCTCACTATTAACTCTATCTATTCCCTTCAGTATCTTATATACTTCTATCATGTCCCCTCTAAATCTCCGTCTTTCCAAGGAGAATAGCCCCAGTTTCTTCAATCTCTCCTTGTAACCCAGTCCCCCCATGCCAGGCAACATCCTGGTAAACCTCCTCTGCACCCTTTTCAGAGACTCCACGTCCTTCCGGTAGTAAGGTGACCAGAACTGGACGCAGTACTCCAAATGCGGTCTAACCAACAACTGAAGCATTAGACGGCAGCTTTTATACTCTATGCCCCTTCCTATAAAGGCTAACATCCCATAAGCCTTCCTAACAACCTTCTCCACTTGTGACGCAACCTTCATGGATTTGTGAACCTGCACTCCCAGGTCCCTCTGTATGTCTATACTCCTAATCGGCCTACCTTTTATCCCATAGCTCCTCTCTGCATTATTCCGTCCAAAATGCATTACCTCGCATTTGTCAGGATTAAATGCCATCTGCCACCTATCTGCCCACTGCACCAACCTATCTATATCCTGTTGTATCACCTGACAATCCAGTTCCGTACCCGCCAACCCTGCCATCTTGGTGTCATCAGCAAACTTGCTGATCACACCACCTACGCCCTCTTCCAAGTCATTTATGTAGACTACAAAGAGGAGAGGTCCCAGTACTGAGCCCTGCGGCACACCACTGGTCACTGGCCTCCAGCCCGACAAGGTCCCCTCCACAACTACCCTCTGTCTCCTATTTCCCAGCCAGTTCTCAATCCACCTAGCTACCTGGCCTCGTATCCCATGCGCCTTAACCTTTTCTACCAGCCTACCGTGAGGGACTTTGTCAAACGCCTTACTGAAATCCATATAGATAACATCAACGGCTCTCCCATCGTCGACCGTTTTTGTCACCTCCTCAAAGAATTCCACCAGATTCGTAAGGCAAGACCTCCCTCTAACAAAGCCATGTTGCGCATCTCTAATCAGATCGCAATGCTCCAAATGCTCATACATCCTACCCCTAAGTATTTTTTCCATTAACTTTCCTACCACCGACATCAAACTCACCGGTCTATAATTCCCAGGGTTATCCCTACTACCTTTTTTGAACAACGGGACCACATTTGCTACCCTCCAGTCTTCTGGGACCTCACCTGTGTCCAAAGAAGAGACAAAGATGTGTGCCAGAGGCCCAGCAATTTCATCTTTCGCCTCCCTAAGCAGCCTGGGATAAATACCATCAGGCCCCGGAGCTTTATCCGTCCTTACGCTACCTAAAAGCCCTAGCACTTCCTCTCTCGTAATAACTATATCCTGCAACTGAACCTCCGCTCCCTCCAAGAGACCGCACGATTCCGAACCCCTCTCCTTCGTGAATACCGACGCAAAGTATTCATTCAGGAGCTCCCCCATTCCCTCCGACTCAATACACAACTCTCCACTCTTGTCCCTAAGAGGACCAATTTTCCCTCTAACTACTCTCTTGCCTCTAATATAGGAATAAAATGCCTTTGGATTTTCCTTAATCCTACCAGCCAAAGCCATCTCATGCCCTCTCTTCGCCCTTCTAATTCCCCTTTTTAGTTCCCTCCTACTCTCTCTATATTCCTCCAGCGCACTCTCCGTACCCATTTGTTTTGACCTAACATACGCCTCCCTCTTCTTCCTGACCAAGTCTTCAATATCCCCCGTAATCCACGGCTCTCTAATCCTACCTTTCCCATCCTTTCGCTTAACCGGAACATACCTTCCCTGCAATCATTTCATTTTGTCCCTAAAAGCCTCCCACTTGCCAACCGTGGACATGCCAGCTAACAGTCCCTCCCAATCAGTTTGCTGCAGCTCCCTCCTAATCCTGCCATAGCTCGCCTTTCCCCAGTTCAGCACACTCCCGTTCGGATGTTGAGGTTAAAGATAAAAACAGTTGTAAAGATATAAAATTTGTATGGATGTAGATAATTCTACAGATACAGAGAGTTGTACACATATAGAGAGTTGTACAGATGTAGAGAGTTGTACAGATATAGGGAGTACAGATTTAGAGTCTTGTACAGATATAGAGTGTTACAGATACAGAGAGTTGTACAGATGTGGAGAGTTCTACTGGTGTGCAGAGTTGTACAGATATAGCGTACCAACATAAAGAACTGTATGGATAGAGAGAGTTGTACATGTATAGAGAGTTGTACAGATATAGGGGGTACAGATGAAGAAAGTTCTACAGATATAGAGAATTGTATAGATATATCTAGAGTTGTGTAGAAATAGAGGTATAGAGAGTTGTACAAATATAGAGAGTTGCACTGATATAGAGAGTTGTACAGATATGGAGAGTTATACAGATACAGAGAGTACTGATATGGAGAGTTATGCTGATATAGAGTTTGCTGATATAGAGAGTTGTACAGATATAGAGAGTTGTACAGATGTAGAGAGTTGTACAGATATAGAGAGTTGTGCTGATATAGAGAGTTGTACAGGTATAGAGAGTTGTACAGATATAGAGAGAACAGATTTTGAGTGTTGTATAAATATGGAGAGTTGTACCTACATAGAAAGCATAGAGAGTTTACAGATATTGAGTGTTGTACAGGTATGGAGAGTTGTACACGTATAGAGAGTACAGATATAGAGAGTTGTACAGGTATGGAGAGTTGTACACATCTAGAAAGTACAGATATAGAGAGTTGTACAGGTATGGAGAGTTGTACACATCTAGAGAGTACAGATATAGAGAGTTGTACAGATATAAAGAGTTCTACTGGTATGCAGAGTTGTACAGATATAGAATACTGACATAGAGAGCTGCATGGATAGAGAGAGTTGTACATATATAGAAAGTTGTACAGATAAAGGGAGTACAGATGAAGAGAGTTGTACAGATATATCTAGAGTTGTACAGAAATAGAGAGTACAGATGTAGAGTGTTGTACAGATATAGAAAGTTGTACATACATAAAAAGCATAGATACAGACAGTTTACAGATGTAGAGAGTTGTACAGATATAGAGTTGTGCAGATGTAGAGAGTTATGCTGATATTGAGTTTGCTGATATAGGGAGTTGTACAGATATAGGGAGTTGTACAGATGTAGACTATTGTACAGATATAGAGAGTACAGTTATAGAGAGCTATATATATATGTACACATCTATAACTGTACTCCCCCTATCAGCACATCTCTCTTTATCTGTACAACAGTCTATAGCTGCACTCTCTATATCTTTACAACTCTCTATAACTGTACAACTCTTTATATCTATACAGTTCTTTTTATCTGTACAATTCTCTATACCTGTACTCCCTGTATCTGTAAAACTCTCTACATCTGTACTATCTATATCTATACAACTCTCTACGTCTATACAACTCTCTACATCTGTACAACTCTTCATAACTGTGCAACTCTCTATATCTGCATTTTCTATATTCTTACAACTCGCTACATCTGTCAACTCTCCATATCTATACTCTCTATATCTCTACAACTCTCTATACCTGTACAGGACTCTTTATCTGTACAACTTTCTATATCAATACAACTCTCTATGTCTGTACAACCCTCTATACAACCCTCTATGTCTGTACAACCTTTTATATCCGTACAACTCTATATCTGTACAACGCTATATCTGTGCAACTTCATATATCTGTACTCTTTGTATCTGTATACCTCTCTTTATCTGTATACCTCTCTTTATCTGTACAACTCTCTATATCTGTTCAACTCTCTATATCTGGACTACTCTCTATATCTGGACTACTCTCTATACCTATACAACTCTCCATATCCATACAAGTCTCTATATCTGTACAACTTTTTATATCTGTACAGCTCTATATCTGTGCAACTCCATATATCTGTACTCTCTTTACCTGTACTCTCTATATCTCTATAGCTGTCTATATCTGCACTCTCTCTATTTGTACTACTCTCTATATCTGTACAACTCTCTGTATCTGTATTCTCTATATCTGTACAACTTTCTCGGTCTTTGCAACTCTCTATACCTGCACTCTCTCTATCTGTTTAACTCTCTACATCTTAACAATGTTCTATAACTCTCTATATCTGCTCTCTCTTTGTCTGTACAACTCTATGTCTGTACAACTTTCTATATCTGTGCAACTCTCTATGTCTGTACTCTTTATACCTGTACAACTTTCTATACCTGTGCAACTGTTTATATCTATTGTATCCATATCTGTAGAACTCTCTATATCTGTACAACTCTCTAGATCTGCACAACTCTCTACATATGTTCAACTCTCTATATCTCCACTCTCTATATCTGTACAACCGTCTATATCTGTAGAACTCTCTATATCTGTACAACTCTCTATATCTGCGCTCTCTATAGCTGGACTACTCGCTTTATCTGTACAACTCTCTATATCTGTACTAATCTCTATATCCGCACTCTCTATATCTGTACAACATGGATTGAACTCCTCACTAGCTGAACAGAAATTACAAGGTGGAAAAGGGCCACTTTGTCCAAATTGTCCTTGTCAATATTTACCCCATCTTGCACTTACCCAGTCTAATTGTGACTGCACATGTGCCCTGATCACTAAACCTGGTGGTAGCACCAACTCTCAAGGTTCCAAAGTTTCTACAGATATATTTTAAAATCACTTGCAGTTAATCCTGTATCGCTGGCCATTCATTCTATATCCCATAGCTTTTGGAAATAGTCTGCTTCTATCCATCTAGTCTCATTCTTCCGCAATGCTTTCACCATAGCATCTTATAATGTACATTGTTCGAAACAAAAAGCCCTGAACGGTTAAACGCTGCTGCCTCACAACGCCAGGGACCCGGGTTCAATTCCGGCCTTGGGTCACTGTATGTATGGAATTTACACATTCTCCCCGTGTCTGCGTGGGTTTCCCCCGGGTGCTCTGGTTTCCTCCCAACTCCAAAGATGCGTGGGTTAGTTTGATTGACTATACTAAATTGACCCTAGTATCAGGGGGACTAGTAGGGTAAATATGTGGATCTATGGTAATAGGGCCTGGGTGGGATTGTGGTCGGTGCAGATTTGATGGGCTGAATGGCCCCTTCTGTAGGGATTCTATGATAAAGCCATCTCAGCCTTTTGGCTAAGATGGAGCTTTAGATCGAACCTGGGAGGGGGTGCAATGCCTCATTCTGTCAGCTTGGATCTTGTTTGCTTCTCACATGGGGACCATGATTGGACTTAACTTGAATTGGCCTTATTGATTAAAAATAAAATACGGAAAGAAAACAAATAGTTAGTACTCAGAACTGCTGTCTAAGCAGCAGCAGGGAAGAATTTCTTCACAGTAACTAAGTGCCAACTATCGATACTTTCCAACTTTCCTCCACACTTTGGTGTTTTGGTCCACATTTTGGAGTGACGTCTGTCACATCAATGTAGAAACCACTTACATTACCTTAGACTGGACCTCAGATCGAGAATAAAATGACCAGCACCAGCAGTCTACTGGTCATAGATGGATAGCTGCACACCAGAGGATGGCAGCAGAAAGGGAACCATCAGAGAGGGGAACCAGCAAAATGGGACCAGCAGAGAGGGGACCAGCAGAGGGGGAACAACAGATGGGGGGGAAACAGCAGAGGGGGGGAGGACCAGCAGACGGGGGGTGGGGGAAACCTGTGGAGAGGGGGACCTGCAGAGAAGGGAACAGCAGAAGGGGTACCAGCAAGTGGGTGGAAGGGGAGGGACCAGCAGGGGGGAGATCAGCAGAGTGAACCAGTTGAGAGGAGAGCAGCAGGGAGGGGTGGGGGTCAGGAGGTGGGGGGAGAGGGGAGACCAGCAAAGGTGAGACCAGCAAAAGGCGGACGAGTATAGAGTGAACCAGCAGAGGGGGGGGGAGGTATCAGCAGAGAGGGGAATCAACAGAGGGGGCACCAGTAGAGAGGGAATCAGCAGAGGAGGGAACAGCAGAGCGGGAGACAGTAGAAGGAGGGAACCAGCAGAGGGGAAACCAGCAGAGGAGGGATTGGAAGAGAAGGAGACTAGATGAGCAGGAGACTAGATGAGGGGGGTCAAGGGATATATTTTAAAATATATCAAGGGACCAAGGGGTGCAACTGACAGCTGACACAGCCCATAGCACAGGGTGTACAGGTAAAGACTGAGTTACATCTGACAGCAGTGTTCCACAAACTCAGATTGTCACATCAGGTAGTGGCAAACACCTTCAGCCTCCTACAGAAGAAATGCTGCCTGCTGGAACTGGAGGTCCCACTTTACCCAGTGGCTGTCACCACAGCCCTCAAAGCTTTTGCCTCTGGATACTTCCAGGGTTCTGCTGCAGACAGATGGCCCACAAGTCTCTGATACAGTTGGGTTAGGCTGTTTGTCAAGGGCAGCAACGACTCTCCCTGTGATGACACAACCCAGAAGGAATGGCTGCTTGGGTTTGTGACTCTGGGAAGTGCCATCAGCTGCACACAGGCAGCAATCTGGACAGCAGAGGTCAGCAAGGAATATTCATCAATCACAACAACTTCACCTCCATCAATGTGAAGCTAATGGACAACCACAGAAGGAGCTTTACACAGATGTGCACAAGATTCCTGGGATGTTGCCATTATGCCTTCATTCTGCGGAACTCAATCTCCTTGACATCCTGGGGGTGCAAATACGCCTAAGGGGCGGTTGCTAGGTGATAAGTGATACTTATCAATACTTGGCCTGTGACCTGTCAGAAATTCGATCAAAGCAGCCCAGCAGCGCTGTAATTTAATTTTAAGTTTATTTATTAGTGTCACAAGTAGGCTTACATTAACACTGCAATGAAGTTACTGTGAAAATCACTGAGTTGTCACACTCTGGTGCCTGTTTGGGTACACTGAGGGAGGATTTAACAAGGCCAATGCACCTAACCAGCACATCTTTTAGACTGTGGGAGAAGACTGAAACACCTGGAGGAAACCCACGCAGACATGGGGAGAAGGTGCAGAAACTGCACAAACGGTAACCCGAAGCCAGTAAGTGACCCGGTCCCTGGCACTGTGAGAAAGCAGTGCTAACCACTGTGCCACCGTGCCTCCCATGAATTAATATTATTTCACCCAGAGACATGTGAGTGATCAGCCATTGGCATTTGAAGGCGGTCACCGTGTGCTCAGTCCTCCGGTCTGTGCCTGATAAGGGCTTGCTGCTAGGCTGGAAGCTTCAGGAGTAACTGGGTGAGGAGCTCAGCGATGACGGGAACCCCATTATGATACATTACCATATGCTTAGTGGGCCTCCCCCCTGTATCAACCCCAACATTGGAAATTCCCCACCCCCTCCTCAATTGTTTGATGTTACATTGCCCGTGCTTTACAACAGGTTTTGTAAATTGGGGACTAGCAAACAGAGCTCACTGGATGCACACAGGCAAGTACAGTCCAGAGGGAGAGAGGGCCACGCCCAGGCAGTACCTTGACAATACCTCCAGCAGTATCCTCTGGCAGTGCCCTCTGCCACTGTTAGGGCCCTGTCAGGGTCACCGCCTGGACACTGCTGGGGACAGTGGAGGTGGGTGTTCTAATGGGGTAGGTGCCAGGAGTGTGCAGTGTCCTTGGTGATATTGGGTGGGGGTGGTCCCTTATGGAGGTCTATGGTGATTTGAGGGGGAATTCCATGGTGGCTATGGAGGGGGTACATGGTGATTGGAGGGGGTCCCTCGTGATTGGGGGGGGGCGCTGTGGTGGTTGGGAGACAGGGAGTCCATGATGATGGGTGTGAGGGTCCTATTTCCAGTGGGTCCTTGTTTTTTTCTATTTTTAAGTTTAAAAAGGGCACCCCCTCTGTTACTGGCTCATTCAGAACCTGTTCTGCCTTGCCAACATGATGTCATGGGACCCGCCTCCTAGGTTTTTCTCACAAAGTGTTTGAAAATATGTTGGGAAAATCCAGCAGTGCAGCCAGCACTGTTTCTGCCTGAGTTTACATTTCGCCAAAACATGGTAAAGTTCCGTCCTGTGAAATTGACAGTATAGATCAGAGGCAGAACTATCCATCGAGCAATGTCTTCTTGTGTTTCAACAGGATTTCTGGACTCTCAGCCAAGTGTCATTATGTTTAGGGGGTGTAGCATGAGAGGGCACAGGTGTTGTTTTGGGTGAGACATTAATTGACAAGGGGACCATTAGGGACCAAAGGTGATATTTGAAGGGGAGTCATACCTTGGCATAGGAGTGCATGAGGAGGATCTTTTGAACTTACTCTTCAAAAGATCCTCCCCCTCCAGATGAGGGTTTGTGACACCTCGGAGGGGCCAGGAACCATGACTCTGAAGATTTGGCTGACTACATGAAATTTGTAGAGGACTAGGACATGCACATCTCTGCAATGGATCCAGACAGGTTGGGACTACAGTGTGTGTGTTTTGGGTGTGAACCAGCCTGCCTGTACCTTTAAGAGGCACTCCTAAAAGTTGTAAACCCCCAGAATTGGGGTTGTGAAACCTGGAATCAGATTCCAGCGCCAAGCTATCCTTACTGAGTGAAAATCCAGCCCAAGGCGCAATGCCAGTTGTTTGAGCAGAAGTAGGCACAGGCTCCTCCAATCCCTGCTCTGACTGCCAAGGTGCCCTTGTACAACATCCATTGGGTTTTGGAGCCCACGAGGCTCCTCCCAAAGACTGCTCCACCTGTACCCGAGCTGGAGGAGATCTGACCATTGGGATCTGAGACAGCATGCGGGGGACTGACTGAGAGGATGGCAGTGGGTGAGAGTGGCAGTACTTTGAATGGATTTCCCATTTCCATGTCCCCTTCCACCATTATCCCTTCGATGCCCAGCCACACATCGCTACTACCACGGTGCTGGAGAGCACTTTGGTGTAGATCAATGCAACACTGTGACGCCATGACTAAACCAATTGTCACTATGTTTTGGATGGCATACACATTGACATCCAATGCCTGCTCAGCTGTGGTTAATGTGTGCAAGGCCTCATTTGATTGGAGCATTTGATGTTCCACAGTGCCTGCCACTTTATTTATGGGAGAACACATCATGTCAATGGCTTCAGCGGAAAGGGACGGTCAGGATAAAAGGCATGAATTAGTCCTGATGAGTAAGAATATGAGGCCACTATCATTGTGATACTTCACTCATTGTTGAAGTCAAGTCAATGTGGCCAAATGCCCATGTGAAATGTGGGCTGCTTGTATTTCATTGCGTCGCCTGGTAGGTGGGAACTCACTTTGTCCCCAACGCTGAAAGCCCAGAATGCTGACATTCCAATGATTCTCACTCAAATCCTCCGTTGCAGTGTCCATTGGACAATTTGTGGGGGTCAAACCACGATTTCTCTCCCTCACCCTGGCAATCCGTGCTCTCTTCTCCTGCGCCGAGAGCAAGCACAACCCAATGAGCGAGAGTAATTGCATGAATTCCATTGATGAGTGGAACGCATTGTTGAGGGTGACCATAAGGGAGCGCCATGAAATTGCATAAGGATTAGATGGATGAATGGATAAATAGATGAGGAAGTGAAGAGCGGATAAAGGATGGGTATGCTTACAAAGTTAGTGGAGGTGAGTGGGATTAGCATGGTTTAATATATCAAAATGTCAATTTCTGTGCTAAAATCTTGGCTAATGGTTTTACCTATTGATTATTATTTTTACTTTTCATTGAATGATAGAATTAAAATTTGGTTGATTTGATTTGATTTGATTAGCACATGTATTAGTATACAGTGAAAAGTATTGTTTCTTGTACTCTATACAGACAAAACATAGAGAAGGAAACGAGAGAGCGCAGAATGTAGTGTTACGTTCAGAGAAAGAGCAACTTAATGTGAGGTAAGTCTATTCAAAAGTCAGACAGCAGCAGGGAAGAAGCTGTCCTTCAATCAGTTGGTACATGAACTCAGAGTTTTGTATCTTTTTCCCAGCGGAAGAAGGTGGAAAAGAGAATGTCCGGGGTGGGGTCCTTAATTATGCTGGCTGCTTTTCCGAGGCAGCAGGAAGTATAGACAGAGTCAATGGATGGGAGGCTAGTTTGAGTGATGAACTGGGCATCATTCATGACCCTTTATAGTTTCTTGCGGTCTTGGGCAGAGCAGGAGCCATACCAACCTGCGATACATCCAGAAAGAATGCTTTCTGTGGTGTAACTGTAAAGGTTGGTGAGCATTGTACTGAATGTACCAAATTTCCTTAGTCTTCTCAGAAAGTAGAGGCATTGGTGGACTTTATTAATATAATGTCAGCATGGAGGGACCAGGACAGGTTGTTGGTGATCTGGACACCCAAAATCCTGAAGCTTTTGCCCATTTCTACTTCATCCCCATTGATGTAGACAGGGGCGTGCTCACAAAGTCGGTTGTAGGTAAATACACACTGTGCTCATCTTTCCTGATATCCTTAGGTTATTAAACGGCTTCCATCATTGAATGCAGGAGTATGGTTCCAATCCTGCTGCTGATGCCACCAGCCCAATGCCACCTCCAACTACACCTCCTTGATTACAGTTAGGGGCCTCTTCTTCCCATTGCTCGGAAAGAACTCTCACAGTATCACATTGGGGCAGAGGTCAGTAAAGCAAGCAAGACAGCCTTTAGGTGTCTGGACTCCATTGTCAGATTTCTTCCTTTCTCTACCTGTCAAGTTCAGCAGCTCCAGCGTACACTTTCAGATTTTCTTTTAAATACTGGAGTTTTTGAACACCAATAAAAGTTTTTTTAAAATGTTTAAAGTTTGATGCTACCCTTCACCATACCCACTGCCATGGATTGGACCAGAAACCCAGGAGCATAATAATAATGTCATTAAAAATTCATTGACAGACGTGTTGAACTTATTTCTGCGTTTCCAACTCCCAACGCCTTTCCCAATTAATAAAGCGCTCCCAAAAAAACACTTAAGGATCATTTCCCAGTGATTCCCAACAACTTCAGATTTTCAGGAAGGAGTGACAAGGGTCTGTGAGAACTTGCACTACAGAAGGCTTGTTGCTCAGCAGCCAGTATCTGAGGAATCCTTGTAAGGACCTATCCTTGTCACCCTCCACATCCCATTTCTCATTGACATTGCTGCACCTCATGAAATCCTCTGAAAGCGCAACATCAGATTCCAGCGTGTACGTCCACAGCACACAATTCTACCTCATCATCGTCTCACTCTTGACTCTTCCACAGCCTCTGCTGGATTTTCCCAACATATTTTCAAATACTTTGTGAGGTGATGATGAGGTAGAATTGTGTGCTGTGGACGTACACGCTGGAATCTGATGTGGAGGAAACCAATGTTATGGGCTTGTTCCCTTACCTTCATTTCTTCCCTCTCCCTGGATACAGTATCTGAGATTGAACCACACAGACATAGCTTTGGATATTCAATTTGACTCTGTATCCATTTCCTCTCCATCAGCAAGACTGCCTGTTTCCATTGCTGCAGAATTGTCCATCTCTAACTCAACCTCAGCCCCTTCCTTGGCTATACCTTTGTATCTGCAGTTTTGACTATTCTAATGTGCTTCCAACCTGCCTTATAATTTCCAGCCTTTGCATCCTAACTTGCACCTAGCCCTGTCCTCCCATCACCCCTGTGGGTTGCTGACCCTTGATGCAGAAACACGTCAAACTGAATAATTTCATGCTTGTGTTTGGATTCTTCCACCTCCCTATTTGTGTCACCTCCTCCAGACCTATGATCTCTGAGAACTCTCCACTCCTCCAATTCTGGCCTCTCCTACATCCCTGATTTCCTTCACCACCGTCTCTGCCTGCTATTCCTCAACCATCCAGGCTCTAAGCTTTGAATTTCCTCACAAAAAGCTCAATCTCTCTATAATCTTCTTCTCCTTTAAGATGCTCATTAAAATCTACACCTTTCAACAAGCTTTTGGTCACATGCTCTATTATCTCTGAAAAAGGCTTAGTGTCAAATTTTGTCTGATAACGCTCTGGTAAAGCACCTTTGAATGTTTGACTGTGTTAAAGACACTATATAAAATCAAGTTGCTGTATGAATGAAAGGGGTAGACTCATATATCCCTGTACAATACAAGGTGATGTTTTCATTGTAATGGAATGAAAGGGGATCAGTATCCCTCTACAATCCTTCATCTCTTGAGTAACCTGATCTTAAAACATGAAAATGATTTTTAAAATTGCGCTGAGCCATTTATTAGTTTCATTAGTGCAGACTAATCAGTTTCTGAGTAAAATAAATATTTTTAAATATGTAGAAATGTTGCAAATGTGCCTACAGGGTGGCATGGTGGCACTGCTGCCTCACGGCGCCAGGGACCTGGGTTCAATTCCTGGCTTGGGTCACTGTCTGTGCGGAATTTGCACACTCTCCCCGTATCTGTGTGGGTTTCCTCTGGTTTCCCCTCACAGTCCAAAGATGTGCAGGTTAGGTGAATTGGTCATAATAAATTTTCCCTCAGTGTACCCAAACAGGTGACGGACTATGGCAACCAAGGAATTTTCACACTAACTTCATTGCATTGTTAATGTAAGGCTACTTGTGACCCTAATAAATAAACTTTAACTTTACTGACACCGATACGCTATAAATGTTGAAGCTGAAGAGCCGTCTCCAATGGGTGCAATGGGCAGAAACCTACCACCTTCATTGTTCCAATCTGGGGACACGGCCAGTTTTGTAAAGGGGGCTGGCTGGCTTGGGAGAAAAATGATTTCTAAACCAGCATTATTAAAGATCCCGATCTGTATTTGATTTAACTAAAGTTTTAAAACTCATAACAATTTGTGCTGCTTTGACCAATTTCACATATTTTGTGCTAATAGAAATGACACCCCAGAGGCTGAAAATTGATCACTCTCCCTCACTACAGGATGTTTGATGGTGCTTCTATAGTAACAATCTGCAAAGAGTTTGTCACTGTAACACGCAGGCTGGTGTTTTAATTGTAACAGAATAAAAAGGGATCCCTCCCCAATGCACAATGCAGAATTAATTTTTTAAGAGGATCATTACAATGCAGAGTGATGTTTTTATTCTAACAGAATCAAAGGGGTACCACTGCCTATCCCTCTGCAATCAAGAATAATGTTTTTATTGTAACTGAGGAAAGTGACCTCTATTACGCGACAATGTATGGGTCATTTCATTAAAATGCTGAAAATGATTGCTCCCTAAGTTAATCACAGCACAATAGAATGCATGGGAATATTATTAATATTAACAGAATTGAAGAGATCACTCTATCATTGGACGACACAGGTAGGTCACTCTCTATCATTGGATGATGCAAGAGGTCACTCTCTATCATTGGACGACACAGGTAGATCACTCTCTATCATTGCATGGTTCAAGAGGTCATTTGCTATTAATTCCAAGTGATATATTCATGGTGCGAGGGACTCACTTCTTACATAATGTACAATGCAGGTTCATATGTTCGGTGTAACAAAGTCAATTTTGCCATGTTGTACAATACAGGGTGGTATGCTGACTAACAGTGAGACACTTTCTAATTACTACTCAACTGAGAAATGTTTACTGCACCAGAAGATCCTTTATTCCCTGCTTTGCCAAGCAAGGGTGCAATGATAACCAACAGACAATGTCCATATGTTACAATGCAGGGTGAAAAACGTTTTTCTAACATTTGTACTGTGCAATATGGAGTAATATATTCCACCATAGTAGGGATTCACTTTTTACATACTGAGAATGTAATATATTTGGATTTTTTTTTCTTAACTCATGGAATGTTGGCATGGCTGGCTAGGCCAGCATTTATTGCCCATCCTTAATTGCCCTTGAGAAGGTGGAAATGAGATGCCATCTTGAACTGCTGCAGTCCATGTGGTGGGGTACACCTGCAGTTAGGGTGGGACTCCTTCAATGTTTGTTGGATGGTAGACACATGACCAAGGCAGTAATGGAAACATAGAAACTAGAAGCAGGAGTAGCCCTTCAAGCCTACTCCACCATTCATTTTGATCATGGCTTATCATCAATTTCAATATCCTGATTCCACCTTCCACCCATATTCCTTGATAATGGATAACAGCTGGCTATGAAATAAAATGATGTGGAGATGCCGGTGTTGGACTGGGGTAAACACAGCGCGAAGTCTCACAACACTAGGTTAAAGTCCAACAGATTTATTTGGGAACAAAAGCCACTAGCTTTTGGAGCGCTGCTCCTTCGTCAGCTAAGTGGGAGTTCTGTTCATAAATAGGGCATATAAAGACACAAAGTCAATTTACAACATAATGGTTGGAATGTGAGTCTTTACAGGTAATCAATTCTTAAAAGTCTAGACAATGTGAGTGGAGAGAGCATTAAGCACAGGTTTTTGATAAGAGAGGGGATTAAGGGTTATGGGGAGAGGGCGGGAAAGTGGAACTGAGCAGCGACAGATCAGCCATGATCTTATTGAATGGCGGGGCAGGCTCGAAGGGCTAGATGGCCTACTCCTGCTCCTATTTCTTATGTTCTTAATGTGAGTGGAGAGAGCATTAAGCACAGATTAAAGAGATGTGTATTGTCTCCAGACTGAACAGTTAGTGAGATTTTGCAAGCCCAGGCAAGTCGTGGGGGTTACAGATAGTGTAACATGAACCCAAGATCCTGGCTGAGGCCATCCTCGTGTGTGCAGAACTTGGCTATCAGTTTCTGCTCAGCGACTCTGCGTTATTGTGTCGATCTTCAGGGTAAGCATTCTCCAAGGTGGCCTTCACAACACACGATGATGCAGAGTCTAACTGCTCACTGGCCGTTCCTAATAACCTTCTCAAGGGCAATTAGGTATGGCAACAACTTGCCAGCAACACCCATATGCCATGAATGAATAATAAATAATGATGCAGATTAATAAGTCCATAAAGAAGCAAAACAAGCACAGTGGCTTACATGCAAAGGGATCATGTTTAACTTGTATAGAACTTTAGTTAAGCCCCATTTCTTTAACCTGTGCTTAACCCTCTCCGCACTCACGTTGTCTGTACCTTTAAGACTTGATGACCTGTAAAGAATCGCATTCCAATCATTATTTTGTAAATTGAGTTTGTGTCTTTATATGCCCTGTTTGTGAATAGAACTCCCACTTACCTGACGAAGGAGCAGCGCTCTGAAAGCTAGTGGCTTTTGCTACTAAATAAACCTGTTGGACTTTAACCTGGTGTTGTGAGATTTTTTACTACGAAACAGAAAGCAGAGAATAAGATTTAAAGGGCTCATATTGGCAAAAGATGGGAAGTAGTGTTCCACAATGATTGGTGCTTGGGCAATCCTTATTGACAACTTACATTAATGATTTGGACTTGCAAAATACAATTATTTCAAAACAGCAGAAATTGGAAAGAATGTGACAAAATACAGGAAGACACTAATAAACTTTCAAAATGGTCATTAATTGACAAACTGATTTCAATATGAGATTGGAGGAATTTTGGTCAGAAGAATAAGGCAACCGCATATACCCTCCGTAATAAGAGTCTGAAGTTACAAAGAGTTACAAGTAGACAAATTACTAACATGCTCACTGGCCATTCTTAATAGGGCAATAAGGTATGGCAACAACTTGCCAGCAACATCCATATCCCCTAAATGAATAATAAATAGTGATGCAGATTAATAAGTCCATAAAGAAGCAAAACAAGCGTAGTGTTTACATGCAAAGGGATCATGTTTAATTTGTATAAAACTTTGGTTAAGCCCCATTTGGAGAGATGATTACATGAAAGGCAAGAAAGAGAAATATATACTAGTACACTGGGATAGTTGAGATGAATTGCATTGATGCATTTAAGGACAAGCTGGATAAACACATCAGCAGAAAGGAATAGAATGTTCTGTTGATAGGATTGGATGATTTGATTTAATTTGATTTGATTTGATTTATTGTCACATATATTAGAGTATAGCGAAAAGTATTGTTTCTTGTGCACTATACAAACAAAGCATACCGTTCAAAGAATACACTGGAGAGAAAGAAAAGAGAGGGTGCAGAGTACTGTTGCAGTTACAGATAGAGTGTAGAGAAAAATCAGCTTGATACATGGTAGATCCCTTCAAAAGTCTGATGGCAGTAGGGAAGAAGCTGTTCTTGAGTCAGTTGGTACGTGATCTAAGACTTTTGTATCTTTTTCCCAGCAGAAGGAGGTGGAAGAGAGAATGTCTGGGGTGTGGGGGGTCCTTGATTATGCTGGCTGCTTTTCCAAGGCAGTGAGAAGTGTAGATAGAGTCAATGGATGGGAGGCTGGTTTGCGTGATGGAGTGGGCTATGTCACAGGCCTTTGTAGTTTCTTGCAATCTTGGTCAGAGCAGGAGCCATACCAAACTGTGATACACCCGGCTTTCTATGGTGCATCTGTAAAAATTGATGAGAGCCATAGCGGACATACAAAATTTCTTAACTGACAAGTAGAGGCATTGTTGGGCTTTCTTAACCAAAACATCAGCATGGAGGGACCCAGACAGGTTGTTGGTGAAGAAGAGGTGGGAAGAGGTTCATATGGAGCATAAACACCTGGACCAATTGGGATTGTGATCTTTGTGCCCTAGACTGTCAGCAACTCGACGTACAGTGGAGGGTGAGATACTCATTCAAATACATAATGCAGAACATTGGGTGACATGTTCACTACAACAAGGGGTTGCTGTCACATTTATACAATGCAGGGTGGAATGTTCAATACTATAGGGATTCACTCTCACCACATTGTACAAAACAGAGCAGGGAATGACTCTCGACCTACTGCTCGATGCACTATGACGGTGCCACTTTCTATCTAATATACAATGCAAGAGAAATGTTTACCATAATAGGATCTCTCAGTTCATCATGCAGGGTGAAATCCACTAACAGGCAGTCACTCTATGAGATGCTACCAGATGAAATGGTCAGTGGAATGGAGTTACAGGCCACAACCTGGTACAAGCCAGGGTGTACTATTCACTGTAATGGAACTATTCTCTATATTCAGTTACAGTGTGTCACCCTTTATATAGTGCACAATATGGCTTGGAATGTTTTCCAGCCATGTGTCAGTACATACTGCACAATGCAACATTATACAGGCATTATAATAGTGAGTCACTCCCTCCATTCTGTACAATGCAGGTTGAAATGTTCATTATAACATGAAGTTACTTTCTACATGTTCATTGTAATACAACGTCGGTGCTCTCCTATCTCCACTCAAGCCCTTCCAAAGCTAAGCTTGTCCACGCAATTCACCTCCTGCTCCCTCGATGTGTTTCCCACTAAATTTTGGGCCACCCACCGTCTCTTTCTGGCCCCTATGTGAGCTAATATTGTGAACATTTCCTTTCCCTTCAGGCATGGACTCCTCCTTCAAATCCTCCTTTGAGCCCCCCCCTGTCCTTTCAAACAGTCTCCCCATCCTCCCTTCCCTCTGCTTGGACATGTTGATACAGCCAAATCAATACCAATTTTCCACAACCCCGTGTTTGAATTCCTCCAAATGGATTCCTGCTCTTGCGTAAGACTGAAACAGCCCTTTGTAAAGTTACAAATGACACCCTCAGCGCTTTTTCAGATGTTTGACCAAAGCATCCTTCTCAAATGTCTCTCTTCCATCATCTAGCTGGGCAGGACAGCCCTCATCTGGATCCCTTTTTGTATGTCCAGGGATAGGGCCTGGGTGGGATTGTGCTCAGTGCAGTCTCGATGGGCCGAATGACCTCTTTCTGCACTGTAGGGTTTCTATGAGAATGCTATACTGTCACCAGCAAAGGCTCCTCTTCACACTCCTGGATTTTTATATCTGGAGTCCAGCCTGACTCCTACAGTTAATTACATCTTAATGTGAATATCAGAACTTGAATTTGTATTAATTCAATGATTGACCAGAACAATGGGAATAGAAACAATGGCAGATATTTTGATTTGATTTGATTTATTATTGTCACATGTATTGGTATACATGTATTGTTTCTTGCGCACTAAATAGACAGAGCACACCATTCACAGAGAAGGAAAGGAGAGAGTGTAGAATGTAGTGTTACAGTCATAGCTAAGGTGTAAGGAAAGATCAACTTAATGTGAGGTAGGTCCATTCAAACATCTGACAGCAGCAAGAAAGAAGCTGATCTTGAGTCGGTTGGTATGTGACCTCAGACATTTGCATCTTTTTCCCGACAGAAGAAAGTGGAAGGAAGAATGTCCAGGATGCGTGGGGTCCTTAATTATGCTGGCTGCTTTTCCAACATTGCAGGAAGTGAATACAATGTCAATGGTTGGGAGGCTGGTTTGACTGATGGACGTTCATGACCTTTTGAGTTTCTTGCGGTCTTGGACAGAGCAGGAGCCATACCAAGCTGTGATACATCTGGAAAGGATGTTTTCTATGGTGCACCTGTAAATGTTGGTGAGAGTCATAGCGGACACGCCAAATTTCCTTAGTCTTCTGAGAAGGTAGAGGCGTTCGTGAGCTTTTGTAACTATAGTGTTGCCATGGGGATACCAGGACAGGTTGTTGGTGAAAAGACCCAAAAACTTGAAGCTTTCGACCATTTCCACTTTATCCCCGTTAATGTAGACAGTGGTATAGTCTCCACTCTGCTTCCTGAAGTCGATGACTGTCTCCTATGTTTTGTTGACATTGAGGAAGCGATTGTTGTCGTTGCACCAGTTCACCAGGTTCTCTCTTTCATCTTTCCAATACTCACATGTTCCATGTCAGGTTTTTGGGGTCGGACAAAGAGAGGACATGTCCTCTCTCCTTTGTGCTCTGCCAGTTTTCTTTCAGCTCACGTCCAACCCTTCTTGCCCCCTGTGATGCCTTGCCCTTATATTTTAGCTTGTTGTCTTCTTATCTCCTGGACCTTTTCCATTTTTTAATATATTCTTGACTCCTGTTAGATTTTCTTGTCAGGGTGGTGAATGGAGGGTACGCTCGTGTTGGCTACATTGTATGGTCAGATGTGAGTATTGGGGTATTGGCCAGATTAATGAGCACAAGCCGTACCAATTGAGATTCTCCAATTGAGATTGGCCAGGCTTATTCAAGGGCTGGGCCCCTGGGTCAGCTGTGACCAGCAAGGTGGTTTGATTCAGCCTGTCATGCTGTTGGAGCACAGACTGTGGGCAGGGGAGGTGGGGGTTCTTCTTCATGGGCTAACAGATAGACATCAAACCTGGGATGTGCCATGGATCTACATCAAATACATGGACAAGTGTTCATGTGGCAGGCAAAGATAAGGACAGATGTCTCACTTGGATCAGTGTGATGGACGATGAACACATGGGGATAAATTAGTTTCCTCATCTGGAGATTGTCCATCGAGATGCAAATGGGTTTTTTTAGGCGTGGCAGTGAGATAAATTTCCAGGCCTGACCCACTTTCATTTTCTGCCTAAAAATTGTGCCTTGCCCACACCCCCCCCCCCCTCCCCCCCTCACTCTTTTGTGATATTAATTGGGCGGCACAGTGGTTAGCACTACTGCTTCACAGCACCAGGTACACAGGTTCAATTCCTGGCTTGGGTCACTGTCTGTGTGGAGTCTGCACGCTATCTGCGTGTGTTTCCTCTGGGTGCTCCAGTTTCCTCCCACAGTCCGAAAGATGTGCTGGTTAGGTGCATTGACCATGCTAAATTCTCCCTCAGTGTACCCAAACAAGTGCCGGAGTGTGGCAACTAGATTTTCTCAGTAATTTCATTGCAGTGTTAATAAAGTTTAATGTTTATAAAGTTTATTTATTAGTCACAAGTAGGCTTACATTAACACTGCAATGAAGTTACTGTGCAAATCTCCACAGTTTGGCGCCTGTTTGGATACACCGAGGGAGAATTTATCATGACCAATTCACCTAACCTGCACATCTTTGGACTGTGGGAGGAAACCAGAGCACCCGGAGGAAACCCACACAGATAGGGGAAGAGTGTGCACACAGGCAATGACCCAAGCCGGGAATCGAATCCAGGCCCCTGGCACTGTGAGGCAGCAATTCTAACGACCGTGCCACCATGCCACCCTACTTGTCACTAAGCCTACTTGTGACAAGGCTATTTGTGACTAATAAATAAACTTTAACAGTTAAACCAGCAAGACAGCCATTATGTCAAGTCTGGAGATTGAAGGAACTCGCTTCATTGTACACTCTGGGTATCATGTGGTGCTGTCTAACTTACAAAGGAAACAGCCTGCTAAGCTCAGAAAACATGGAACTCGGAAGGCCAATATCTACAGAGGGCCAATTTGATCACCTTTGTCTGCAAGAAACCAGTTTGTAGGTTGTATCATCAAAATATTTGTGACATTATTGGTTTATGTTCTCAGCCCTTTGTGTTCTTCAGAAGAGCAGTTCCAAAGGTGAGTCCTGAAGAAGTCACATTGGACTTGAAGCATCGACTCTGTTTTCCTCTTCACAGACACTGCCAGATTTCCAGCACTTTCTGTTTTTGTTTCAGACCTCCAGCATCCACACCATTTATTTTAGTTTTGGTGTCTGAGTGATAAACTCGCTTTTGAACAGCACCTCTGAGCCTGAATCATGGGGAATGATTTGATTAAAGTTTAAAGGATTCCCTGACAAGGTTCCAGCCTTGGCCTCTTCTCACTTCTCGGCTACATGCTGTCCTTTTGCAGCATCACACAAAATGAAGAAGGACTCGAATTTACATAGCGCCTTTCACAAGCACTGAACGCCCCAAAGTTCTTCATGGCCACCGAAGTACTTTTGAAGTGTAATCCCTGCTGTGATATGAAGAATGTGGCTGGCAATTTGTGCACAGCAAGTTGCCCCCAAACAGATAAGATAGGACAAGACCATAGGAAATAGGAGCAAGAGTAGACCATGTGGCCCATCTCGTCTGCTCCACCATTAGTATGATCATGGCTGATCCTTAAGTCTGTTTTTCTGCTCATTCCCCATATCCCTTCATTCCCCGAGAGACCCTAACTCTGTCTTTCCCAGCCTTACATATATTCAATAATGAAGCTTCCACTACCCTTGTGGGTAGAGAATTCCAAAGATTCACATCACTTTAAAGGAAGGAAATTCTCCTCATCTGAGTCCTAAATAATCAGACTCTTATCTTGAGACTGTGCCCCCATCATTTAAATTCCCCCACCAACGGAAACATTCTCTCAGTGTCCACCCCCTCAGAATTTGATGTGTTTCAATGAGATTGTCTCTCGTATTCTAAACTCCACAGAATAAAAGCCCAATATATTCAGCCTTTCATCGTTATCTTTTTTCTGTTGATGATTAAGGGATAAACATTGACAACTGTATCACAGGGAATTCCTCATCTCTTCTGTGAAGAGGTGCCATGGAATCTGCCTGTGAGAGCAGAGAGGGCTTTGCAGAGAGCTCTCCCTTAGTGCATCTCCTCCCTCAGTGCAGTCCCTCCCTCAATGCAGCCTCCCCCTCGGTGCAGTCCATCCCTCGGTGCAGCCCCTCCCTCGGTGCAACCCCTCCCTCGGTGCAACCCCTCCCTCGGCGCAGCCCCTCCCTTGGCGCAGCCCCTCCCTCGATGCAACGCCTCTCTCAGTGCAGCCTTTCCCTCAGTGCAGCCCCTCCCTCAGTGCAGCCCCTCCCTCAGTGCAGCTCTCCCTCAGTGCAATGACTCCCTCAGTGCAGCCCTTCCCTCAGTGCAGCTCTCCCCCAGTGCAGCCCTTCCCTCAGCGCATCACTTCTCTCAGTGCAGCCCTTTCCTCGGTGCAGATCACCCTCAGAGCAGCCCCTCCCTTGGTGCAGCCCCTCCCTCAGTGCAGCCCTTCCCTTGGTGCAGATCACCCTCAGTGCAGCCCCTCCCTCGGTGCAGCCCCTCCCTCACTGCAGTCCCTCCCTCGGTGCAATGACTCTCTCATTGCAGCTCTCCCTCAGTGCAGCCCCTCCCTCAGTGCAGCCCCTCCCTCAATGCAGCCCCTCCCTCGGTGCAGATCACCCTCAGTGCAGCCCCGCCCTCAGTGCAGATCACCCTCAGTGATGTACTGGAGTGTCAAGCTTGATTTTTGTGCTTAAAGTCTGGAATGGGACTTGAACCCACAATCCTGTGGTACAGGGGCAACTGCGCTACCAACTGAGCTACAGAGGGAACAGCAAGGTTCATATCTACAGCTCTGCCTCAACACCAGATTCTCCTCTCTCTCATTGCCTTTGATTTGCCATGTTGCTAATCTGATATTAGATGAACAGAAATTTCCTTCAACTAAATGTAAGGAAGACCACAGCTACTGTCATCAGCTCATACGCCACAAACTTTGTTCACAAGTTACCAACTTCAAAACAAGCAAAATACTGTGGATTCTGGAAATCTGAAATAAGAACAGAAATTGCTGGAAAAACTCAGTAAGTCAAGCAGCATCTGTGGAGTAAGAAACGGAGTAAGAAGTCTATATGACTTCTTCAGAGCTCACCAACCTCAACCATTTTTCTGGTCACTGTCTGAGTGTGAGCCTACAATTGCAACATTACCATACTATTTAGTTTGCGACCACAGCCAGGCTCCAAGATTGTCTATTTTAACCTCCGTAGGGTGGCACAGTGGCACTGTTAGCTCTGCTGTCTCACAGCGCCGGGTTTGATTCCTGGTTTGGGTGACTGTCTGTGCGGAGTCTGCACATTCTCCCCGTATCTGCATGGGTTTCCTCTGGATGCTCCAGTTTCCTCGCACGTTCTGAAAGACATGCCAGTTAGGGTGCATTGGCCATTCTAAATTCTCCCTCAGTGTACCCAAACTGGCGCTGGACTCGGGGATTTTCACAGTAACTTCATTGTAGTGTTAATGTAAGCCTACTACTGACACTAATAAATACAATAACGTTGCCCTAGTATGTCCCTGCCACTGGACTGGTCTATTCCAGTGATGTACAGGCTGACCTCCAATCTCCACATTCCATAAATATGAGCTCATCCAAAACTCTACTGCCCATCACCAAATTCGGACCAAGTCTTAGCCGCCCATCACTCCTGTAATCAGTGAATACAATGCCTCCTGTTCCACCAGAACCTTCATCTCCAAATTCTCTTTCTTCTTTTCAAGTTGCTCCATGGCATCACCTGTCCCCATCTTTGTAGTCACCTTCAGCCTCAAAAACCCTCTGAGATCTCAACCCTCCTCCGATTCTGCAACTCTGATTCCAATCTCCGGTGGCTGTGCTTTCAGCTGACTAGGCCACAAACTCTGGAATGGCCTCCCTAAACCTTTTTCCCTCCCTACTTCTCTCACTTCTTTAAAATCTTCTTCTCCAACCTGTCTGTATGAAACTCAATGTCAAGTTTCATCGTCTGCTGTAGTGCACAGTTTGTGGGGTTAGGTTTGCTGTATCGCTGTATGCTTGTTTTTACAAGAGGGAGTCAATCTCTACGTCCTGTACAATGTAGGATGAAATGTTCACTACAACTGGGAGTCATTTTCTCTATAAGAGAGAATGTTCTCTAAAATAGCACTTTGCGTCACAAAATGAAATATTTTGATATACTGTCTAAGGCAGGGTGAAGTGTTTATGATAATATTGAGACGTTTACCACATAATGGCCAGGACAGCTCTCAATATCTGCTGTAACCAGGAGTCACCTATTACTCTGCAGTGCAGTATGTAATGTTATAAACATATGCAATTTGCAGGCACGTAAACACCAACTGATCGATCGTGACAACTTCACTCCAGGATGTCTGGAATATCATAACTAAACACTCCTGCTCCCCCTGATCTCCAGCTAATCAGTCACCTAAAACACCAAATAAACCAAGAAGGAAAAGCTAATAAGGGGGAAAGTACTCTGTAAAATTACTGTGAAACTCTCTAATCAAAATCAGTCCAGGAGATCGCAAGTCTATGTATTGCTTATAAATATACTTACATTCTGTATGGTGCGATCTCTATCCCAGTCAGGAACTGGCCGAGCTCCCTCTCAGAGACACACAGTCATCAACCAACAATGTATTTGAGAGAGTCACAATCTTCTGGCAGAATAGGATCCCCCCGACATCTATTTTGTTCATCCTCTTAGATAATTTAAGCTTGTGTCCCTTTATCCTTCTCTTAAACTGGAATAATCCACCAATGGTGGTCCAATTCTTTTTAATCACTGCATGTTCCATCACAGACCTCTTATCAATTCACCTCGACAACTGAGGAAATAACATTTAACGGAAAAGTGAAAGAAAAATGGAAAATGCTGAAAATGTCACCAGGTCAGGCCCTCTTTGTGGAAAGAGGAACAGATTTAATATTTCACATTGGTGACTTTTCATTGGAACTGGAAAAAGTTGAGAGATTTTACAGATTTTACAGATGCCCAGTGCAGCACGGTGACAGTGGTTAGCACTGCTGCCTCACAGCGCCAGGGCGGGTTTGATTCCGGCTTGAGTGACTGTCTGTGCAGAGACTGCACGTTCTCTCCGTGTCTGCGTGGGTTTCCTCCGGGTGCTCCGGTTTCCTCCCACAGTCTGAAAGATGTACTGGTTAGGTGCATTAGCCATGATACATCCTCCTTCAGAGTACCGAATGTGGTGACTTGGGGATTTTCACAGTAACTTCATTGCAGTGTAAATGTAAGCCTACTTGTGACACTATAACTTAAACAAAGGTTGGGGACAAGATGGGAAGGGAGGAAAGAACAGAAGGAAAGATCTGTGACAGGATGGAAGGTGTGGGTGATTTAATGACAAAAGGACTGCTGCCCCACAAGGCTGTGTCCTCAGCCCCTCACTATGCTCTGTATACACTTATGAATGTGTGGCCAAAGTCCCCTTCAGTCGATTTTTCAAGTTTGCTGATGACATCAGGGTGGTGGGTCAGATCTCAAACAATGACGAGACGGAGTACAGGAAAGAGATAGAGAATCTTGTGAACTGGTGCAACGACAATAATCTCTCCCTCAATGTCAACAAAACAAAGGAGATAGTCATCAACTTTAGGAAGCGGAGTGGAGAACATGACCCTGTCTACATCAATGGGGATAAAGTAGAAAAGGTCGAGAGCTTCAAGTTTTTAGATGTCCAGATCACCAACAACCTGTCCTGGTTTCCCCCATGCCTACACTATAGTTAAGAAAGCCCACCAATGCCTCTATTTTCTCAGGAGACTAAGGAAATTTGGTATGTCCGTTACGCATTTCACCAACTTTTACAGAAGCACCATAGAAAGCATTCTTTCTGGTTGTATCACAACTTGGTACAGCTCCTGCTCTGTCCAAGACCGTAAGAAACTACAAAGAGTGGTGAAGAAAGCACATTCAAACCAGCCTCCCACCCATTGACTCTGTCTACACTTCCTGTTGCCATTGGAAAAGCAGCCAGCGTAATTAAGGACCCCATTTACCCAGGACATTCTCCCTTCCACCTTCTTCCATTGGGAAAAAGATACAAAAGTCTGAGGACACGTACCAACCGACTCAAGAACAGCTTCTTCCCTGCTATCAACAGACTGACATTAAGTTGGTCTTTCTCTACACCGTAGCTATGACTGTAACACTACACTCTGCGTTCTCTCCTTTCCTTCACTATGAATGGCATGCTTTGAATGTGTTGTGTGCAGGAAACAATACTTTTCACTGTATATCAATATATGAGGCAATAATAATAAGTCAAATCAAATCAAATTAAAATGATGATGCAAAGGACGAAATGGGACAATAAAAGAAATATAAGATACGGGTAGAGCCAAATGCAAAATCAGCACCAGCTTCCACTCCTTGGAAAAATGAGGGGAAGAGGTTCGGATCTGAAATTGTTGAACTCAATGTTCATCATCGAAAGATGAGTTGTTGTACATCGAGCCTTCTTTGAGCTTCATTGGAACAGTGTAATAGACCAAGGTCAGTGAGATAAGAATGGGAAAAGGTCAAAGAATTCAAATAGTACATAACCACTCAGCTCAGGGCCACTAAGCAGAGGTGTTCCACAAATTGACTTTTGGTATTTCCAAGGTAGAAGAGTTTGCATTGTAAGCAGCGAATACAGTAAACTAAATTGAACCGAGTGCAAGTAATTCCTCTCTTCACCAAGGCGGAGTGTTGGGGTCCTAGAAGCTGGGAGGGAGATTATAAAAGGACAGGAACTCCATTAGTCATTCCACTGTGCTCAAAAATAAATAGACTAGAGCCCCAGGATCCATGTGAGTCATTGGTGTTCTTTCAATATGGAATCATCCATGTAGCTGTCCTGTTAACCTTATCCAAGGCCACAGCATGAGGGAGACCACAATTCGGCATTGTACTTTACCTACTCTCTGGCTGTATTAGTTTTAGCTACAGTTGCTCCACATTGGTTAAGAATCAGTACACAGTAGTGTCAATGTAGAATGGTTAGAGTACAGAAGGAGGCCATTCAATCCATTGTACCTATGCTGGCTCTCTGAGCGTGCAATTTGCCTTGTCCCACTCTCCCGCCTTTTCTCCTGAAAAAATATCCTTTTCAGATAATGAGCCAGTTGCTTTTTGAAAGCTTTAGTTGAATCTGCCTCCAATACATGCTCAGGCAGTGCATTCCAGATCCTAATCACTCACTGCTCTGTGAGAAAGTTTCCCTTGTGTTGCCATTGCTTGTTTCATGGATTTACCTTAAATCTGCACACAATCCTTCTCCCATAGGAAGAGTTTCTCCCTATCTACACTGTCAAGACCCCTCTTGAATTTGGATACCTCCATTAAAGTTTCTCTCAGACTTCTGTTCTCCAAGGAAAACAATCTCAACTTCTCCAATCTAGCTACAGAACTGAAGTTCCTCGTATCTGGAATTATCCTTGTGGTTCTTTTCTGTGCCCTCTCTAATTACTTCACATCCTTCCTTAAGTGTGCTTCCCAGAATGGGATCCAATAATGTCATTGAGGCCAACCCAGTAACATTTTCCGAAACTGGAAAACTCCGCCCAAGGTCAACAGACCTTTCCATGATCTGACACCGCCCCCCCCACCCGCTCCGAAGCTCATGGTGGGTGGGACGGTAAACTTCTGGCCAGTGTTTTACACAGATTTCTCATAACTTCCTTGCTTTTGGACTCCATGACTCGATTGAAAAAGCCCAGAATGTTATCTACTTTATTGACGACTCTCTTAATCTGTCCTATTGCCTTCAATTATTATTTTCTGCACATATATGCCCATGTCCTTCTGCTCATGCACACCTTTTAGAATTGTCCCCTTTGTTTTATTTTTTCTCCCTGTTTTTCCTATGAAAATGAATCACTTCACACTTCTCTGCATTAAATTACAGCTACCACTTGTCCGTTCATTCCACCAACCTATGTCCTTTAGACTCAAGTTTCATATCATCTAGAAATTGAAATTCTGCCCTGCACACCAAGGTCTAAGTCATTAATATATATCAGGAAAAGCTGGGGTCCCGACACCAAATCCCTGGAAACTCCACTATAAACTTTCATCCAATCCAAAAGACAACCATTAACCACTACACTCACTCAGCCAATTTGGCATTCATGCTGTTACTGTCTCTTTGACTCCATGAGCTCCAACTTTGCTCACAAATCTGTAGGGAAGACTATTAAATACTTTTTGGAGGTCAAAGTATACCACATCAACAGTATTACCCTCATCAATCTTCTCTGTTACCCCTGCACGCTGATTAAGCATAATTTGCCCTTAACAAATCCATGCTTTCTTTCCTTAATTAGCCTGCATTTACTCAAGTGACTACAAATTTTGTCCCAAATAATAATATCTAAAAGCTACCCCAAGGCTGAAGTTAAATTAACTGGTCTGTAGTTCATGGGTTTAGTATTTTTTGTAACATTTGTAATTCTCTAGTCCCCTGGCCTCACCCCAGAGTCTAAGGAAGACTGGAAAATTACGATCATTGCCTCTGCTTTGACAAAGGGTCATCAGGACTTGAAACATCAGCTCTTTTCTCTCCCTACAAATGCTGCCAAACCTGCTGAGATTTTCCAGAATTTCCTCTTTCGGCATCTGAATTTCCATTCTTACTTCCATCAGTGTCCTTGACACATCTCATCCAGTTTTGGTGTCTTCTCAACTTTAAGTACAGGCAGCCTATCCAATATTTCCTCGTGTGAATTTTAAGTCTTTCAAGTCTCTGAACTTGTTTCTCTTTTCCTATGACCTGGGTAGTTGCTTCTTCCTTGGTATAAACAGACATAAAGCATTCATTTCATTCCTCAGCCCTCTCCCTTACTTTTATGTATAAATTCTCTTTTTGGTCTCTAATCAGCATCATCCCTCCTTTTACCACCCTTTTACTATTTATATGTTTTGGAGGATTTTGGGATTTCCTTATATGTTAGTTTCCACTCTCTTGTCTTACTCTTTCATTGCTTCTTTTACTTGCTTTCTCAATTCCCTTTTAAACTTCTGATCTTCGCTCTGGTTCTCAATTTTACATCTGTTATAAGCACAGTTTGAGTGCTCCACCTTAATCACTATCTCTTTCATCATCCAGGGAGTTCTGCATTTGTCCGCCCTATCTGTCCCTTTCATAGGCACTAACTGTACTTGAACAATTTTTTTCTTTACAGGCAATCCATTGTTCAGCTATGGTCTTGCTTCCTAATCTTTGATTCCAATTTATTTAGCTCAGATCCATTCTTACCCCATTAACGTTCACTTTTTCCCAGGATTGCACCATATCCCTTTTCTGTTGCCAACCAAAACTTTACGATGGAATGATCATTATTCCCTAGGTGTTCCTGTCTCATTTCCATGAGCTAGATCCAGCAGAGTCTCCTTTCTCACTGGACTGTGGACGTACTGCTGTAGAAAATTCTCCTGAATATACTCGGAATTCCTATCCCTCTCTGTCCTTTGAACTCACACTATCACAGTCTATATTTGGATAATTAAGATTCCCTATTATACCATTCTATCAGTCTTGCATTTCTTTGTATTTTCCTTGCAAATTTGCTTCACTGCCTCTTTCCCACTAGCTGGTGGTCTATGGACTCCACCGAGCAATATAATTGTACCTTTTTTGTTCCTTAGCTCTAGCCAAATAGGTTCTGTCTTTGTTCCCTCTGGGATATTCTTTCTCTCTCACATTGCAGTGTTGTCCTTAACCAAAACTGGCAACAATTCTTTCCTTACTTTCATATCTTTCCTGAATACTTTGTATCCAGAAATATTTAATACCCGGTCCTGCCCTTCCTGGAACCAGGTTTTTTTTATTAACATAACATCATATTTCCACATGGCTATTTGCACCTACAACTTACCAATCTTATTTACCACACTATATACATTCACATATATGCACTGTAACCCTAATTTTGACTTTATTATTTTTCCTCTTATATGGAACCTACTTAATACCTTACTATTTGCTACTCTAGTACTAGCTGTCTCTCCCAATATTCTTTCCACCTTGGCATCCCTCGCTGATACTACCTCCTGGTTTCCTTTTCCCTGCCAAGTTAGTTTAAACTCTCCCCATTGCAAAACATCCCATAAGGACTGTTTAGGTGCAACCTTTCTGACCTGTATAGGTCCCATCTATCCCAGTATTGATCCCAATGACCCAAGAATTTAAAGCCCTCCATCCCACACCAGCCCTCCAGCCACAAATTAATCTGCTCTATCCTTCTATTTGTATACTCGCATGTGCGTGGTACCAGGAGTAATCTGGAGATTACGACTTCCAAGGAACTGCTGGCTAATTTCCTACCTAACTCTCCAAGTCTGATTGCCGGACTTCCTGCTTTCTACCTATGTTGTTGGCACTGATGCAGAGCGTGACTGCTGTGGACCATAACCACTGGCTGTTCACACTCACTGTTTTGGGTATCTGTCGCTATTCAGTGACATATTGGATCCTGATACTAGGAAGGCAGCATACCAACCTGGATTCATGCCTATGGACACAGAAACACTTGTCTGTTCCCCTTACTGTCAAATTTCCGATCACTATTCCTATCTCCTTCCTGTACAGCTAAGCCAACCATGGACTTGGCTCTGGCTGCACTCCTTGACAAACCATCGTTCTCCTCAATATTGTGAACTGAATCCTGGTTGGAGTGTGAGGAGCTCTCAGGGAAGCCATGGAATACCTGCCTATTTCTTCTTGACTCCCTAGTGGTCACCCATTTTCTCTCTCTTCCTTACGTTACTGTGTGACTACATCTGTAAATGTGCCGTCAATAAAACATCCTCTTGGATGTGTCACAGTGACTCCAGATGTTGCTCAAACTCTAAAACCTGCAGCTTGACAATCCTGACTTCCTGCACATCTGGTTACCTTGGACACAGGAAATGTCCTGGATCTCGCAAATGGAACAGGAAATGCACTCCCAGGGTTTGTGCTACCATGCCATTCCTCTATCTATAAAACTTATTGCTTAGAAAAGAGACACAACAGCTACTCACTTCTATTCTTCCGTTCTCACTTAAGTATGGGGAGGTTAATTGAAATGCTCCACTTAACCCTTGATATATATAAAAAACACATTTGTAATTTCCCTGTTTCTTAGATTAACTTCTTAACTTTGGAAAAAGGGAAGCAAAGCTAGAATACTCACCAATCGATCCTCTCATGGTTTTCATATAATGTCACTGTTTGTTCTTTTTCTCCTTCACTTCAGTGATCTTGACCAGCTTCAGAATCTCCTGGTCTGCTTCACATTCCTCCCAGTCTGCTTCACACTCATCCCCGTCTGCTTCACACTCATCCCCGTCTGCTTCACACTCCTCCCGGTCTGCTTCACACTCCTCCCGCTCTGCTTCACACTCCTCCCGGTCTGCTTCACACTCATCCCCGTCTACTTCACCCTCCTCCCGCTCTGCTTCACACACCCCCCCCCAGTCTGCTTCACACTCCTCCCAGTCTGCTTCACACACCCCCCGGTCTGCTTCACACTCATCCTGGTCTGCTTCACACTCCTCCCAGTCTGCTTCACACTCATCCCGGTCTGCTTCTCACTCCTCCCAGTCTGCTTCACACTCATCCCGGTCTGCTTCACACACCCCCCAGTCTGCTTCTCACTCCTCCCAGTCTGCTTCACACTCCTCCCGGTCTGCTTCTCACTCCTCCCGGTCTGCTTCACACTCCTCCCGGTCTGCTTCACACTCCTCCCGGTCTGCTTCTCACTCCTCCCAGTCTGCTTCACACTCCTCCCGGTCTGCTTCTCACTCCTCCCGGTCTGCTTCACACTCCTCCCGGTCTGCTTCACAGTGATCCTGATTTACTTCACACTTCTCCTGGTCTTTTCAAACGCAAATTACTGCAGAATTTGAAACCAAAAGAGAAAATGCTGGAAAATCTCAGCAGGTCTGGCAGCATCTGTAAGGAGAGAAAAGAACTGATGTTTTGAGTCCAGATGACCCTTCGTCAAAACCAAAAAGCATAGAAAATGGGAGTTATTTATACTCTATGATGAGGGAAATGAAAGATGAGTCATAGCCACAAAAGCAGAGGAAAGGCTGTTAATAGCAGTCCATAAAGAGAATAGAAGTGTGAGTGGTCAAATGACAGAGAAGCTGAAATCAGCTTTTTGCCTTACAGATGCTGCCAGATCTGCTGAGATTTTTCAGCATTTTCTCTTTTGGGTTCTCCTTCACAATGATTCTGACCTGCTTCACACTTCTCCTGGTCTGTTTCACAGTGATCCTGTCCTACTGCACGTTCCTTCTGGTCTTTTTCAAAGATCTTTCTCGTGCTTGACCACTTTCCTTGAAATGGTAACACCACCATGAATCGTACTACATTTATCTAAGTTAAACTCTAAATATTTTTGAATTTGATTGCATGCCTCTCCCCATCTTGCCATCTTCCTGCTCCTTTGACCAGATTTGGGTGTCACCTGCAAACTTGCTTACCATCGTCCCAACACTACTGTCCAGGTCATTAATAAGTAATAATCTTCAGACTGATCACTTGGAGAGATTGAGAGCAACGTACCCAAGATGAGACACATCTGTTAACTACAACTTTGGGGCTGTAGGTTTGGAGTCAATTCTTAATTCTGGATTTCGACTGAGACCACAAGATTCCATCATGTGAAACTACCTAACATAAGGTCCCTTATCAAAGGCTTTCTGAATGTCCAGGTAGATAATATTAACTTTGCCTTTATCCACTACCCTAGTAACTTCCTCAAAAATTCAAAATTGTTTGGCATAACCTAGTTTCCAGAAGTCATGTTGTAAATTTCCAATGATTTTCCAATGATGATAAAGGACATCTCTCATGATCCAATTGAGAATGTTCTCAAAAATGGATATGAGCCTGTAATTCCCTGACTCTGACTGCTCCCCATTTTTGAAAATAGGACCTAGACAAGCTAACTTACAGTCGAAAGGAACAATCCCTGGCTCTATTGAACAGTCGACGTTCTCGGCAAGGGCTCACAGAACACCTGTCCCATCTCTTTAATTCCCATTGAAGGGATATTATCAGAACTGGAGCCCTATCAATTCTGAACTATATTATGTTATCCAAGACGACATTACAATCTATTTTAATATTAATGATGCTATTCAATACTGAGCACCTGTTATCTGTACCATTCTATGGAGGAGCATAGGTTGAGGCAAAATAGTCATTTCACAGCTTTCCATAGCTTGCCTACAGTGTCCTTTAAAGATCCAGTGGGATCTTCCTTAGTCTTTGACTCCTGACTTGGCTGGAAAATACTTCCACAGTTGTGCACTGTCTTTTTTTCCAGAGATGTCTTGGCTGTTCTTATGACTGGCTGCTTTTTGTCTTCATTCATTGCATGTGATACTTTTCCTGTTCTTCTGTTAGTCAAATGTCTTACATGACATTATGGCAGGAATTAGTCTCCACATACGGTACAATGCAGGGTGAAATATTCATTGTAACGCAGATAGCAGATGTCTACCTGCTGAAACAACCTAATGTTGTTGTTTTCCAAATCAACAGCTAGGAATTAGGTCCTTCGGATTCTCCATCCATCTCTGTTCTTAACGAATGATCTGTGATTTGGTTTAATTTGGTGTTGTGTTGCTGTTACACACAATCGATTCTGCTCTTGATAGATTTTGTAACAATGTTGTTACAACTTTCAGTTGATTAGCACTTATGAGGGAACAACTTCAAAGGCCACAGCTCTTCTGAGAGGTGGGGGGAGAAATACCATGATGTCTTCCTTTGTCTAAGAGCTTTTCTGGGATATTCTCGCTGAAACCGTGCACCGTCCCAGCAGTCCAATGCCTTTCATTTCTTTTTTTCTAAAAAAAAACGATAGCTTGCTGATTTCACATGCTAAACAAGTTCTTAAAGCAGCAATACCCTTCATTGTATTAGTAACCCATCACAATTGCACTCCGGGTCATCGGGCCCAAAACAATAAATTAAGATGCACAGGGGTGGGGAGGTTTAACACATTCGTGAAGTGCACGTCCTCCATGAAGGAAAAATAAACGCACTGTGGAGTCATGCAATTTCCCCGAATTGGCACGGTGCTCTGTGGCAGTAAATGAAACGATTCTTTTAATGTGGATTCCAGCTGCACCATCGCGAACACTCCCAGTCACCTCACAAGCTCGTGTTATATATAATTTGAATTGAAACGTGAAGATACGGTAAGCACACGTGCTGTGGGAAAAAGTGCATGCATGCATCAAAAGTTTTATGTTTTATTATAAAGTTCAATTTCTTCAGTTTAACACCAGCCACGAATCAAACAATGGACTATCTCAAACTGAGTTGGGAGACACTTTTAAATTTAATTTGATCACAGTAACTTGACACGTTTCTTTCAGAAGACTCGATATTTCCTCTTTTTGAATGGGGGAAGCTTCAGAAATGTGGCAACAATGTGAATCATCCCAAAAATATGCATCTGAAGAATGTATTTATAAGTCAATCCTACTTTGCGTTGATTGAAAGTATGTAGTAAATTTCCAGCAAAAAAAATAACGCTAGCATCTTTTATGGCATTTGGAAATGTTGGAATAATTGATAAACTGTTGAAAGGTTACATTTTCTTTGGCCAGGTGTCCACTCGTTTTATGGGTAGAATCACTTCTGAATTTTCTCAGCAACTCAAGGTTTTGAATTAAATGCAAATATACAGGTTTTCCCTGCAACTGTTGTACGATTTGGTGTTGGGGTGCAGATAACTGGGAAGGTACAATTTGGTGTTGGGGGGTAGATAACTACGAAGGGATGGAAAAGAGGGGGGATAAAGGCATTGAGACACTAAAGTGGAGGGAGATGAAGGGGGAAAGACTATAGAGATATTTTAAAAATACACAAATGCAGGCTCTTTTCTGGTCCACAACACCATTAATTCAGCTCCATCGGATAGGAATGCGGGATTTTACAGCTCACTGCTTCCCCTCCTGCCTCGGAGAGGGATGGGGGGGAAACCTCCATCCTCCCTCCTGACCTCGGTAAGTTTACAAAAAAAATCAGAGGGGGAGGAAAAAAAATCACAGGAAGAAAGAGGAGTGTGTGTAAAAAAACACACACACAAAGAGGCTGGAGGAGGGGAGGGAGAGAGAGAGAGTGCCCTGGGATGTTGTTTTTTGTGAATGGGCTGCCTCTCTCTCCCTGTGTATGTGTGTGTGGGTCGCTGTGTACCTGGAATGTAGCGACTCCAGCCTCTCTTTCCCCCCCACCTCCTCTCCCTAGTCCCCACCCCATTACCACTACAGCCAATGGGCGGCGGGCGGATGAGAGGCGCCGACCAATGGCAGGCGGGGGTCAGGGGGAAGGGGGGCGGGCACAGGGCCCCGGCAGCCAATGGGGGGCCGGGTTGGGGGCGGGGCGCTGGGCGGAAGGTGCTGAAGATGGTGGAGGGCGAGGGAGGGGGAAAAAGGGAGGGAGAGAGAGGCTGGGGCTGGGGAGGGGGCAGCAGGAGCTAGCGGGCAGCGGCGGGGGCAGGAGCATTGCTGTCCCTCCCGGCCTCTATATCCCCCTCTTCCTCCTCCTCCTCCTCCTCCACCCTCCCCTCCTCCTCCTTCTCCTCTCCCCAGTGCAGCGATCGGCAGCAAACATTCCCTCTCCGCCCGGCAGCAGCAAAGTTTGGGAAATATTTTTGCACCGATCGCCTCCATTTTTCTCCCTACCACCCACCCCCCCTCCCCAGTGCAACTTTGAGCTGCGTTTATTTATTTGCTTTGATTTGTTATTCCCTCTCACTGTGCTTGCAGGTACCATTCAGCTTTTTAAAATTTTTTTTGCAGGGGCATTTTTTTTATTAATGCGAGTAGCATCCGGGTGATTGCATGGAAATGGCGGGAGCTCAGGGCTATTAAAAAAGGGGAAGGGATGGGGGTCTTTAAAGCGACCCCCAGCTTCTCAGCAGGGCTGGGAGAGAGAGAAGAGGGGGAGGGAGACGAAGGGGGGAGGGGGTGGGGAAGGAAGGCCATGCAATGGCTTGTCTGCAATGGGGAGATTTATTTTTTCCCTAAAAGGACGCATCAAAGTACTCCGCCCCTTCCAAAGCCGTACACACTGGGGGCATATTAGGGCTTTTAAAATAGGTGATCGCAGAGAGAAGCCGGGTTAACCTCTGCAGCCAGGAGGTGTCAGTAACCACGCTAACAACTTAGACGGACCAGGAGGTAAATCTGTGCTGACTCCTGCTTTATGTGTGTCCTTTTTTTTCATTCCTGCAGATTTGAATCAAATGTAAGATTTTTTTTGGATACATTTGCTTTTTTAAAAAAATATATAAATATTTAATTTTTGTGGATCTGGCAGCCCATCCCAGTGTTAGGGGCTCGGCCACGCGTTGTCTGCCTTTTAACCCTTGCTGTGAAAGAGGGAGCCGCTTGATTTTGTGTGGGTTTTTTTTGAAAGGGGGAGGGGAACATCAAACCATTGGCTTCCATCGAAGCCTCTGGGGTGTGAAGCCTCAGTGACAAATGCACACGCTCCCCAAGTGGATCGGGATCTCTGCCCCAGCCAGGCTTGACACTCGAGGACTCCCAAATGCGCGCTAGTGTGTGTTTCTCCTTTTTTTTTGAAATTATGTTTTCTTTTAATAGTTTGGCGATAGACCCCTCCCAATGCAATTCCTGCCCTTTCTAGTTTCTGAAGCTTCGTGGACGGCTGTTTACGGCGTGGGGGCTCCAGTAACGTTGAGGTAATGGGATTTCGCAACTTTGTGCAGTGCAAGAAGGGATGTTTTAGACATTTTTTTAAAAAAAGTTGTGGTTGTAATTTGACCAAATATTAAAACTTCGATCGTGTCGCTACCTTTTTTTCACAAATAATTAAATTAACCTTTTCTTTTCAAGGTTTCATAATTTGTCATTCGGTTGGTAGAAACTTAATTGTAGTTTTGATAGATTAGAAGAGAGGTTTGTTAAAAATGCAGCAATTTATATTTTACTGTATCGATTTGGAGCTATTTACTGATTCTTTTTTGTCAATGTGTCTTTTTTTTTGCTCGCATGTGAAACGCCTTCCAGATTCTCTCTTTCAGGCCTGGGATGAGTTTTCAAATGTTTTTTTGGGGGGGAACAAAGTGGACTCAGGCCGCAGGAGAAGCCCCTGTTGTTTTGACTGATCCCGGGCGTTGTTATTGAAGTCTGTTGTCCGGGGCCCTTTTCATGTTGTACTACTGAGATTGAGTTAAGCAGTGCAATATTAAAAGGGCATTGGCTGGCAGTATTCTTCACCTTGCCTACCACCTCTCCACCCTCCCCAAAACCCCCTTCTGTCCCAAAGTGGAGGAGAGAATAAACCTGGCTTCAACCACAGTGTGTGAGGCGTACAAGCCTGTGCGTTTTGTTCCGATTCTATTTTTGACTGGATATGTATCAGTTTGGGGGATAGCTTGCTTTTAATAGCGTTTCCTCAACCTCGTGTGTTTCAGATTAAAGGCAGATAATGTTGCCGAATCAGTTGTTTTTATTTAACATTAAGCATTTATGTTTATATATGTAGAGTGTACGTTTTGTTTTCTCGAAATTGGGTACTGATCGAACTTCCCTCGTAATAGTTTAAGTTTGTTGATGCCATTTGGAGTGGCTTTAACCCACAGTGCATTGAGCCCTGGGTCAGGGTTGACTGCTGTCAGAAGCTCTGACGATATTGCACTACTGTGCACACAGTTAAGCAGTGCAATAGTATTGTCAAAGCGTCAGGCACCAGAGACCGAGCTGCCAGAATCGGTGGACATCCTGGGACAAGCAAGCCGCCGAATGGTCACTGCTGGTTTAAAATGTGTGGCTGGAGAGATGGATCAGATTTCATTCCTTTGAAGGTGTATGTGTATTTTTAATTGTATTGTCCAGAGTTAAATGGGTGAAAGGTTTGCTGCCTTTCAATAATTGTTTCGTACGGTTTAAAAGTTGACAGAAATGGGTTGTTTATCAATGATGCACAACAGCTTGAGTCGCCTCCTGTGACTTCTGGACACATAGTTGGTGTTTCTCCAACTCTTCAGAAGTGACTTTTTCCTCCCCGGCTATGGTCAGTAGTGTCTGTGATTTCAAAACAAAGTATTCGGGGTGTGTTTTTATTTTGGTCAATGAAGCGCCAGCCCCTGTTACTGGATGCCGCGACTATTTGTGACTCTGGGGCGGCTGCTATTATTAACCTTTGTACTTGAGATGTATTTGTTTATAAATGGCTGGCTGCGTTCCAGTGCCCGGAGCCTGCTGCTTACCCCCGAGAGTCTCTGATGGCTTCGATTCCAAACAGTTTACGTTCTCGGGACAAACTTTTTGAGACGAGTGAAATTTGTTAAACTACCCGGTGACTTAGCGAATCGATGAATTATTGTCCAGGTTTCGAACCAATGTGTTGAGAATGAAAGACAAGAGGGACACATGATTAGTTACAAGAAGTTTAAAATGCAATAGTTGGGCGAAGTGGTGAAGAACTATTAATTATTTTGAAGGGTTAAATATTGATGTTTAGTGTCTTGGTGGGGCGGGGGGGGGGGAGGGCAGACAGTCCTGGATGGGACACAGGCGAGTTAGTTGCTGTTGGCCACACTTTTCGTTATAGCAATGGGTTCATTCCGGACCCTCTTCCAAGTCAATCGTAAGTTGTCCATTCCCCATCTCCTTAGTTTGTTTTAACTCACAGCGCTGGTGCTCGTAATCTGTCGGGAGTGGGTGGAAGGGTGAGTTCTATTCAGTCCCTACGGACTTTCCAAATTGGATTCAAAGCTCCCCGCACTCTCCTGTACCCCGAGATGTCTTGGGTGAGATTGTGTCACAAACGGAAACTGCGGTCTTTGGGGGATGGAATTGCTGGGATGAGATTCGGAGTGTGTGTGGGGGGGGGGGGGGTGGGTGGGATGAAAGGTCACACTGGGGGGAGGGGTGAGCCTTCTGACTCTCTTAAATGTCCCGGAATAGATAGCTAGAAATATATAAATGTCGGGGCATTTTTAAAAAAAGGCATCTGGGCGTGGGGCTGGAACAGAATCGGTTGGACTGTGTGTGTGTGTGTGTGTGTGTGCGTTTCACAGAGAGAAAGTTGTTTAGTTTCGGTGCCGTTCTCGCGAACAGGTCGCAGCTCGCCTTGCTTGTGTGAGTTTTTTTAAAACTATGTATCTCGAATACTTCGTGTAAGAGCTTGCTGTTTCTGAAGTGCACGGAGCTGGAATGCACGGCACAGCGAGGCTGCTGCTGGAGTGGGTGCAGTTGGGGCTGTTTAGCTGTGAGTGAGTAAAGGGGGGGGGCGGGGGCAGCCCCTCCAAAGAGCTTATTGTTTTATAGGGTTTTAGAGTTGATATAGAGATGTAACCAGCCCCCTCTGTCTCCTCCATTTGGGAAGAGGAATCCTGGAACCCGTACACATGTTTGGTGGGGGAGTGGGGGGGGAGAGGTATCCGGATTTTTAAAAGTGACTCAGTGTGTAACTTACCCTCTTTAAAGTTCTGTATCCCGAAGTTTCATTAGCATGTGTCAGTGTGATGGGCAAATGGGGGCCTGGGGGCGGGGTGGGGGGGGGGGGTGGGTGGCTGGAGAAGGAGAGGACGATTTAAAACATCGCCCAACTTTTGAACGAATTTCCTATGCTTGCAGATCTGGTAAGGATAAAGTTTATGCTACATTGATCCCACTTTGGTAAAGTTGATGATTTGCCCCCTCTTCTCCCCGCCCCCCTTCTCTGAAGTGGTCAGGAAGCCCGTGCCCCTGCCGTTTAGAAATGGCTTGATACGAAACAATACAATGCAGTCAAAAAGAGAATTTCCCACCCCGGTTTGTAAGTATTTGGCACAGTAATTCGGTGTTACTGCAAAACAAGTTGTATCTGCAGGTTGTATGCCTTCTCTGGATTATTTGACCTGGTTTGCGGGGAGATGGGAACAATGCTGTCTCTTGGCTCTGATATGAAATGTCGGGGAGGGGGTGTGTGTCCGTGGGGGGGGGGGGGGGGTTGGGGGCACCCTTTGCTATCAGTGGTTCACTGGAATCTCTGTTTAACACCCAGCCACGCTGACTGCCCCGTGCCATTTTTAAACTTGCTGACCCTTGTTGGAAACGGGCGCGTGGTTCCAGGACGTTTTAGCCTCCCCGGTTTTACCCAGTTGATAAGGTTCTGGTGCACTTCTTGCCCGCCCCGCCCCCCCACACACACAACTCGTTTAGTATCGATCGATGGAAAGCCAGACACTGGTGAGAGGAAGTCTTTGGGCTGGAGAAATGGTCAGTGCAGGCAGGAAAGGCCTTGAGGACATGTTCGAGCTGTGTGTGTGTGTGTGTGTGTGTGTGTGTGCTGCTGCTGTGCACACTTGCTTGTGAACATGGTGTGGACAGTGCTGGTATGCAAGGTGGTATGTTCAGCTGAATATTGAGGTCAGGTCGCAGTATAGTAATAAGAACTGTTCCTGTGGCTTTTCTCTGAAGAGACTTGTAGAGATTTAATACTAGAATGATGGGTACAAAGCTGCGGTTAGTAGGACTGAAAAAAAAGACGTGAATTTACTGGACTCTCTCGAAATTATAACTTTTCTACACCTTACTGCTGTTGAAGTTGGCTCAGTGATAGGTTGGTGTGAATATACTCTATTCTGTTTGCAAACTGGTGAACTGGGCCTTTCCAATCTTGCTTCACAGTCCACACCTTCCTGTGATAGTGGCTCACTCCTGGTCTGGGCTGCTGGCTTTGCTACAATAACTTAGACACCATACTCATTCCTAACCTGTGACTAACCTATTTGCCACATCATCTTATTCACCACGACGAGTTTGCCAGCAAATGTTAGTCACCATTGTGGATGTTTTTTAAATTGTTCCTAGCATTCTTTTGAAGTGTAACTGTTAACATGTGCTCATTCATTTGGTGCTGTTGTGGTCCTAAGGGATTCATTGAAGTAAGTGCTGGAGTTATCCCATGTAACTGTACAGTTAGGATAGTGAGTGAAGGTGTATGCACAGTTGGGACAATGGGTGACATCTGTGTGAATGTGTGTAAGCAGTTGGGACAGTGGGTGAGGTCTGGGTGAAGGTGCGTACGCAGTGGGTGAGGTCTGGGTGAAGGTGCGTACGCAGTGGGTGAGGTCTGGGTGAAGGTGCGTACGCAGTGGGTGAGGTCTGGGTGAAGGTGCGGACGCAGTGGGTGAGGTCTGGGTGAAGGTGCGGACGCAGTGGGTGAGGTCTGGGTGAAGGTGCGGACGCAGTGGGTGAGGTCTGGGTGAAGGTGCGGACGCAGTGGGTGAGGTCTGGGTGAAGGTGCGGACGCAGTGGGTGAGGTCTGGGTGAAGGTGCGGACGCAGTGGGTGAGGTCTGGGTGAAGGTGCGGACGCAGTGGGTGAGGTCTGGGTGAAGGTGCGGACACAGTGGGTGAGGTCTGGGTGAAGGTGCGGACACAGTGGGTGAGGTCTGGGTGAAGGTGCGGACGCAGTTGGGACAGTGGGTGAGGTATGGGTGAAGGTGCGGACGCAGTTGGGACAGTGGGTGAGGTCTGGGTGAAGGTGCGGACGCAGTTGGGACAGTGGGTGAGGTCTGGGTGAAGGTGCGGACGCAGTTGGGACAGTGGGTGAGGTCTGGGTGAAGGTGCGGACGCAGTTGGGACAGTGGGTGAGGTCTGGGTGAAGGTGCGGACGCAGTTGGGACAGTGGGTGAGGTCTGGGTGAAGGTGCGGACGCAGTTGGGACAGTGGGTGAGGTCTGGGTGAAGGTGCGGACGCAGTTGGGACAGTGGGTGAGGTCTGGGTGAAGGTGCGGACGCAGTTGGGACAGTGGGTGAGGTCTGGGTGAAGGTGCGGACGCAGTGGGTAAGGTCTAGGTGAAGGTACATATGCAGTTGGGACAGTGGATGAGGTCTGGGTGAAGATGTGTACACAGTTGGGACGCGGTGAGATCTGGGTGAAGGTGTGTGCACGTTGGGCGAAGTCTGGATGAAGGTATGTGTGCAGTTGGGACAGTTGGTGAGGTCTGGGTGAAGGTGTGTACACAGTTGGTGAGGTCTGGGTGAAGGTGGGTACACAGTTGGGACAATGGTTGAGATTTGGATGAAGGTGTGTACACAGTTGGGGCAGTGGGTGAGATCTGGGTGAAGGTGTGTACACAGTTGGGGCAGTGGGTGAGATCTGGGTGAAGGTGTGTACACAGTTGGGGCAGTGGGTGAGATCTGGGTGAAGGTGTGTACACAGTTGGGGCAGTGGGTGAGATCTGGGTGAAGGTGTGTACACAATGGGTGAGGTCTGGGTGCAGGTGTGTACACAGTTGGGGCAGTGGGTGAGGTCTGGGTGAAGGTGTGTACACAGTTGGGGCAGTGGGTGAGGTCTGGGTGCAGGTGTGTACACAGTGGGTGAGGTCTGGGTGCAGGTGTGTACACAGTTGGGGCAGTGGGTGAGGTCTGGGTGAAGTGTGTACACAGTTGGGACAGTGAGTCCTTAGTAGATGTGATATCTGGGTAAAAGATGGGGTTTTGCCAAGGTTGGGGACAGTGCTGTCGTGTGACTGGACATCTGAGTTCCCGTTAAGTGTAACTGACTTCCAGGGAGGGTGACTTCGCCACAAGTATTCGGATTAAATCAGTGTGTGCCTCTGTCTGCAGTTTACATCTGCAGTGGAAATTAGACATTGGATGCTTCGGGGTGGAGGTAGCTGGGCGGTTTGTGACATTGGGGAAAATCCACGGTGCTTTGTGCCGAGCTGGGATCCACATTCCTCATGGACAGAGAGTCCATGTGCTAAAGGGGGGGATACATTCCCTTGTGCGTTAACCTCAGCATTACTGTTCCTGTCCAATATCGGATCAGATACAGGCATTCCGACATTTCACAAGTGGCGACCTCGCTTTCTTTGAAAATTATTTTTTTTTTTGCGGAGATTTTGCCGTTTCATTATTTACGATGAAGTATCCAGGAATAAAATTGTGACTTAAGTTTTGGTTTCGGAACGAATTCTATGTAATATTGTGTATATGTAATGTGTGTGTGTGTGTGGCTTTATCTGGCCGCTCCAGCATTGCGATTGGTCATGTGGACTGTCGGTCACTGCTTGTTTTGCAGGCGAGTGTTTTGCAGCGACTGGTTGGCTCCTCATCTGCTCCCTGCACCGGGACTCCCGCCTGCTGCTCTCCCCTCCCCCTTCTGATGGGGGGACTTCCTGCCTCACTCCCTCCCGCACCCACACTTTTCCCCCACCCCCCCCACCCCTCTCCCCTTTTCCCTCCTCATCACCAGCAAATACCCCACCAGTCCCCGAGAACTGTTCTGGGTGGGGGAAAGGGGGGCTGACAACACAGAAATGCCCCTTCTTACCTCCCAACGGTGGGAGCAACTCTTCTAAATGTGGGGGCTGTGTTGTCCCAGGCTGGCTACGCTAGTGTCCCCTGAGCAAGAGTTATTATCTGCCTAACAACACCCAACCAGACTCTCTCTCTCTCTCTCTCCCCCTCTTCCTGTCTCTGCCCCTTCCCCACCCCACCTTAGTTCAGCCCTCAGTCCTCCCCGAGTCCGAAACGATTTTTAAAAGAACAGCCTTTGATGGAACCCGTCCCGGTGCTAACTCAGCCAGTGCTGATGGACAAACAAGGGTGGGGACAGTGACAGGGGAGGTGGGCTGGCTGCCTGGGGGCAGATCCGCCAACTCTGTAACAGAAAGAAATCAGGAATGTTTCTCAATCTGGACAGGGCAATGGGGGGGGGGGCAGTAGAGTTTGCCAAAATAAGACTTCCTCAATGTGATTCGTCGAGGCTGAATAAAAGTATTGGAGGGAGGATTCGCTTAATTTCCCCCCCCCCCGCCAAAAACATTTTTTAAAACCCCACCAGGCTGAAGGAATCGACCACCTGAGTTAATCTGGCCACGTCACCCAGGACGGGCAGCCTGGGGAGAAATAACAGACCCTAAACCCAAACCCCATCCACGTTCCCTCAAAAATCCACTTCCTGAATTAATGTTGTCCTCCAATTTGGTGGCGGGGTTAAGACCAGTGCACCCCGCTCTGTGTTTTCCCTCCCCCCCCCACCCCCATTTTTCCTGTTGGGCCAGTGTGTTCACTTTGGGCAGTTTGAAGTGTGCTGAGCTGGGGGTACAATATCTCCAAGCCTTCCCTCCCCTCCCCTCCCCTCCATCCCAGCAGGAGTGAGGCCGCATAGAAGAGAAATGGCTGTGTGTGTGGGGGGGGGGGCGTAATTTGGGGGTAACTGAATGGACAAATTGGAGGATATATTAAAAGGCAACCCCTTAAAGGAATACCAAAGTATTGGGAGGGGAAAAGTACGGGAATGCTATTGTGTGAGTGTTGAGAACAGGGGTGTGCTTGTTGATACCCTGGAGAGGCTTTGCAGAGATGGCTTTCTCGCTGGTGGTGCTGTGAATCCGAATGGGGGGGGGGGAGTTGGTTCAATGTCCCCCCCCCCCCCTCCAACCCCAAAAAGGCTTAAAAAGCTGAACACAGCACATTTCACGCCTGTTGGGGGGTTGAAACGAGTGATGCCCCACCGGTTCAAACAGCAGACGCAGGTGGGGTGGTGGTGGGGAATGGTTAGAGACAGAATGAGTTTCTCTTTAGATATCTCTGTGGCGGCCCCTCAACCACCCCCAACCTTTTTTAACACTGGCTGTGCCTCAGGAATTTCGCAACAGGGGAAAAAAAGGCGCGCATTCTTGAGAGTAGATTTCACCCAATGATTTGTGTAAGTCCGGCATCGCCGATAAAGATCAAAGTGGAAGCGGGCCTCTTGACAGTGGCATGTGGAACGTGAGGAATCTTTATGGCTGAAGGAAGTGTGTGTGTGTGTGTGTATTTCAAAAAAAAAGTAACCAGGGCCCCGGCTACATCAATGGCGAATAAATGAATGACTCAGGAGAATCTCCAGAGTAAGCCCCCCCCCGACCCCTCCTCCCCATTGTAAAGGAGAAAATGAATCCATCTCGGAATAACGGGGGTGGGAATCCCAACCTGGATGGGAGGCTACCCCCATGAGCTCCCCAAACCACCCCTACTACCCCTCTCTGCTAATCACACCATGCCTTCCCCATTCCATGGCCACTCACTTGTTTTTGAGTTTGAACCTCCTCAGAACGGGGAAAGTTTGAGTCACAAGCAGGCTTATATTAACATTGCAATTGAAGTGACTGAAAAATCCCCCTTGATGCACTGGAATTTTAAACTGGGGTGTTGGGGGGGCGGGTGGTGGTCTGCCTTGGTTTTGTTGGCGGGAAGATCCCTCGTGTTTGCTGATGAGTGGAAATTTCTCATTCCACCCCAGAATAGGGGTCCGTAGGAGAGGCAATAAAGTGGGGGGGGGGGGTTATGTTGGGGCCGCCCTTGCTCCCCATGTGAAGTGGGGGGTGATGCTGAGCGAGGCTGCCCTAGGAGCTGGGACCCTATCTATATTGCGTCTGCTTTGAATTTCTGGCTTTAAGTAGTGCAATATCGCTTATAGGGTTTTAGCCTCGGGTACAATCGTCTCTCCAAGAGGAGGAGGAATAACACGGATCGATGTACATGTCATCACACCGCTTGGAATACACTGCTGTGTTTTTTAAAAAAAATGGTTCACAGAGAGTGATAGATAGTATCGCGGGGTTAAATTTCCCGCCTTTCAGTGTGTGTGGAGCCGGGAGAGGGCAGCTTTGAGCTGAGTGAGGGAGGGAGACGGGGGGGGGGGGGGGGGGGGTGTTCCTTACAATGGCATGGCTGGCTGGCTGGGTGGGCCCGGCCGCTGGTTTCAGGTGGTCTCTCGCTCCTGAGGCCCCTCGGCGGGGATGGTGAGGGAGGGACCGGATTTTTAACATTCCCAGATTTTCCATTGAAGCCCTCCGCTCATCTCGCTTGTTTTCTTTGCTGTGTGTGTTTTTTTTTTCAAGGTGGGCAGGATTGGGGGGGGAAGGGGGGTTGGCATACTCACCCCCCCCCCCCACGCACACGCACACATACCCATCCGCAGGTTACACAGAGAGCTCGGAACTCGCTCCTGTGGGTTACAACAACCCAACCTAACACCAAACTTGGATTATTAAACATTAATTTAAAAAACCCCAGATGGATACAATCGTGAGGACCGCTTTTTCCACTGCACCCCCCCCCCCCTCAACCCGCAAGCTGCGGATAGTTTGTTGAATATTTGTATCAGTAATTTAGTCTGGAAATGAAAATGCCTGCGTGACTTGTTTATGTTTGAGCACCTTGTTTTCTGCCCACCCGCTAGAATGTAGCGTTTACGATCGGTGTGGGATTTGCTTTTGAGAGTAACAAAGTCTGAGGAATTCCGTCGCCCCCGGGATGCTTCCGAATGGCAACATTTCGCCCTCTTTTCCTGCTTCAGATCCCCAGGCGCCTGCGGCTCTGTCACTGTTGCGCTACTGTGGACCTGACGCTAGCAGTGCAATATTGAAAGAGCAGCAGTGGCCTGCACATTCGACTGGTGTTTTGTACTGGAGTGTGTGTGTACCTGTACGTGTGTCTCTGGCTGTATCTCTGTATGTCTATCGGTGTGTCTGCATCTGTGTGTGTGTCTCTCTGTGTTTGTGTATCTGAGTCTGTGTGTGTGTGTGTATGTATCTGGGTGCCTAGGTGTGTGTCTCAGTATGTATCTATTTCTGTGTGTATCCGGGTGTCTGTGTGTGTGTGTGTAGATACCTGTATCAATCTGTGTTGCGTGTGTCTGTGTGTATTTGGATGCCTAGGTGTGTGTCTCTGTGTATCTATTTCTGTGTGTATCTGGGTGTCTGTGTGTGTGTCGATGTCTATGGATTTATGTGTGTGTGTGTCTGTATTTGGGTGCCTAGGTGTGTGTGTCTCTGTATCTATTTCTGTGTGTATCTGGGCGTCTGTGTGTGTCCAAAATAAAATCGCCCGAGAATTACAATCGGGACCCATGCGACGTCTCCATGGAAACAGGTCTCCGGCCGCAGCTGGCGGGAAGCCCCGGAGCCCCCAGCCCGGTGTAGGGGCTCCTGGAGCGGATACAGAGCAGGGAAAGACTGCAGTCAGTGCAAGGAGCCAACCTCACCTCCCAGGAGTGTGTGTGTGTGTGTGTGTTTTTTTGGGGGGGGGGGGGGGGGGGGGAGGTGTTAAATTCTGCTCCAGGTGGGAAGATGGTGTGGGGACTGGGTCCATCAAAGCTCCAATTCCTCACACCCAGCGCTAAACACCGCCCCCATCATCGAAAACCCAAAGCTTGTAATTTAATCACCACTCCCTCCTGTTTTGGAAAAGTGAGTTAAGAATTTGAACCTCGGGTTCTGCTGACCCAGACCCGAAACGTGAGCACCATTCACTCCATACATGCTGCCTGTGTCCAAACCTCAACTAACCTCACTTCACACTGCTGGCACCGACGTAAACTATGAAAACTGAGGTTGTGGGATCTTGCTGTGCACACACTGGCTGTCGCTTCTCCACTTCCAGAGGCGCTATCCAAATGGTTGCGGGGCGGGGGACGCTAGTGTCTGCCAGGGGCCGCCTGGCTCAGAAATCTCAACCAACATCTGTGGCCCCGGAATCCAGCCGGGAATATTTCCCACAGGAAAATATTGGGAGTCCAACTGGCTGGGGGAGGGGGTTGTTTTCTGTGATTTGATGAAGGCATTTTGCTTAAGTTTTGGGAAGGAGTGGTTAAGAGGAGAAGTTCAGCCGGATGAAGTTGGAATAGCGACTTCACCCTCGTAAATTATAGCGGATTCCCCAGGATCTAGAGAAGGGGGGGGAGAGGGAAGGAGCAGAGGAAAGAGGGAGCTGCGGGGTGGGAGGGTGGTAGCGTGTGCTGGCTGTGGAGGAGAATTGCTGGATGAGGAGGGGGTGTGGATTGGCCGGGATGCGGAAAGGAGGGGGATGAGGTGGAGGGAGTTGGCATGGGGGTGGGGACGTGGGTTAAGAGACCTGGATGAGGAAGAGGGGGAATGGGGTAGCTGGGCGGAGGGGGTGTATGGGGAGAGGAATGGGGGTGGGGTGCTATCCGGGAATGGGAACTGGCTGGGAGAAGGAGGGAGGGTAGTGGGAGAAGGAGGGAGCTGGAAGAGGGAGACGGGAAGGTGGGGGGGGGGGGGGAGGGACCTGGCTGGGTATGGGGGGAGCTGGTCGAGCAGCGGGAGCTGGATGGGAGAGAAGGGAAGTTGGTGGGAGGAAGGTGGCCATCTATCTGTGTTGACCTCCCGGCCGCCCTCCAACTCAGGATCCACCACAGCTGCCAAGAAAGGGGCGGCAATGTTTGAAGTTTTGACACAGGTCACCCCAACATCTCTCTCCCCCCCCCGGACCCGGAAGCCCCCAGAAAGATCTCAAGAGACCGAGTCCCCGGTCAGTCCCCTCTCAGCCCCAATACAACACGGCTCATTTAGCACGTGTCAGCTTCTTAATTGTTCTCCCCCCCCGCAAAAAAAACCCTCAGCAGCTCGGAATATATTGTTAGAAATGGGAGGGAATGTACAGGAATGCCTGGAGCGAGGTGCTTCACAATCTGTCCCCCCTGCTATCTGAGGCCAGCTTCCTGGTCAAAGAGGAAAGGTTAGGGATTCAGTTTAATGGATTCTATCTCTGCCATTGAAGTGTGACGGTGGCTTCAACCTTTTGCTCTGTTTTGGGGGGGGTGTGGCGGGTCGGTCATGAATATTTGTAGCCTCCCCTTCAGTAGGAATCAGGTCCAGTTGGGTTTGTGAGTGACCGCCTCAGTGTAGACCCGGTCTGTGGAGGGGGTCCAGGCCGCTGATGTATTGCTTTACTCGCTTTTTTAAAAAGGCGGAAGAGTGGGTTCTGGGAGTCAGTCCTGTCTGCCTGTGTCTTTGAGCGGCCTCCCCCCGGCAAGCTGAGCACTTTACACTGCAGTTTCGGTGTTTGTTTTCCGGGGAGGGGGGGGGGGGGGGGCTCTCTCCTTCATGTCCGATGGGTGCAGTTCCGAGGGCATCTTACCCCCTCCTCCCCCTACACCCACCTCTTTAACCTCGACAGATTGGTCAACACACACACAATGAGGATCCAAGCCGCGATCTCCCTGGCCCTGTGTGGCTCACTTCCCCCTCTCCATTAGGCACCGCCTTTACTAATGGACAGGGAGCTACGGTTTGATCCCAACGGAAACGCACTCACCCTTAAATTCCGCCCCCCCCCACCCCAGCGGAAAACCTGCAGCTGTCACTGCACCCACCACCACCCCCCCCCTTCCCCCCCGCGCCCTCCCCAACCCCCATCTCATACACGCTTGAAGTTGAAACACTCGGAGTTGAACACACACACGCCAGGCAACCGGGCACGTCTCTGGGGAAGCAAGTGATAGAATAAATTGCGGAGTTTTCTGCACAAGCTGGTGTGCTGTCACTTTGCAAATGTAGCGGAATCTTGTTACTTTGTCACGCTGAGTGTGTCGCTGCAGCAGAATCTACCAGAAAGATACAGAGGGACGAGTGCTACTTTGTGGCGCGCTCTCATCAGCACAGAGTAGGCCATTCGGTCCATCGAGTCGGTGTCCTGTCCGTCCTTTTGGAAATGGCCTGGGCCCCAGACCTCTGCAAATCCTTCAAATATTCACCCAGTTTCTGTTTGGCGGTTATTATTGGGCTTGTTTCCACCATCCTTTTAGACGGCAGTCCAGATCATAGCAATTAACTGTGATTTAACAAAAAAAAACTCCCATCTCGCCTCTGGTTCTTTTGTCAGTTCACATCTGCCCTGATTACCAATCCCGCCACTTTCTCCTCTGTCAAAGTCCATCAAGATCTCAATCAGAACATTCCGCGCTTCCAGATTTTTCCAACCTGTGCCCCTCATCCCGGCCACCACCTCTCTGAATCCTTCCTAAAGTGTGGTGCCCAAAACTGAACAACGGGGGACCTAAGCAGCGATTTCTAAGTGTGCATCAGAAGGTCTTGCCTCTTCCTTTAAGCCGAGTTTCTCCCTTGAGCAGTCCAATCCCTCCCCAGAACGGAAAAGTATCAGAATTGTCCACCCGGGGGACTTAAGCGGAATTCCTATTGCTAATTTCGGGTTGCTTTGAACACGTGTAAAGAAAGTAACAAAATAGATTATTTAAAAACATGTGAATTTCAAATCAAGAACAATGTATCGACAAACATATGTTACCCCGCCCCCACCTCACCATAGCTTTTGGTTATCACTGGTCTATCGGGAACATTGGTAGCTTATTTTTTTTCCCTCATTGTTTGTTTATATTGTTACGTGTTTTATTACCTCGGTGTGAGTCTGTGGCACTGCGAGCAGGTTTGCAACAGTGACTTTTCCCTGTCAGGCGGAAAGAACATTTCCTTAGATCAAACAAGCCACAAAAGTGTGGCATTTCACTCGGCACAACCCAATCTGCAGCAGTAAGGGATACCCATATTAAAAGAAAAAGTATATATATATTCCTATTTCACCAAATCTGACCTATTATTGGGAAGTGGTGACTACACAAGAGCAACATTGAACTCTGTACCAACGGGGGCAGAATCCTGTTAAGTGTGTCTCATTAGAAAGTTCGTCTTGTGGCTTCGTCAGCGTGCTGCCATGCATTTTCCTACACCATTTACTCGCTGTTAATAGACTGAAACAAACCTCCGCAAATGCAACTCAGAACACGGCCAGCCTGTACAACGTGGAGTCGGCCACTAGAGACAGCGGGAATCTAAAACTGAACGTCATTAAATCAGATCTCCCAAGGTTTGATTTTTATTTTGCACAGGAGGTTTTATCGCCGCTAATCATGGACACGATGACTCCGGTCAGATTACACCATTTGAAATCAGCAATGATCCCACCGTTTTACATTTAGGGATGGCCTGTAAATTGAGGGAACTGAGTCAATCTAAGCCGAGTTTTGAGTTTTTTTAAAAAACATCCTCTTTCAAAGTGATCCGATCAGAACTTTCGGAGGTAACAGTCCGATTAAATAAAATTAAATTCACACATTTTTTCTTTCCTCCTTGTTAAATTACCGTCAGAAGTTGTAAACACGCGAGAGACCATTTTAAATTGCCCATTTTATTTCTTCAAATCGCTTTTCAGTGATTGTAAGGGCTGTATTTGCACACACACATCAAATCAAGACTAATATCCAGAGTTCTGAGGTTTCGATAGATTTACAGATCGTCAGAGACAACAGATGTCAGAGAAACACTATACAGAGTTATTGTAGTGTTTTAGCACCGTAAACGCACACGTGGTTCATACATGTGGCCACAAGATATGGCAACTCAGACGGGTCCTGTCTCTGTACCCTCGTTCCTGTTCGATTCTCTCTCTCCCCTTCACTGGACCCCGAATTAGTAACCGTGTTGAATTGTATTTGTTTTTTGTTTCTGAAACAGTTGAGTGGATTTGAAACGACTGACTTCTTATTTGGACACAAGGTTGAACGAATGAATAAAAAAAAGTCCAAGTTCTGTTTGAAGATTGAGAGGCAAGATCAAAAGAACAGAACTTTTAATAACCTGTTATCTTAACTTTGTAAATAGTGATAGTCACATAAGATTTGGAGTAGTCTAATTGTATAAACCGTCGGAAAATTAGCATTTTGTTAGTGAATCTTAATGGTTTCCTAAACAAATGTATTTCCTCTGTAACTTTCCACAATGAAGTGACTAAAAATCGGAACCGTTTGATCGAAGTGTGATTATTTGTGTAGAGTACATTTTATGTAGTTCAAGTGAGTATCCTAAACCACCAGGGATCTGGAGTATTGAAGCTGATTTCATTCAACACGTGTGAAGTCATGAGCTAAGTCGAAAGGTCCCTTCGCCAAATAATCTGGCGGTAGATGTCCCGTTTTCATTGCACATATACTTACAAATTCCATATACACACCGAGATCTATCACAACGGAGGATATATCGGTTCAATTCTCATCTTGGCACTTCGAGAATTTGAGTTCTTCAAGAATACAAAATATAAGCCTGCCATCAGCAAAACAAAAGGTGACCACTGTGGGCAGTTCTGACCACCTCATTACAGAAGGGATGTAATTGCACTGGAGAGGAGATTGAGGAGATGTATTTGATTTACTATTGTCGCATGTATTAGTATACAGTGGAAAGTATTGTTTCTTGCGCGCTACACAGACAAAGCATACCGTACATAGAAGCAGAGGGTGCAGAATGTAGTGGTATAGTCAAAGCTAGGGTGCAGAGAAAGATCAACTTAACATTAGGTCGGTTGCCGTGAGAAAGACAGGGGTTGTTCTCGGAAGAGAGTAGGCTGAGGGTAGAATTGGTTGAGATGTATAGAGGGGCCTGGATAGAGTGGATGAGAAAGGCCTATTTACTATAACATAGCGGTCAGTGAGGAAGGGGCAGAGATTTAAAGTGAGGGCAGAAAGATCGGAGGGAACATTTTTTCATGGAGGATAGAGAGAGTCTGGAACTCTGCCTGAAAGAGTAGCAGAGGCAGAAATCGTCAACTCACAAAAAAGGTGTCTGTATGAGCATCTGATGTGCTAGGGGGCGGACCAAACGCTGGAAATTAGGATTAGACCGAGTGGCTCCTTTTTCTGATAGCACAGACACCATGACCTCTTCCGGGGCTATAAGCTTTCTGTGATTCTAAGTTGTGGGATTGTTATGGAGCCTCATTGACGATGTCCCCTTGGGGAAGGAGATGGCGCCATCCTTACCCTAAGGTCTGCTCCCACACCAATTGTCTCTGAATGACTGCCATTTTAAATGGTCCAGATGCATCCAAAAACCGCGGACATGCAATAAACTTACCGACATTTGCATCCTAGAATATGAGTTAAAAATATACCCCCGTATACAACCTATTTCAATTTAATTAACTTCATTCATTTTTAATTAACGGGACATAATTCAACAGGACAACATTAGATAATTATTTGAAAAGAAACAATTTGCAGAGGAAAAGGCAGGAGAATGGCTGGCACTAAAGATGCTAGTTTGGGGAGGTAGTAGTAGACACGATGGGCTGAATGGCCGCCTATACAGTAACAATTCTGTGATGTACTGGATCATCTGCTGCATCACGCAAAGGCCTTGATTAACCAATCCAAACAGGTTTCTTAAAATATGAACAAGTATTTTTAAAAATTAAAATATGACCACATAAAGATTGCTTCACACAACTTTATAGATATTAACTAAACTCTGCCATACTATTTCTGTACAATTCCTGAGTTGGGATTTCATTTATTTGGAGTCTTTTTAATTAATTTATTACCTTTTTTAAATTTATGAGTGTCACAATTAGGCTTACACTGCCAGATATAGTGAAAAATCCCCTAATCGCCACACAACGGCACCTGTTCGGGTACATTGAGGGAGAATTTAGCATGGCCAATGCACCTAACCAGCACGGGTTTTCGGGCAGAAACCGGAGCACCCCCAGAGGAAACCCACGCAGACACGGAGAGAAGGTGCAAAGTGATTTCCCCGCCCCCCAAAGCCGGGAACCGGAACCTGAGTCCGTGGCGCTGTGAAGCAGCAGTGCTAACCACTGTGCCACCCTGTGTGTGTGTGTGGGTGGGGGGGGGGGGGGAGGGTGGAGGCCGGGTTTGGGGGGGGGGGGGTGGAAAATCACACTGAAAGCGATTTCTCAATTTATTTACAAGATGGGAAAGTCGACGATTTCATATCCTGCCCCCGCCGCCGGATGAATCCGGGGCAACTGAATAAGATCTCTGAGCAAGGCCGGCTGCCCATCCCCCATCTTTCAGAGGAGTCCAATCTGCCCAGTCCCCTCCCCTCCCCCTCCCCCCCCCGCCCCCCGGAGCAGCAAACAGGCTGCTCGTCTCACTCCCTTTTCCCAAGTAGGGAGTTGAATCCCGAGCTGAGATTATATCTGGCATCATTCCGCTTTCACTATTCCCCACTTGGGTCGGTCAAACACATCCGCTTGAGGGAAAGCCAAAACAAAAAAAAAAATCCCTAATTCCCACCTAACACAATTTTAAAAAAAACATTATTTTGTTACTGGTAACATTTGACAATGGCGTCAATTACACTTGCAGGCTGACACCCCGCTGATAAGTGTTTCTTTTTAACAATATATACATATTCAAATAGACTAGTTTCTTTTCTTAAGCTTTTATGATTGAGTAAACATGACATGGGATGGTTATTGTTAATAGTGGAATTTTAAAATTACTCCCAGTCACTACATGGAGTTGAGGGGGGGGGGGGCGATATTTTTTGTGGGAACTAGATTTTTTTTCAATGAACACATCAGGCCTCTCGAATTGCTTCAGACCCAGCTAATCTCCGTTTCTGTACTGCACATGAACATTATACAGTGCAGGGCTTGGAGAGGAAGTTACAGAACGGAAGCGTTACACATTAATAGGCCTGGAATGCGGTGATGTCATGAACTTCTGTAATTCATTGGTGTGGTGGGGCTGGGGAGTGGACCCGTTCTCATTCATGGCGATTTTAAACACATTTCTGCGCCCGCTGCTTTCCTGTGTTTATCAAAGGGTTCCCGTTATCCCCGGTGAAGATTTTCTAACTGCCCGATTAAAACCCCAGACTCTGGAGAGACCATCAGGTTGAGGGAGGAATCTAAGGCACACTCACTGGCACACAAACGCCCAACACGTAACCGAGCACCAGATCCAAGAGGGACGCACTCACTCACTCAGGAACACCCGCACTGAGCCAGTGACTGGACCTCACAAAACAACACACACTGAGCCCGGTGTTCGGCACACTCACTCAGCACGGACTCACTCATCAGTCACGCTCTTTGAGAGTGAACGCGGGCAAACTCACCCAAACTGAGCAGAATGCACCCAGCCCACACCAGATTTACCGAGCAAGGGAATTCACTGATCTTTTTAAGAGGTACCGACACTGAATGAGGACGCTCGTACATTGTGATAAGTTGGGCGTTGCAAGAAGTCTCACAACACCAGGTTGAAGTCCCAACAGGTTTGTATGGAATCACCTGGGAGCGCTGCTCCTACATCGGGTCAGTCACCTGATTTGCACCTCACATGGAATGAAGAAGCAGCGCTCTGAAAGCTCATTATATCAAATAAAAGTGTTGGACTTTAACCTGGTGTTATGAGACCTCTTACTGTGCCCACCTCAGTCTAACGCCCGGCATCTCCACATCATAAATTGGGTCACAGCTACTCAAAGGAGGCGATTCACTGGGCACATGCACACTGAGCAAAACTGCTGAGTGAAATACATCTTCTCAAGTGCTGCACTTTCTCATAGGTAATTAAGGATGGTCAATAAGTGCTGCGCTAAACAGTGATATATATATGTACGTATATATTGTGAATGATTGAAAAAGACACTCGTTGGAGACATGCATTAAAAAGATAATTTGCTGTAATTAAACTACAGACGTAGAGCTGCAATGTACTGAGTTACAAATCTCACACAGATCTAGGATCACTGTGAGCTAGGGTCACAGATCACACTTACACAAGTGCACAGTGGCAGATACACAGAATGGAATATGTTGAGCTAGGGCAATCTGACTGAGGGAACAGGGACTGCAGTAGGATGAACACACTAGGGTAGGAAATGCATAATGTCAACAGTCACTGGGTTTAGACAGATTCACTGAGCAATGACACATGCACTGACAAAACGCTAGGCTTAAACACTGAACTGCAATATAAAATGGTCACAGGCACATAAACTCTGAGATCTGAACATAATGAACTGGGAACACACACTGAGCACGGAAGACATTCACTGAGCAGCAAACACACTCACTGAGTGAGGAACACGCTCAATGAACTAGGAACACACTCACTGAGCAAGGAACACATTCAATAAACTAGGAACACACTCACTGAGCGAGGAACACATTCAATAAACTAGGAACTCACTCACTGAGCAAGGAACACATTCAATAAACTAGGAACACACTCACTGAGCAAGGAACACATTCAATAAACTAGGAACACACTCACTGAGCGAGGAACACATTCAATAAACTAGGAACTCACTCACTGAGCTAGAAACACACTCACTGAGCTTGGAAGAAACTCTGAGCTAGGAACACACTCACTGAATGATGAACACACTATCTGTGGAACACTCTCACTAAGTCAGAAACACACTCACTGAACGAGGATACATGCACTGAGTCAGGAACATACTGAGTTAGGAACATACTCAGTGAGTGAGACACACTCATTGAGCGAGGAACAGACTTATGGATGTATGAACACACTGACTGAGCTGGGAACACACTCACTTAGTGAGGAATACACACACTCAGTTAGGAAGACACGCACGGCGCTAGGAACAAACTCTGCACAAGGAACACACTCATTGAGCTAGGAACACACTCACTGAGTTAGGATCACGTTCACTGAGCTTGGAGCACGCTTGCTGAACTCTAAACACATGCATTGAGCTAGGATCACATTACCTGATCTAAGAACACATTAACTGACCTCACAACACACTCACTGAGTGAGGAATATATTCACTGAGTGAGGAACACATTTATGGAGCTAGGAACACATGACTGACCCAGGACCACACTGATAGAGCTAGGAACACACATGCAGAGCTTGGAACAAACTCACGGAGCTAGGAAGACACTCCCTGAGCTAGGAATACACTCAGTGAACTGGGGTCACATTGCCTGAACTAGGAACACAGTCACTGACTCTCAGAACACACTGACTGAGCTAGGGACACACTCACTGAGCTGGGAACACACTCACTGAGCAAGGAAGATACTCAATGAGCTATGAACACACTCACAGAGCTAGGGACAATTTACTGAGTGAGGGAGACACTTACTGAGCCAAGAACACACGCACTAAGTGAGGAACACACTCACACGGTAAGGAAGACACACTTCAGAAGGAACAAACCCTGCAAGAAACACACTCACTGAGCAAGTACACACTCACTGAGGTAGGAACACACTAACAGAGCTTGCATCACATTCTCTGTGTTAGGAACACGCTCACTGAGCTGGCAACACACTCACTGAGTAAGGAACACACTGAGTCAGGAACATAATCACTGGGCGAGGAACACATTTATGGAGCTAGGAATGCATGACTGATCTGGGAACACACTGACAGAGTTAGGAATGCACTGGTTGAGCTTGGAATGCACTCACTGAGTAAGGAACACACTGAGATTGGAACAGACCCACTGAGCTAGGAAGACACTCACTGACCTCGGAACACACTCACTGAGCTAGAAACACAATGAGTTAGAATACATTTACTGATCTAGGACACACTTACTGAGCTAGGAATACACATACAAAGCTAGGAACATACTCACTGAGCTAGGTCCACTCTCACAAAGTGAGGAACACGCTCAGTGAACTAGGAATACACTCACTGAGCTAAGAACACGCTGAACTAGGAACATCCTCACTGAGCTGGGAAGACACTCACTAAATGAGGAAAAAAGGCACTGATTTAGGAAGACTCCCAGCTGGGAACACACTCTGCACAAGACACACACTCACTGAGCAAGGAACACACTCAATGAGCTGGGAATGCATTCACTGAGCTGGGAACACACTCACTAAGTGAGGAACAAAGGCACTGATTGGGAAGATTCTCACTGCGCTATGAACACACTCACTGGGCTAGGAACTCACTTACAGAGCTAGGAACACAATCACTGAGATCGGAAGGCACTCACTGATCAAGGAACACACTCGCTGAACAAAAAACACACTTACTGAGCTAAGTACACACTTACTGAGCTAGGAACACACTCATTGAGTTAGGAACATACTCATTGCACTAGGAACACACTGACTGAGCTAAGAAATGACTTACGGAGCTAGGAACACACTGAGCTAAAAACACATTCACTGAGCAAGGAACACACTTACTGAGGTAGGAACACACACACTGAGCTGTGATCACATTCCCAGAACTCAGAACACACTGAGTTAAGAACACATTCACTGAGCTTGGAACACATTTATTGAGCAAGGAACATTCTGAGTGAGCTAGGAACACAATCAGCTAGGAACACCCTCACTCAGTTATAGACACTCACTAAGTGAGGAACAAAGGCTCTGACTTAGGAACACACTCACTGAGCTAGGAACACACTCACTGCGCTAGGAACACACTCACTGAGCTAGGAACACACTCACTGAGCTAGGAACACACTCACTGAGCTAGGAACACACTCACTGAGCTAAGGACACATTCACTGAGCGAGGAACATACTCACTGAGCTAGGAACACAGTCACTGCACTAGGAACACAGTCACTGAGCTAGGAATACACTTACTGAACGAGGAGCACACTCACTGCAGTGGGAATACACTCACTGCGATAGGAACACACTCCCTGAGCGAGGAACACACTCAGAGCAAGGAACAGACTGAGTTTGGAGCAGACTCACTGAGCTAGCAAAACACTCACCGAGCTAGGGACACATTTATTGAGTGAGGAACAAGCTCATTGTTCTAGGAACACAATCACTGAGCTAGGAACACACTCACTAAATGAGAAGCACATTCACTGAGTTGGTTACACACTCACTAAAGTAGGAACACACTCACTGAGCTAGAAACACATTCACTAAGCGAGGAACTGATTTACGAATACACTCACTGCAATCAGAACACATTCTGCGCAATGAGCACTGTCACTGATCTAGGAACACACTCACTAAGTGAGGAAAAAGGCACTGATTTAGGAAGGCACTCCACTCCGTTCAGAACACATTCTGTGCAAAGAACACACTCACTGAGCTGGGAATGCATTCACTGAGCTAGAAACACACTCACTAAGTGAGGAACAAAGGCACTGATTGGGAAGATACTCACTGCCTAGGAACACACTGACTGAATGAGGTACACACTCACTATGTGAAGAACAAAGGTACTGATTTGGAAGACACTCGCTGCGCTAGGAACATGCTCACTGGGTTAGAAACTCACGTACGGAGCTAAGAACACAATCACTGAGATAGGAACCCACTCCCTGAGCTAAGAAAATATTCACTGCACAAGGAAAATTCTGAGAGAGCAAGGATCACACTGACGGAGCTCGAAACACACTTGCTGAGTGAGAAACACACCCACTGAGCTAGGAACACACCCACTGAGCTAGGAACACACTCACTGAGCTAGGAACACACTCACTGAGCTAGGAATACACTCACTGAGCTAGGAACACACTCACTGAGCTAGGAACACACTCACTGAGCTAGGAACACACCCACTGAGCTAGGAACACATTCAGTCAACTAAGAACACACTCAGTCAACTAAGAACACACTCGCAGTGCTAGGAATACACTCACTGAGCGAGGAACACACTCATTGATCTAGGAACATGCTCAATGAGCAGGAACACAATCACTGAGCTAGGAACACACTCACTAAACGCAGAATACACTCAGTGAGCTTGGAACACACTCAATGAGTGAGGAACACACTCACTGAGCTAGAGATACACTTGCTGAGCTGGGAACACATTCATTGAGCTAGGGACACACATACTGACTAGGGACACTCTCACTGAGCTAGGAACAAATGCACTGAGCGAGAAACACACTCACTGAACTCGGAACATACTTACTGAGCTAGGAACACACTCACTAATGTAGAAACACACTCACTGAGCTAGAAAAACACTTACTGACCTAGGGACACACTCACTGAGCTAGGAACACGCTCACTGAGCTAGGAAATGACTTACGGAGCTAGGAACACACCGAGCAAAGAAGACATTCATAAGAACATAAGAACATAAGAAATAGGAGCAGGAGTAGGCCATCCAGCCCCTCGAGCCTGCCCCGCCATTCAACATGGCTGATCTGTCGTGTCTCAGTTCCACATTCCCACCCTCTCCCCATAACCCTTAATCCCCTTGCCTATCAAAAACCTATCAACCCGCGTCATAAAAATATTTAGCGAGGCAGCCTCCACCACTTCAACAGGCAGAAAATTCCAGAGATTCGCCACCCTTTGAGTGAAGAAGTTTCTCCTAGATCATCGATCTAGGAACACACTCACTGAACTTGAAATACATTTGCCGAACTGGAAACACACTCATTGAGGAAGAACACACGCACTGAGCTCGGAACATACTCACTCAGCCAGGAAAACGCTCAATGAGCTGGGAACACACTTCCTGAGCTAGGAACACACCCACTGATGTAGCAACATATTCTCTGAGCTAGGAACACACTCACTGAGCAAAGAACACATTCACTGAACTTGGAACAAACACACTGAGCTAGAATCACATTCATTGAGCGAGGAACACACTCACTGAGCGAGGAACACACACACACTGAGCTAGAAGTATACTTGCTGAGCTGGGAACACATTCATTGAGCTGGAAACACACTTGCTGATGTAGGGACTGAGCTAGGAACAAATGCACTGAGCTAAGACCACACTCACTGAACTAGGAAAACACTTACTGAACTAGAAACACACTTACTGCGCTGGAAAGGCAGTCACTGAGCAAGGTACACACTCACCAAGCAAGCAACACACCAGGCGAGGAACACACTCACCGAGTTAGGAACACACTGACTGACCTAGGGACACACTCACCCAGGCGAGGAACACACTTACCAAGCTAGGAACACACTCACTGAGCTAGGAAAACTCTTACTGATCCAGGGACATGCTCACTGGATCTAGGAGCACACTTACTGACCTAGACTCACACTCATTAAGCGAGGAACACACATACCGAGCTAGGAACACACTCACTGAGCTAAGAACACACTCATTGAGCTAAGAACACAGACACTGAGCTAGAAATACATTTGCTGAGCTGGGAACACATTCATTCAGCTTGGGACACACGTGCTGACGAGGGACACTCTCACTGAGCTAGGAACAAACGCACTGAGCGAGAAACATACTCACTGAGCTCGGAACATGCTTACTGAGCTAGTAACAACCTCACTGAGCTAAGAACACACTCACTGAGCTAAGAACACATTCACTGAGCTAAGAACACACTCACTGAGCTAGGAACACACTCACTGAGCTAGGAACACACTCACTGAGCTAGGAACACACTCACTGAGCTAGGAACACACTCACTGAGCTAGGAACACATGCACTGAACAAGAAACGCACTCACTGAGCGAGGAACACACTCACTGACCTAGAAACACATTCACTAAGCTCAAAGCATACATAATGAGCTAGCAACACACTCAGTGAGCTAGGAATGCATTCACTAAGCTAGGGGCACACTCAATGGGCTAAGAACACATTCACTGAGCTCGGGACATGGTCACTGAGCTAGGAACACACTTTCTGAGATTGAAACACACTTATTGAGCTGGGAACACACTCACTGAGCAAGGAGCACACTGACTGACCTAGAGACACTCACTGAACGAGGAACACAGTCACTGAGCTTGAAATACATTTGCCAAACTGGAAACACACTCATTGAAGAAGAACACATTGACTGAGCTAGGAACATACTTCCTGAGCTAGGAACACACTCAATGAGCAAAGAACACACTCACTGAGCTCGGAACACACTCACTGATCTAGGAGCACACTTACTGAGATTGAAACACACTCAATGAGCTGGGAATACACTTCCTGAGCTAGGAACACACTTTCTGAGGTTGAAACACACTCACTGAGCTAGAAACACACTAACTGACTTATGAACACACTCACTGATGTAGCGACATACTCTCTGAGCGAGGAACACACTCACTGAGCAAAACTGAGCTAGGAACACACTTACTGACCTAGGAACACATTCACTCAGCTAGGGACAATCTCATCATGCTAGGAACACAGTCACTGAGCTAGGAAGACACTCACTGAGTAGGAACACACTCAGTGAGCTAGGAACATACTCACTGAGCTAGGAACATACTCACTGAGCTAGGAACACACTCACTAAGCGAAGAACATACTCACGGAGCCATGAACACACTCACTGAGCCATGAACACACTCACTGAGCTAAGGAAACTCTTACTGACTCAGGGACATGCTCACTGGAGCTAGGAACACACTTACTGACCTAGGGGCACACTCACTATGCTAGTAAAACACTCACTGAGCTAGGAACACACTCACTGACCGAGGAACACACTCACTGAGCTAGGAACACACTCACTGAGTGAGGAACACACTCACTGAGCTAGAAACACACTCACAGAGCTAGTAAAACACTCAGTGAGCTAGGAACACACTCACTGAGTGAGGAACACACTCACTGAGCTAGAAACACACAGAGCTGGGGACATACTCAGTGAGCTGGAAACACACTTACTGAACTTGGAACACCCTCACTGAGCTAGGAACACACTTACTGACCTAGGAACACATTCACTCAGCTAGGGACAATCTTACCATGCTAGGAACACACTCACTGAGCTAGGGAAACTCTCACTGAGCTAGGGAAACACACTTCCTGAGCCAGGAACACACTCATTGAGCTGGAAACACTCTTACTGACTTAGGAACACATTCACTGATTTAGGGACACACTCACTGAGCTGACGACACACTCACTGAGATAGGAACACAGTTAGCTGAAAACACACTTACTGACTGAGGGACACACTCACTGAGCTAAGGATAAACTCACTAAGCGGGGAACACACTCACTGAGGTAGAAACACACTCGCTGAGGTAGGAACACACTCACTGAGCTAAGAAAACTCTTACTGACCTAGGGACACACTTACTGGAGCTAGGAACACACTTACTGACTCGCTAAGTGAGGAACACACATGCCGTCTAGGGACACACTCATTGAGCTAGGAACACATTCATAGAACTAGGAACACACTTCCTGAGTTAGGAACACACTCATTGAGCTGGAAACACTCTTACTGACTTAGGAACACATTCACTGAGTTACGAACGCACTCACTGAGCTAGGAACACATTCAGTTAACTGGAAACACACTTACTGACTGAGGGACACACTTACAGAGCTAAGGAAAACTCACTGAGCAGGGAACACATTCACTGAGCTAGAAACGCACTCGCAGAGCTAGGAACACACTCACTAAGCGAGGAAAACACGTACCGAGCTAGGAACACACTCACTGAGCTAGGAACACACTCACTGAGCTAGGAACACATTCACTGAGCTAGGAACACACTCACTGAGCTAGGAACCCACTCACTGAGCTAGGAACACACTCATTGAGCTAGGAACACACTCGCTGAGCAAGGAACACACTCGCTGAGCAAGGAACACACTCGTTGAGCAAGGAACACACTCATTGAGCTAGGAACACACTCACTGAGCAAGGAACACACTCACTGCGCTAGTAACACACTCACTGAGCTAGGAACACACTCACTGAGCAAATAACACACTCATTGGGCTAGGAACACACTCACTGAGCAAGGAACACACTCACCGAGGTAGGAACGCACTCACTGAGCTAGGAACACACTCACCGAGGTAGGAGCACACTCACTGAGCTAGGAACACACTCACTGAGCTAGGAACACACTCACTGAGCTAGGAACACACTCGCTGAGCTAGGAACACACTCACTGAGCTAGGAACATGCTCACTGAGCTAGGAACACACTCACCGAGGTAGGAGCACACTCACTGAGCTAGGAACACACTCACTGAGCTAGGAACACACTCGCTGAGCTAGGAACACACTCGCTGAGCAAGAAACACACTCGCTGAGCTAGGAACACACTCGCTGAGCTAGGAACACACTCACTGCGCTAGTAACGCACTCACTGAGTTAGGAACACACAAACTGAGCAAGGAATACACTCACTGCGCTAGTAATTCACTCACTGAGCTAGGAACACACTCACTGAGCTAGGAATACACTCACTGAGCAAATAACACACTCATTGAGCGAGGAACACACTCACTGAGCAAGGAACACACTTACTGAGCTACGAACACACTCACTGAGCAAGGAAAACACTCACTGAGCAAATAACACACTCATTGAGCTAGGAACACACTCACTGAGCAAGGAACACACTCACTGCACTAGTAACACACTCACTGAGCTAGGAACACACTCACTGAGCTAGGAACACACTCACTGAGCAAATAACACACACATTGGGCTAGGAGCACACTCACTGAGCAAGGTACACACTCGCTGAGCTAGGAACACACTCGCTGAGCTAGGAACACACTCACTGAGCAAATAACACACTCACTGAGCTAGGAACACTCTCACTGACCCATGGGCATGCTCACTAGAGCTAGGAACACACTGGCTGACCCAGGGACACACTCACTGAGCTAGAAACACACTTGCTGAGCAAGGAACACACTCATTGAGTGAGTTACACAGTCACAGAACTGGAGATACACTTGCTGATCTGGGAACACACTAACACACTCACTGATGTAGGGACACACTCTCTGAGCTAGGATCACTCACACTCACTGAGCTGGAAACACTCTTATTGACTTGGGGACACATTGAATGGTTTAGGGACAAACTCACTGAGATAGGACCGAGGAGCACACTCATTGAGTGAGGAACACAGTCATTGAATGAGGAACACACTTCCTGAGCTCGGAACACACTTCCTGAGCTAGGAACACACTCATTGAGGTGGAAACACTCTTACTGATTTAGGAACATATTCACTGATTTAGGGACACACTCACTGTATTAGGGACACACTTCCTGAGCTAGGAACACACTCATTGAGCTGGAAACTCACTTACTGACTGAAGGACACACTCACTGAGTGAAGGATAAACTCACTGATCAAGGAACACGCTCACTGAGTGGGGAACACATTCACCGAGCCAGAAACACACTCACTGAGCTAGAAAAACACTCACTGAGCTAGGAACACACTCACCGAGGTAGGAACACACTCACTGAGCTAGGAACACACTCACCGAGGTAGGAACGCACTCACTGAGCTAGGAACACACTCACCGAGGTAGGAGCACACTCACTGAGCTAGGAACACACTCACTGAGCTAGGAACACACTCACCGAGGTAGGAACGCACTCACTGAGCTAGGAACACGCTCACCGAGGTAGGAGCACACTCACTGAGCTAGAAACACACTCACTGAGCTAGGAACACACTCACCGAGGTAGGAGCACACTCACTGACCTAGGAAAACACTCACTGAGCTAGGAAAACACTCACTGAGCTAGGAACACACTCACCGAGGTAGGAACACACTCACCGAGATAGGAACACACTCACCGAGGTAGGAACACACTCACTGAGCTAGGAAAACACTCACTGAGCTAGGAACACACTCACCGAGCTAGGAACACACTCACCGAGGTAGGAACACACTCACCGAGATAGGAACACACTCACCGAGGTAGGAACACACTCACTGAGCTAGGAAAACACTCACTGAGCTAGGAACACACTCACCGAGGTAGGAACACACTCACCGAGGTAGGAACACACTCACCGAGATAGGAACACACTCACCGAGGTAGGAACACACTCACTGAGCTAGGAACACACTCACCGAGGTAGGAACACACTCACCGAGGTAGGAACACACTCACCAAGGTAGGAACACACTCACTGAGCTAGGAACACACTCACTGAGGTAGGGACACACTTCCTGAACTAGGAACACACTCATTGAGCTGGATACACCCTTACTGACTTAGGAAGACATTCACTGATTTAGGGACACACTCACTCAGCTGGAAACACACTTACTGACTGAGGGACACGCTCACTGAGCGAAGGATAAACTCACTGAGTGGGGAACACTTTCACTGAGTTAGAAATGCACTACTGAGCTAGGAACACACTCACTAAGTGAGGAACATACTCACGGAGCGAGGAACACACTCACTGAGTTAGAAACGCACTCACTGAGCTACAAAAACTCTTACTGACCCGGGGACACACTCACTGGAGCTAGGAACACACTTACTGACCTAGGGGCACACTCACTAAGCGAGGAACACACATCCTGAGCTAGGAACTCACACATTAAGCGAGAAGCACATTCACTAAGCTGGAAACACACTTACTGACCGAGGGACACACTCACTGAGCAAGGAACACATTCATTGAATGAGGAAAACACTCACTGAGCTAGGACACACTTCCTGAGCTAGGAACACACTTACTGAGCTAGGAACACACTTACCTAGCTAGGGAGACTCTTACTGACCCAGGGACACGCTAACTGGAGGTAGGAACACACTTGCTGACCTAGGGGCACACTCACTATGCGAGGAAAACACGTACCGAGCTAGGAACACACTCACTGAGCTAGGGAGACACTTACTGACCTAGGAACACACTCACTGAGCTAGGGAGACACTTACTGACCTAGGAACACACTCACTGAGCTAGGAACACACTTACTGAGCTAGGAACACACTCACTGAGCTAGGAACACACTTACTAAGAGAAGAATACAGTCACAGAACTGGAGATACACTTGCTGATCTAGGAACACATTCGCTGATGTAGGGACACACTCTGAGCTAGGATCACTCACACTTACTGAGCTGGAAATCCTCTTACTGACTTAGGGACACATTGAATGATTTAGGGACACACTCACTGAGATAGAAACACGCTCACAGAGCAAGGAACACACTCACTGATCTAAAGATACGCTTGCTGAGCTGGGAACACATTCATTGAGCTAGGAACACACTTACTGACCTAGGCCACTCTTACTGACCTGGGAACAAATGCGCTGAGCAAGAAACACACTCACTGAGCTCGGAACACACTCACTGAGCTGGAAACAGCCTGACTGACTTTGGGACACACTCACTGAGCTCGGAACACACTCACTGAGCTGGAAACAGCCTGACTGACTTTGGGACACACTCACTGAGCTCGGAACACACTCACTGAGCTGGAAACAGCCTGACTGACTTTGGGACACACTCACTGAGCTCGGAACACACTCACTGAGCTGGAAACAGCCTGACTGACTTTGGGACACACTCACTGAGCTCGGAACACACTCACTGAGCTGGAAACAGCCTGACTGACTTTGGGACACACTCACTGAGCTCGGAACACACTCACTGAGCTGAAAACAGCCTGACTGACTTCAGGACACACTCACTGAGCTAGGAACACACTCACTGAGCTAGAAAAACACTTTCTGACATTGCGACTCACTCACTGAGCTAGGAACACACTCACTCAGCTAAAAATGTACTCACTGAACGAGAAATACACTGGCTGAGCGAGGAGGACACTTGCTGAGCTGAAAAAACACTTACTGACCTAGGAACACACTCAATGATCTCAGAACAAATGCACTGAGCGAGGACCACACTCACTGAGCTAGCAACACACTCACTGAGTTAGGAACACACTCACTGAGTTAGCAACACACTCACTGAGCTAGGAAAACACTCACTAAACTCAGGACATATGTAATCAGCTAGGAACACACTCAGCGAGCTAGGGATACACTCACCGAGCAAGAACAGACTCAATGAGCTAAGAGCACACTCACTAAGCTCAGAACACATTTTCTGAGATTGAAACACGCCCATTGAGCTAGGAACACACTCACTGAGGTAGGAAAACACCTCCTGAGCTAGGAACACACTTACTGAGCTAGGAACACACTTACTAACTAGGGACACACTCACTCAATGAGGGACACACTCGCTGAGTGAGAAACACACTCACTGAGCGAGGAACACATTCACTGAATGAGGAACTTACTCACTGTTCTAGGGACACTCTCACAGAGCTAGGAAAACACTCACTGAGCGAGGAACACAATCATCGAACGAGGAACACACTCACTGATCTAGGGACACACTCACTGAGCTAGGAACACTCTCACTGATGTAGGGGTACACTCTCTGACTTAGGAACACAGTCACTGAGCTAGAAACACACTAACAGAGCTAGGAACACACTCATTGACCTAGGAACACATTCAGTGAGCTAGGAACACACTTACTGACTGAGGGACACACTCACTGAGGTAGGAACACACTCACTGAGCTAGGAACACACTCACTCATCTAGCAACACACTGACTGACCAGGGCACACACTCATTGAGCGAGGAACACACTCACTGAGCTAGAAACGCACTCGCTGAGCTAGGAACACACTCACTCATCTCGCAACACATTCACAGAGCCAGGAATGCATTCACTGAGATAGGAACTGACTCACTGAGTGAGGAACACACTCATAGAGCCAGGAACTACTTATTGAGCAAGGGACACACTCACTGAGCTAGGAACACATTCACTGAGCTGGGAACTCACTACTGAGCCAGGAGCACACTCACTGAGCTGGGCGCATACTCACTGAACATGAAACATACTCATTGAGCCCAGAATACACTCACTGAGCTGGGAACACACTGACTCAGCTAGGAACACACTCACTGATCTCGGAACACACTCTTTGAGCTAGTAACACACTCACTGAGCTGGAAACACACACACTGAGCTAAGGACACACACACTGAGCTAATAACACAATCACTGAGTTAGGAATGCAGTCATTGACCTAGGAACACATTCACTGAGGTGGAAACACACTTACTGACTGAAGGACACACTCACTGAGCCAGGAACACACTCACTGAGCTAAGGACACACTCACTGAGCTAGGAACACACTCACTGAGCTAGAAACGCATTCGCTGAGCTGGGAACACATTCATTGAGCTAGGAACACTCGTGCTGACTAGGGACACTCTCACTGAGCTAGGAACAAACGCACTGAGCAAGAAACACAATCACTGAGCTCAGAACATGCTCACTGAGTTAGGAACTCGCTCACTGATGTAGGAACACACTCATTGAGCTAGAAAAACACTTACTGACCTAGGGATAGACTCACTGAGCTAGGAACACACTCAGTGAACTAGGAAAACACTCACGAAGCTCAAAACATATGCAATGAGCTAGGAACACACTCAATGAGCTAAGAAAACTCTTACTGACCTAGGGACACACTTATTGGAGCTAGGAATGCACTTACCGATGTACTAAGCAAGGAACACACATCCTGAGCTAGAGACACGCTCATTAAGCTAGGAACACATTCACTGAGCTGGAAACACACTTACTGACCGAGGGACACACTCACTCAGCAAGGAGTACACTCATTGAATGAGGAAAACACTCACTGAGCTAGGAACACACTCACTGAGCTAGGGACACACTCACTGACCTAGGGACACACTCACTGAGCTAAGAAAACTCTTACTGACCTAGGGACACACTCATTGAACGAGGAACAAACTCAAAGTTATAGGAACTCTCCCACTGACTTCGGAACACACTCAGTGAGCTAGGAACACACTTCCTGAGTTAGGAACACACTCATTGAGCTGGAAACACTCTTACTGACCTAGGGACACATTCACTGATTTAGCACACATTGAATGAGGAACACACTCAATGAGCTATGGACACACTCTCTGAGTTAGGAACGCATTCACTGATGTAGGGACACACTGTCTAAGTTAGGGACACACTCACTGATGTAGGGACACACTCTCTAAGTTAGGAACACACTCACTGATGTATGGACACACTCTCTAAGTTAGGAACACACTCATTGAGCTGTACACACTTTTACTGACTTGGGGACACATTCACTGATTTGGGGACAGACTCACTGAGCGAGGGACACACTCACTGAGCTAGGAACACACTCAGTGAGCAGGAAACACATTTACTGACCGAGGAGCACACTCACTGAGCTAGGAACACACTTAATGACCTTGGGACACACTCATTCAACGAGGAACACACTCACAGTTATAGTAACACCCCCACTGAGATAGGAACACTCTCACAGAGCTAGGAACACACTCATTGATCTGGAAACACTCTTACTGAATTAGGGACACAGTCACTGATTTAGGGATACACTCACTGAGCTAGGAACACACTCACTGAGCTAGGAACACACTCACTGATGTAGGAACACACTCAGTGAGCTCGGGACGCACTTACTGACTGAGGGACACACTCACTGAGCTAGGAACACACTCACTGAGCTAGGAACACACTCACTGAGCTGGAAACACTCATATTGACTTAGGAACACATTCACTGATTTAGGGACACACTCACTGAGCTAGAAATATACTCACAGCGCTGGGGACATACTCACTGAGCTAGGATCACACTCAGTGAGCTGGAAACACACTTACTGACTGAGGAACATACTCACTGAGCTAAGGACACACTCACTGAGCTAGGAACACATTCTCTGAGCGAGGAACACACTGACTGACCTAGGGAAAAACTCACTGCATGAGGAACACACTCACTGAGCTAGAAACACACTCGCTGAGTTAGGAACACACTCACTAAGCGAGGAACACACTCAGTGAGCTAGGAAGACACTTACTGAGCTAGGAACACACTTACTGTGCTGTAAAGGCAGTCACTGAACAAGGAGCACACTCACTGAGCTAGTAATACACTCACTGAGTTAAGAAAACTCTTAGTGATGAAGGGACACACTCACTGGAGCTAGGAACACACTTATTGACTCATTAAATGAGGAACACAAATCCCGAAATAGGGATACAGTCATTGAGCTGGGAACACATTCACTGAGCTGGAAACACACTTACTGACCGAGGGACACACTCACTGAGCGAGGAACACACTCATTGAATGAGGAACACTCTCACTGAGCTAGGAACACACTCATTGAATGAGGAACACACTCACTGAGCTAGGAACACACTGACTGACCTACAGACACACTCACTGAGCCAAGAACACACTCACTGAGCTAGAAACGCACTCTCTGAGCTGGAAACACACTTCCTGAGCTAGTAACACACTAACTGAGCAATAAACACACTCACTGGGCAAAGAAAACTCTTACACAGGTCACACTTACTGGAGCTAGGAACACAGTTACTGACTCATTAAACAGGAACACACATCCCGTCTAGGGACACAGTCATTAAGCTAGGAACACATTCACTGAGCTGGAAACACACTCATTGAATGAGGAACACACTCACTGAGCTAGGAACACACTCATTGAATGAGGAACACACTCACTGAGTGAGGAACACACTCATTGAATGAGGAACACACTCACTGAGTGAGGAACACACTCATTGAATGAGGAACACACTCACTGAGCTAGGAACACACTCATTGAATGAGGAACACACTCACTGAGCTAAGAACACACTCATTGAATGAGGAACACACTCACTGAGCTGGGAACACACTCATTGAATGAGGAACACACTCACTAAGCTGGAAACACCCTTATTGACTTAGGGACACAGTCACTGATTTTGGGACACACTCAGTGAGCTAGAAACACACTCAGTGAGCTGGAAACACACTTCCTGAGTTAGGAACACATTCATTGAACTGGAAACACTCTTACTGACTTAGGGACCCATTCACTGATTTAGGGACACACTCACCGAGCTAGGGACACACTCACTGAGTTAGGAACACACTCACTGAGCTAGGGACACACTCACAGAGCTAGGGACACACTCACTGAGTTAGGGACACACTCACAGAGCTAGGGACACACTCACTGAGCTGGAAACACACTCACTGAGTGAGGAACACACTCACTGAGCTGAAAACACATTTACTGACAGAGGGACACACTCACTGAGCTAAGAACAAACACACTGAGTGAGAAACACACTCACTGAGCCCGGAACACACTCACTGAGCTTGGAATACACTCACTGAGCTTGGAACACACTCACTGAGCTTGGAACACACTCACTGAGCTTGGAACACACTTACTGACCTAGACACACAATCACTAAGCGAGGAGCACACATACCCACCTGGGAACACACTCACTGAGCTAGGAACACACTCACTGAGCTTGGAACACACTCAGTGAGCTAGGAACACACTTACTGACCTAGGCTCACTATCACTAAGCGAGGAACACACGTACTGACCTAGGAACACACTCACTGAGCGAGGAACACACTCACTGAGCTTGAAATACATTTGTTGAACTGGGAACACACTCATTGAGAAAGAACACACTCACTGAGCTAGGAACACACTCACTGAGCTAGGAACACACTTACTAAGCGAGGAACACACTCACTGAGCTAGGAACACACTTACTAAGCAAGGAACACACTCACTGAGCTAGGAACACACTCACTGAGCTAGGAACACACTCACTGAGCTAGAGATACACTTGCTGAGCTGGGAACACATTCATTGAGCTAGGGACACACTTACTGACGTAGGGACATTCTTACTGAGCTAGGAACAAACACACTGAGCGAGAAACACACTCACTGAGCAAGAAACACATTCACTGAGCTAGGAACACACTCACTGAGCTAGGAACACACTCACTGAGCTAGGAACACACTCACTGAGCTAGGAACACACTCATTGATACAGGAACACACTCACTGAGCTAGGAACACACTTACTGAGCGAGGAACACACTCACTGAGCTAGGAACACACTTGCTGAGCTGGGAACACATTTACTGACCTAGGGACACTCTCACTGAGCTAGGAACATATGCATTGAGCGAGAAACACGCTCACTCAGCTCGGAACACACTCACTGAGCTTGTAACACCCTTACTGAGCTAGGAACACGCTCACTGAGCTAGGAACACACTCATTAAGCTAGGAACACAATCAGTGAGCTAGGAAATCTCTTATTGATCACTGGAGCTAGGAACACACTGACTGACCTAGGGATGCACTCACTATGCGAGGCACATACTTACCGAGCTAGGAACAAACTTAGTGAGCTAGAAACACACTCACTGAGCTGGAAACACACTTACTAAACGAGGAGCACACTCACTAACCCAGGAACACACTCATTGAGCCAGGAACACAGTCATTGAGACAGGAACACACTCAGTGAGTTGGAAACACATTTCCTGACTGAGGGACACGCTCACTGAGCTAGTAACACATTAACAGAGCAATAAACACACTCACCGAGCTCGGAACACACTCACTGAGCTGGAGATACACTTGCTGAGCTGGGAACACATTCATTGAGCTAGGGACACATTTACTCACGTAGGGACATTCTTACTGAGTTAGGAACAAACACACTGAGTGGGAAACACGCTCACTGAGCTAGGAACATACTCACTGAGCTAGGAACACACTCACTGAGCTAGGAACACACTCATTGATCCAGGAACACACTCACTGAGCTAGGAACACACTCACTGATCCAGGAACACACTCACTGAGCTAAGAAAACTCTTACTGACCTAGGGACACACTAATTGGAGCTAGGAATACACTTACTGACTCACTAGGCGAGGGGCACACACCCCAAGCTAGGGACATAGTCATTAAGCTAGGAACACATTCACTGTGCTGGAAACACACTTACTCACCGAGGGACACACTCACTGAGCGAGGAACACATTCATTGAATGCGGAACATACTCACTGACCCAGGGACACACTCACTGAGCGAGGAACACACTCGCTGACCTAGCAACACAGTCACTGAACGAGGAATACACTCACAGTTATAGGAACATTCCCACAGTGCAAGTAACACACTCACTGAGTTAGAAACACACTCACTGAGCTAGGAACACACTCACTGAGTTAGGAACACACTTCCTGAGCTAGGATCACAGTCACTGACATAGGGACACACTCTCTGAGCTAGGAACACACTCATTGAGTTAGGAACACACTTCTTGAGCTAGGAACTCAGTCACTGATGTAAGGATACACTCTCTGAGCTAGGAATGCACTCATTGAGCTGGAAACACTGTTACTGACTTCAGAACACATTCACTGATTTAGGAACACACTCACTGAGCTAGGAAAACTCTTACTGACCTAGGGACATACTTACTGGAGCCAGGAACACAGTCACTGAGCTTGGAATGCACTCACTGAGTGAGGAACATACTCCCTGGGTGAGGGATGCACTCACTGAGTGAGGAATACACACTGTTCTAGGAACACTCTCACTAAGTCAGGAGCACACTCACTGAACTAGGGACACATTTACTGAGCGAGAAACACACTCACTGAGCTAGGACACACTCACTGAACTAGGGACACATTTACTGAGTGAGAAACACACTCACTGATCTAAGAAAACACTCACTGAACTAGGAAAACTCTTACTGATCTAGGAACACGCTCACAGGAGCTAGGAACACACTTACTGATCGAGGGAGACAGCCACTAAGCGAGGAAAACACTTACAAAGCTAGGAATAAACTCACTGAGCTAGAAACACATTCACTGAGCTAGGATAACTCTTACTGACCTAGCGACACACTCATTGGAGCTAGGAACACACTTACTGAGTGAGGAACACACTCATTGAATGAGGAACACACTCACTGTTCTAGGAACACTCTCACTAAACTAGGAACACTCACTGAGCAGGAACACGCTCACTGAGCTAGGAACACACTCACTGACCTAGGAACACACTCACTGAGCTAGGAACACGTGCACTGAGCTAGGAACACACTCACTGAGCTAGGAACACACTCACTGAGCTAGGAACACTCTCACTGAGCTGGGAACATGCTCACTGAGGTAGGAACACACTCACTGAGCTAGGAAAACACCCACTGAGCTTGGAAAACACTCACTGAGCTAGGAAAACACTCACTGAGCTAGGAACACTCTCACTGAGCTAGGAAAACACTCACTGAGCTAGGAAGACACTCACTGAGCTAGGAACAGTCTCACTGAGCGAGGAAAACACTCACTGAGCTAGGGAGACACTAACTGAGCTAGGAACACTCTCACTGAGCTAGGAAAACACTCACTGAGCTAGGAAGACACTCACTGAGCTAGGAACAGTCTCACTGAGCGAGGAAAACACTCACTGAGCTAGGGAGACACTAACTGAGCTAGGAACACTCTCACTGAGCTAGGAACACACTCACTGGGCTAGGAACGCACTCACTGAGCCAGGAACACACTCACTGAGCTAGGAACACACTCACTGAGCTGGGAAAACACGCAGTGAGCCAGGAAAACACTCACTGAGCTAGGAAAACTCTCACTGAGCTAGGAAAACACTCACTGAGCTAGTAACACTCTCACTGAGCTAGGAACACACTCACTGAGCGAGGAACACTCTCACTGAGCTAGGAACACACTCACTGAGCTGGGAACACTCTCACTGAGCTAGGAACACACTCACTGAGCTAGGAACACACTCACTGAGCTGGGAAAACACTCAGTGAGCCAGGAAAACACTCACTGAGCTAGGAAAACTCTCACTGAGCTAGGAACACACTCACTGAGCTAGGAACACTCTCACTGAGCTAGGAACACACTCACTGAGCTAGGAACACACTCACTGAGCGAGGAACACACTCACTGAGCTAGGAACACACTCACTGAGCTAGGAACACTCTCACTGAGCCAGGAACACGCTCACTGAGCTAGGAACACAGTCACTGAGCTAGGAACACACTCACTGAGCTAGTAACACACTCACTGAGCTAGGAACACACTCAATGAGCTAGGAACACACTCACTGAGCTAGGAACACACTCACTGAGCTAGGAACACACTGACTCAGCTAGGAACACACTCATTGAGCTAGGAACACACTCACTGAGCTAGGAACACTCTCACTGAGCCAGGAACAGACTCACTGAGCCAGGAACACACTCACTGAGCTAGGAACACTCTCACTGAGCTAGGAAAACACTCACTGAGCTAGGAAGACACTCACTGAGCTAGGAACAGTCTCACTGAGCGAGGAAAACACTCACTGAGCTAGGGAGACACTAACTGAGCTAGGAACACTCTCACTGAGCTAGGAAAACACTCACTGAGCTAGGAAGACACTCACTGAGCTAGGAACACACTCACTGGGCTAGGAACGCACTCACTGAGCCAGGAACACACTCACTGAGCTAGGAACACACTCACTGAGCTGGGAAAACACTCAGTGAGCCAGGAAAACACTCACTGAGCTAGGAAAACTCTCACTGAACTAGGAAAACACTCACTGAGCTAGTAACACTCTCACTGAGCTAGTAACACTCTCACTGAGCTAGGAACACACTCACTGAGCTAGAAACACACTCACTGAGCTGGGAACACACTCACTGAGCTAGGAACACACTAACTGAGCTAGTAACACAATCACTGAGCTAGGAACACTCTCAGTGAGCTAGGAACACACTCACTGAGCTAGGAACACACTCACTGAGCTAGGAACACACTCCCTGAGCGAGGAACAGGCTCACTGAGCTAGGAAAACACTCACTGAGCTAGAAACACACTCACTGAGCTAGGAACACACTCACTGAGCCAGTAACATGCTCACTGAGCTAGGAACACGCTCACTGAGCTAGGAAAACAATGGCTGAGCTGGGAACACACTCACAGAGCTAGGAACACACTCACTGAGTTAGGAACACACTCATTGAGCTAGGAACACACTCACTGAGCCAGGAACAGACTCACTGAGCCAGGAACAGACTCACAGAGCTAGGAAAACACTCACTGAGCTAGGAACACACTCACTGAGCTAGGAGCACTCACTGAGCCAGGAACACGCTCACTGAGCTAGGAACATGCTCACTGAGCTAGGAACACACTCACTGAGCTAGGAACACACTCACAGAGCTAGGAACACACTCACTGAGTTAGGAACACACTCATTGAGCTAGGAACACACTCACTGAGCCAGGAACAGACTCACTGTGCCAGGAACAGACTCACTGAGCCAGGAACAGACTCACAGAGCTAGGAACACACTCACTGAGCTAGGAACACACTCACTGAGCTAGGAACACTCTCACTGAGCCAGGAACACACTCACTGAGCTAGGAACACACTCACTGAGCCAGGAACACTCTCACTGAGCTAGGAAAACACTCACTGAGCTAGGAAGACACTCACTGAGCTAGGAACACACTCACTGGGCTAGGAACGCACTCACTGAGCCAGGAACACACTCACTGAGCTAGGAACACACTCACTGAGCTGGGAAAACACTCAGTGAGCCAGGAAAACACTCACTGAGCTAGGAAAACTTTCACTGAGCTAGGAAAACACTCACTGAGCTAGTAACACTCTCACTGAGCTAGGAACACACTCACTGAGCTGGGAACACTCTCACTGAGCTAGGAACACACTCACTGAGCTAGGAACACACTCACTGAGCTGGGAAAACACTCAGTGAGCCAGGAAAACACTCACTGAGCTAGGAAAACTCTCACTGAGCTAGGAACACACTCACTGAGCTAGGAACACTCTCACTGAGCTAGGAACACACTCACTGAGCTAGGAACACACTCACTGAGCGAGGAACACACTCACTGAGCTAGGAACACACTCACTGAGCTAGGAACACTCTCACTGAGCCAGGAACACGCTCACTGAGCTAGGAACACAGTCACTGAGCTAGGAACACACTCACTGAGCTAGTAACACACTCACTGAGCTAGGAACACACTCAATGAGCTAGGAACACACTCACTGAGCTAGGAACACACTCACTGAGCTAGGAACACACTGACTCAGCTAGGAACACACTCATTGAGCTAGGAACACACTCACTGAGCTAGAAACACTCTCACTGAGCCAGGAACAGACTCACTGAGCCAGGAACACACTCACTGAGCTAGGAACATACTCACTGAGCTAGGAACACACTCAGTGAGCTAGGAACACACTCATTGAGCTAGGAACACACTCACTGAGCTAGGAACACACTCACTGAGCTAGGAACACACTCATTGAGCTAGGAACACACTCACTGAGCTAGGAACACTCTCACTGAGCCAGGAACAGACTCACTGAGCCAGGAACACGTTCACTGAGCTAGGAACACACTTACTAAGCGAGGAACACACTCACTGAGCTAGGAACACACTTACTAAGCAAGGAACACTCTCACTGAGCTAAGAACACACTCACTGAGTTAGAAACACACTCACTGAGCTAGGAACACACTCACTGAGTTAGGAACACACTTCCTGAGCTAGGATCACAGTCACTGACATAGGGACACACTCTCTGAGCTAGGAACACACTCATTGAGTTAGGAACACACTTCTTGAGCTAGGAACTCAGTCACTGATGTAAGGATACACTCTCTGAGCTAGGAATGCACTCATTGAGCTGGAAACACTGTTACTGACTTCAGAACACATTCACTGATTTAGGAACACACTCACTGAGCTAGGAAAACTCTTACTGACCTAGGGACATACTTACTGGAGCCAGGAACACAGTCACTGAGCTTGGAATGCACTCACTGAGTGAGGAACATACTCCCTGGGTGAGGGATGCACTCACTGAGTGAGGAATACACACTGTTCTAGGAACACTCTCACTAAGTCAGGAGCACACTCACTGAACTAGGGACACATTTACTGAGCGAGAAACACACTCACTGAGCTAGGACACACTCACTGAACTAGGGACACATTTACTGAGTGAGAAACACACTCACTGATCTAAGAAAACACTCACTGAACTAGGAAAACTCTTACTGATCTAGGAACACGCTCACAGGAGCTAGGAACACACTTACTGATCGAGGGAGACAGCCACTAAGCGAGGAAAACACTTACAAAGCTAGGAATAAACTCACTGAGCTAGAAACACATTCACTGAGCTAGGATAACTCTTACTGACCTAGCGACACACTCATTGGAGCTAGGAACACACTTACTGAGTGAGGAACACACTCATTGAATGAGGAACACACTCACTGTTCTAGGAACACTCTCACTAAACTAGGAACACTCACTGAGCAGGAACACGCTCACTGAGCTAGGAACACATTCACTGACCTAGGAACACACTCACTGAGCTAGGAACACGTGCACTGAGCTAGGAACACACTCACTGAGCTAGGAACACACTCACTGAGCTAGGAACACTCTCACTGAGCTGGGAAAATGCTCACTGAGGTAGGAACACACTCACTGAGCTAGGAAAACACCCACTGAGCTTGGAAAACACTCACTGAGCTAGGAAAACACTCACTGAGCTAGGAACACTCTCACTGAGCTAGGAAAACACTCACTGAGCTAGGAAGACACTCACTGAGCTAGGAACAGTCTCACTGAGCGAGGAAAACACTCACTGAGCTAGGGAGACACTAACTGAGCTAGGAACACTCTCACTGAGCTAGGAAAACACTCACTGAGCTAGGAAGACACTCACTGAGCTAGGAACAGTCTCACTGAGCGAGGAAAACACTCACTGAGCTAGGGAGACACTAACTGAGCTAGGAACACTCTCACTGAGCTAGGAACACACTCACTGGGCTAGGAACGCACTCACTGAGCCAGGAACACACTCACTGAGCTAGGAACACACTCACTGAGCTGGGAAAACACGCAGTGAGCCAGGAAAACACTCACTGAGCTAGGAAAACTCTCACTGAGCTAGGAAAACACTCACTGAGCTAGTAACACTCTCACTGAGCTAGGAACACACTCACTGAGCGAGGAACACTCTCACTGAGCTAGGAACACACTCACTGAGCTGGGAACACTCTCACTGAGCTAGGAACACACTCACTGAGCTAGGAACACACTCACTGAGCTGGGAAAACACTCAGTGAGCCAGGAAAACACTCACTGAGCTAGGAAAACTCTCACTGAGCTAGGAACACACTCACTGAGCTAGGAACACTCTCACTGAGCTAGGAACACACTCACTGAGCTAGGAACACACTCACTGAGCGAGGAACACACTCACTGAGCTAGGAACACACTCACTGAGCTAGGAACACTCTCACTGAGCCAGGAACACGCTCACTGAGCTAGGAACACAGTCACTGAGCTAGGAACACACTCACTGAGCTAGTAACACACTCACTGAGCTAGGAACACACTCAATGAGCTAGGAACACACTCACTGAGCTAGGAACACACTCACTGAGCTAGGAACACACTGACTCAGCTAGGAACACACTCATTGAGCTAGGAACACACTCACTGAGCTAGGAACACTCTCACTGAGCCAGGAACAGACTCACTGAGCCAGGAACACACTCACTGAGCTAGGAACACTCTCACTGAGCTAGGAAAACACTCACTGAGCTAGGAAGACACTCACTGAGCTAGGAACAGTCTCACTGAGCGAGGAAAACACTCACTGAGCTAGGGAGACACTAACTGAGCTAGGAACACTCTCACTGAGCTAGGAAAACACTCACTGAGCTAGGAAGACACTCACTGAGCTAGGAACACACTCACTGGGCTAGGAACGCACTCACTGAGCCAGGAACACACTCACTGAGCTAGGAACACACTCACTGAGCTGGGAAAACACTCAGTGAGCCAGGAAAACACTCACTGAGCTAGGAAAACTCTCACTGAACTAGGAAAACACTCACTGAGCTAGTAACACTCTCACTGAGCTAGTAACACTCTCACTGAGCTAGGAACACACTCACTGAGCTAGAAACACACTCACTGAGCTGGGAACACACTCACTGAGCTAGGAACACACTAACTGAGCTAGTAACACAATCACTGAGCTAGGAACACTCTCAGTGAGCTAGGAACACACTCACTGAGCTAGGAACACACTCACTGAGCTAGGAACACACTCCCTGAGCGAGGAACAGGCTCACTGAGCTAGGAAAACACTCACTGAGCTAGAAACACACTCACTGAGCTAGGAACACACTCACTGAGCCAGTAACATGCTCACTGAGCTAGGAACACGCTCACTGAGCTAGGAAAACAATGGCTGAGCTGGGAACACACTCACAGAGCTAGGAACACACTCACTGAGTTAGGAACACACTCATTGAGCTAGGAACACACTCACTGAGCCAGGAACAGACTCACTGAGCCAGGAACAGACTCACAGAGCTAGGAAAACACTCACTGAGCTAGGAACACACTCACTGAGCTAGGAGCACTCACTGAGCCAGGAACACGCTCACTGAGCTAGGAACATGCTCACTGAGCTAGGAACACACTCACTGAGCTAGGAACACACTCACAGAGCTAGGAACACACTCACTGAGTTAGGAACACACTCATTGAGCTAGGAACACACTCACTGAGCCAGGAACAGACTCACTGTGCCAGGAACAGACTCACTGAGCCAGGAACAGACTCACAGAGCTAGGAACACACTCACTGAGCTAGGAACACACTCACTGAGCTAGGAACACTCTCACTGAGCCAGGAACACACTCACTGAGCTAGGAACACACTCACTGAGCCAGGAACACTCTCACTGAGCTAGGAAAACACTCACTGAGCTAGGAAGACACTCACTGAGCTAGGAACACACTCACTGGGCTAGGAACGCACTCACTGAGCCAGGAACACACTCACTGAGCTAGGAACACACTCACTGAGCTGGGAAAACACTCAGTGAGCCAGGAAAACACTCACTGAGCTAGGAAAACTTTCACTGAGCTAGGAAAACACTCACTGAGCTAGTAACACTCTCACTGAGCTAGGAACACACTCACTGAGCTGGGAACACTCTCACTGAGCTAGGAACACACTCACTGAGCTAGGAACACACTCACTGAGCTGGGAAAACACTCAGTGAGCCAGGAAAACACTCACTGAGCTAGGAAAACTCTCACTGAGCTAGGAACACACTCACTGAGCTAGGAACACTCTCACTGAGCTAGGAACACACTGAGCTAGGAACACACTCACTGAGCGAGGAACACACTCACTGAGCTAGGAACACACTCACTGAGCTAGGAACACTCTCACTGAGCCAGGAACACGCTCACTGAGCTAGGAACACAGTCACTGAGCTAGGAACACACTCACTGAGCTAGTAACACACTCACTGAGCTAGGAACACACTCAATGAGCTAGGAACACACTCACTGAGCTAGGAACACACTCACTGAGCTAGGAACACACTGACTCAGCTAGGAACACACTCATTGAGCTAGGAACACACTCACTGAGCTAGAAACACTCTCACTGAGCCAGGAACAGACTCACTGAGCCAGGAACACACTCACTGAGCTAGGAACATACTCACTGAGCTAGGAACACACTCAGTGAGCTAGGAACACACTCATTGAGCTAGGAACACACTCACTGAGCTAGGAACACACTCACTGAGCTAGGAACACACTCATTGAGCTAGGAACACACTCACTGAGCTAGGAACACTCTCACTGAGCCAGGAACAGACTCACTGAGCCAGGAACACGTTCACTGAGCTAGGAACACACTTACTAAGCGAGGAACACACTCACTGAGCTAGGAACACACTTACTAAGCAAGGAACACTCTCACTGAGCTAAGAACACACTCACTGAGCTAGGAACACACTCACTGAGCTTGGAACACACTCACTGAGCTAGGAACACACTCAGTGAGCTAGGAACACACTCATTGAGCTAGGAACACACTCACTGAGCTAGGAACACACTCACTGAGCTAGGAACACACTCATTGAGCTAGGAACTCACTCACTGAGCTAGGAACACTCTCACTGAGCCAGGAACAGACTCACTGAGCCAGGAACACGTTCACTGAGCTAGGAACACACTTACTAAGCGAGGAACACACTCACTGAGCTAGGAACACACTTACTAAGCAAGGAACACTCTCACTGAGCTAAGAACACACTAACTGAGCTAGGAACACTCTCACTGAGCTAAGAACACACTCACTGAGCTAGAAACACACTCACTGAGCTGGGAACACACTCACTGAGCTAGGAACACACTAACTGAGCTAGTAACACAATCACTGAGCTAGGAACACTCTCAGTGAGCTAGGAACACACTCACTGAGCTAGGAACACACTCACTGAGCTAGGAACACACTCCCTGAGCGAGGAACAGGCTCACTGAGCTAGGAAAACACTCACTGAGCTAGAAACACACTCACTGAGCTAGGAACACACTCACTGAGCCAGTAACATGCTCACTGAGCTAGGAACACGCTCACTGAGCTAGGAAAACAATGGCTGAGCTGGGAACACACTCACAGAGCTAGGAACACACTCACTGAGTTAGGAACACACTCATTGAGCTAGGAACACACTCACTGAGCCAGGAACAGACTCACTGAGCCAGGAACAGACTCACAGAGCTAGGAAAACACTCACTGAGCTAGGAACACACTCACTGAGCTAGGAGCACTCACTGAGCCAGGAACACGCTCACTGAGCTAGGAACATGCTCACTGAGCTAGGAACACACTCACTGAGCTAGGAACACACTCACAGAGCTAGGAACACACTCACTGAGTTAGGAACACACTCATTGAGCTAGGAACACACTCACTGAGCCAGGAACAGACTCACTGTGCCAGGAACAGACTCACTGAGCCAGGAACAGACTCACAGAGCTAGGAACACACTCACTGAGCTAGGAACACACTCACTGAGCTAGGAACACTCTCACTGAGCCAGGAACACACTCACTGAGCTAGGAACACACTCACTGAGCCAGGAACACACTCACTGAGCTAGGAACACACTAGCTGAGCCAGGAACACACTCACTGAGCCAGGAACACCCTCACTGAGCAAGGAACACACTCACTGAGCTAGGAACACACTCACTGAGCTAGGAACACTCTCACTGAGCTAGGAACACGCTCACTGAGCTAGGAAAACACTCACTGACCTTGGAACTGACTCACTGAGCTAGGAACACACTCACTGAGCCAGGAACACTCTCACTGAGCTAAGAAAACACTGACGGAGCTACGAACACAGTCACTGAGCTAGGAACACACTCACTGAGCTAGGAACACACTCACTGAGCTAGGAACGCTCTCACTGAGCTAGGAACACACTCACTGAGCCAGGAACAGGCTCATTGAGCTAGGAAAACACTCACTGAGCTAGGAACACACACACTGAGCTAGGAACACTCTCACTGAGCCAGGAACACACTCACTGAGCTAGGAACATGCTCACTGAGCTAGGAACACACTCACTGAGCGAGGAACACTCTCACTGAGCCAGGAACACACTCACTGAGCTAGGAACACACTCACTGAGCCAGGAACACACTCACTGAGCTAGGAACACACTCACTGAGCCAGGAACACACTCACTGAGCTAGGAAAACACTCATAGAGCTAGGAAAACACTCACTGAGCTTGGAACACACTCACCGCTTTAGGAACACTCTCACTGAGCTAGCGACACACTCATTGAGCTAGGAACACGCTCACTGAGCTAGGAACACACTCACTGAGCTAGCGACACACTCATTGAGCTAGCAACACGCTCACTGAGCTAGGAACACACTCACTGAGCTAGGAACACACTCACTGAGCTAGCGACACACTCATTGAGCTAGCAACACGCTCACTGAGCTAGGAATACACTCACTGAGCGAGGAACACTCTCACTGAGCTAGGAACACACTCACTGAGCTGGGAACACTCTCACTGAGCTAGGAACACACTCACTGAGCTAGGAACACACTCACTGAGCTGGGAAAACACTCAGTCAGCCAGGAAAACACTCACTGAGCTAGGAAAACTCTCACTGAGCTAGGAACACACTCACTGAGCTAGGAACACTCTCACTGAGCTAGGAACACACTCACTGAGCTTGGAACACTCTCACTGAGCCAGGAACACGCTCACTGAGCTAGGAACACAGTCACTGAGCTAGGAACACACTCACTGAGCTAGTAACACACTCACTGAGCTAGGAACACACTCAATGAGCTAGGAACACACTCACTGAGCTAGGAACACACTCACAGAGCTAGGAACACACTGACTGAGCTAGGAACACACTCATTGAGCTAGGAACACACCCACTGAGCTAGGAACACTCTCACTGAGCCACGAACAGACTCACTGAGCCAGGAACACACTCACTGAGCTAGGAACACACTCACTGAGCTAGCAACACACTCATTGAGCTAGGAACACACTCACTGAGCTAGGAACACACTCATTGAGCTAGGAACACACTCACTGAGCTAGGAACACTCTCACTGAGCCAGGAACAGACTCACTGAGCCAGGAACACGTTCACTGAGCTAGGAACACAATCACTGAGCTAGGAACACACTCACTGAGCTAGGAACACACTCACTGAGCTAGGAACACACTCACTGAGCTAGTAACACAATCACTGAGCTAGGAACACTCTCAGTGAGCTAGGAACACACTCACTGAGCTAGGAACACACTCACTGAGCTATGAACACACTCCCTGAGCGAGGAACAGGCTCACTGAGCTAGGAAAACACTCACTGAGCTAGAAACACACTCACTGAGCTAGGAACACAATCACTGAGCTAGGAACACGCTCACTGAGCTAGGAACACACTCATTGAGCTAGGAACACACTCACTGAGCTAGGAACACACTCACTGAGCTAGGAACACGCTCACTGAGCTAGTAACACAATCACTGAGCTAGGAACACTCTCAGTGAGCTAGGAACACACTCACTGAGCTAGGAACACACTCACTGAGCTATGAACACACTCCCTGAGCGAGGAACAGGCTCAGTGAGCTAGGAAAACACTCACTGAGCTAGAAACACACTCACTGAGCTAGGAACACAATCACTGAGCTAGGAACACACTCACTGAGCTAGGAACACACTCATTGAGCCAGGAACAGGCTCACTGAGCTAGGAAAACACTCACTGAGCTAGGAACACACTCACTGAGCTAGGAACACACTCACTGAGCTAGTAACACACTCACTGAGCTAGGAAGACTCTCACGGAGCTAGGAACACACTCATTGAGGTGGAACACTCTCACTGAGCTAGGAACACACTCACTGAGCTAGGAACACACTCACTGAGCAAGTAACACACTCACTGAGCTAGGAACACTCTCACTGAGCTAGGAACACACTCACTGAGCTAGGAACACACTCACTGAGCTAGCAACACTCTCACTGAGCTAGGAACACACTCACTGAGCCAGCAAGAGGCTCATTGAGCTAGGAAAACACTCACTGAGGTAGGAACACACTCACTGAGCTAGGAACACACTCATTGAGCGAGGAACACACTCATTGAGCTAGGAACACACTCACTGAGCCAGGAACACACTCACTGAGCCAGGAACACACTCACTGAGCTAGGAACACACTCACTGAGCTAGGAACACACTCATTGAGCTAGGAAGACACTCACTGAGCCAGGAACACACTCACTGAGCCAGGAACACACTCACTGAGCTAGGAACGCACTCATAGAGCTAGGAAAACACGCACTGAGCTAGGAACACACTCACTGCGTTAGGAACACTCTCACTAAGCCAGGAACACACTCACTGAGCTAGGAACACACTCACTGAGCCAGGAACACACTCACTGAGCTAGGAACGCACTCATAGAGGTAGGAAAACACTCACTGAGCTAGGAACACACTCACTGCGTTAGGAACACTCTCACTAAGCCAGGAACACACTCACTGAGCTAGTAACACTCTCACTGAGCTAGGAACAGACTCAGTGAGCCAGGAACACACTCACTGAGCTAGGAACACGCTCACTGAGCTAGGAACACGCTCACTGAGCTAGGAACACACTCACTGAGCTAGGAACGCACTCACTGAGCTAGGAACACACACATTGAGCTAGGAACACACTTCTGAGCTAGGAACACTCTCACTGAGCTGGGAACACGCTCACTGAGCTAGGAACACACTAACTGAGCTAGGAAAACACTCACTGAGCTAGGAACACACTCACTGAGCTAGGAAAACACTCACTGAGCTAGGAACACACTCACTGAGCTAGGAACACACTCACTGAGCTAGGAAAACACTCACTGAGCTACGAACACGCTCACTGAGCTAGGAACACACTCACTGAGCTTGGAACAGACTCACTGAGCTAGGAACACACTCACTGAGCTAGGAAAACTCTCACTGAGCTAGGAATACGCTCACTGAGCTAGGAACACACTAACTGAGCTAGGAAAACGCTCACTGAGCTTGGAACACGCTCACTGAGCTAGGAACACACTCACTGAGCTTGGAACAGACTCACTGAGCTAGGAACACACTCACTGAGCTAGGAAAACTCTCACTGAGCTAGGAATACGCTCACTGAGCTAGGAACACGCTCACTGAGCTAGGAACACACTCACTGAGCTAGGAACACTCTCACTGAGCTAGGAACACGCTCACTGAGCTAGGAACACACTCACTGAGCTAGGAACACTCTCACTGAGCTAGGAACGTGCTCATTGAGCTAGGAACACTCTCACTGAGCTAGGACCACACTCACTGAGCTAGGAACACACTCACTGAGCTAGGAACACACTCACTGAGCTAGGAACACACTCACTGAGCGAGGAACACTCTTACTGTGCTAGCGACACACACTGACTGAGCTAGGAACACACACACTGAGGTAGCGACACACTCATTGAGCTAGGAACACACTCACTGAGCTAGGAACACACTCACTGAGCTGGAAACACCCTTTCTGACTTAGGAACACGCTCACTGATTTAGGTACGCACTCATTGAATTAGGAACACACTCACTGAGCTAGTAACACACTCACTGGGCTAGGAACACACTCACTGAGCTGGAAACACCCTTACTGACTTAGGAACACACTCACTGATTTAGGTACGCACTCATTGAATTAGGAACACACTCACTGAGCTAGTAACACACTCACTGAGTTAGAAACGCACTCACTGAGGGAGGGACACACTCACTTAGCGAGGAACAGACTCACTGATCTGGAAACACTCTCACTGAGCGAGGAGCACATTCACTGAATGAGAAATACTCTTTCTGAGCTATTAGGACACTCACTGAGCTACAAACACACTTACTGACCTAGGAACACAATCATTGATCTCGGAACAAATGCACTGAGTGAGGGCCACACTCACTGAGCTAGGAACACAGTCACTTAGCTAGGAACACACTTCTGAGCTAGGAACACAGTCACTGATGTAGGGACACACTCTCTGAGCTAGGAACACACTCATTGAGCTGGGAACATTGTTACTGACTTCAGAACACACTCGCTGATTTAGGAAAACACTCACTGAGCTAGGAAAACTCTTACTGACATAGGGACACACTCGCTGGAGCTAGGAACACACTTACTGAGCTTGGAACACACTCACTGAGTGAAGGACACACTCATTGAATGAAGAACACACTTGCTGGAGCTAGGAACACACTTACTGAGCTTGGAACACACTCACTGAGCTTGAAACACACTCATTGAAAGAGGAACATGCACTGTTCTAGGAACACTCTCACTGAGCTAGGAACACTCTCACTGAGCTAGGAACACTCTCACTGAGCTAGGAACACACTCACTGAGCTAGGAACACTCTCACTGAGCCAGGAACACACTCACTGAGCTAGGAACACACTCACTGAGCCAGGAACACACTCACTGAGCTAGGAACACACTCACTGAGCCAGGAACACACTCACTGAGCTAGGAAAACACTCATAGAGCTAGGAAAACACTCACTGAGCTTGGAACACACTCACCGCTTTAGGAACACTCTCACTGAGCTAGCGACACACTCATTGAGCTAGGAACACGCTCACTGAGCTAGGAACACACTCACTGAGCTAGCGACACACTCATTGAGCTAGGAACACGCTCACTGAGCTAGGAACACACTCACTGAGCTAGGAACACACTCACTGAGCTAGCGACACACTCATTGAGCTAGCAACACGCTCACTGAGCTAGGAATACACTCACTGAGCGAGGAACACTCTCACTGAGCTAGGAACACACTCACTGAGCTGGGAACACTCTCACTGAGCTAGGAACACACTCACTGAGCTAGGAACACACTCACTGAGCTGGGAAAACACTCAGTCAGCCAGGAAAACACTCACTGAGCTAGGAAAACTCTCACTGAGCTAGGAACACACTCACTGAGCTAGGAACACTCTCACTGAGCTAGGAACACACTCACTGAGCTTGGAACACTCTCACTGAGCCAGGAACACGCTCACTGAGCTAGGAACACAGTCACTGAGCTAGGAACACACTCACTGAGCTAGTAACACACTCACTGAGCTAGGAACACACTCAATGAGCTAGGAACACACTCACTGAGCTAGGAACACACTCACAGAGCTAGGAACACACTGACTGAGCTAGGAACACACTCATTGAGCTAGGAACACACCCACTGAGCTAGGAACACTCTCACTGAGCCACGAACAGACTCACTGAGCCAGGAACACACTCACTGAGCTAGGAACACACTCACTGAGCTAGCAAAACACTCATTGAGCTAGGAACACACTCACTGAGCTAGGAACACACTCATTGAGCTAGGAACACACTCACTGAGCTGGGAACACTCTCACTGAGCCAGGAACAGACTCACTGAGCCAGGAACACGTTCACTGAGCTAGGAACACAATCACTGAGCTAGGAACACACTCACTGAGCTAGGAACACACTCACTGAGCTAGGAACACACTCACTGAGCTAGTAACACAATCACTGAGCTAGGAACACTCTCAGTGAGCTAGGAACACACTCCCTGAGCGAGGAACAGGCTCACTGAGCTAGGAAAACACTCACTGAGCTAGAAACACACTCACTGAGCTAGGAACACAATCACTGAGCTAGGAACACGCTCACTGAGCTAGGAACACACTCATTGAGCTAGGAACACACTCACTGAGCTAGGAACACACTCACTGAGCTAGGAACACACTCACTGAGCTAGTAACACAATCACTGAGCTAGGAACACTCTCAGTGAGCTAGGAACACACTCACTGAGCTAGGAACACACTCACTGAGCTATGAACACACTCCCTGAGCGAGGAACAGGCTCACTGAGCTAGGAAAACACTCACTGAGCTAGAAACACACTCACTGAGCTAGGAACACAATCACTGAGCTAGGAACACACTCACTGAGCTAGGAACACACTCATTGAGCCAGGAACAGGCTCACTGAGCTAGGAAAACACTCACTGAGCTAGGAACACACTCACTGAGCTAGGAACACACTCACTGAGCTAGTAACACACTCACTGAGCTAGGAAGACTCTCACGGAGCTAGGAACACACTCATTGAGGTGGAACACTCTCACTGAGCTAGGAACACACTCACTGAGCTAGGAACACACTCACTGAGCAAGTAACACACTCACTGAGCTAGGAACACTCTCACTGAGCTAGGAACACACTCACTGAGCTAGGAACACACTCACTGAGCTAGCAACACTCTCACTGAGCTAGGAACACACTCACTGAGCCAGCAAGAGGCTCATTGAGCTAGGAAAACACTCACTGAGGTAGGAACACACTCACTGAGCTAGGAACACACTCATTGAGCGAGGAACACATTCATTGAGCTAGGAACACACTCACTGAGCCAGGAACACACTCACTGAGCCAGGAACACACTCACTGAGCTAGGAACACACTCACTGAGCTAGGAACACACTCATTGAGCTAGGAAGACACTCACTGAGCCAGGAACACACTCACTGAGCCAGGAACACACTCACTGAGCTAGGAACGCACTCATAGAGCTAGGAAAACACGCACTGAGCTAGGAACACACTCACTGCGTTAGGAACACTCTCACTAAGCCAGGAACACACTCACTGAGCTAGGAACACACTCACTGAGCCAGGAACACACTCACTGAGCTAGGAACGCACTCATAGAGCTAGGAAAACACTCACTGAGCTAGGAACACACTCACTGCGTTAGGAACACTCTCACTAAGCCAGGAACACACTCACTGAGCTAGTAACACTCTCACTGAGCTAGGAACAGACTCAGTGAGCCAGGAACACACTCACTGAGCTAGGAACACGCTCACTGAGCTAGGAACACGCTCACTGAGCTAGGAACACACTCACTGAGCTAGGAACACACTAACTGAGCTAGGAAAACACTCACTGAGCTAGGAACACACTCACTGAGCTAGGAAAACACTCACTGAGCTAGGAACACACTCACTGAGCTAGGAACACACTCACTGAGCTAGGAAAACACTCACTGAGCTACGAACACGCTCACTGAGCTAGGAACACACTCACTGAGCTTGGAACAGACTCACTGAGCTAGGAACACACTCACTGAGCTAGGAAAACTCTCACTGAGCTAGGAATACGCTCACTGAGCTAGGAACACACTAACTGAGCTAGGAAAACGCTCACTGAGCTTGGAACACGCTCACTGAGCTAGGAACACACTAACTGAGCTAGGAAAACGCTCACTGAGCTAGGAACACGCTCACTGAGCTAGGTACACACTCACTGAGGTAGGAACACGCTCACTGAGCTAGGAACACTCTCACTGAGCTCGGAACACACTCACTGAGCTATGGACACACTCACTGAGCTAGGAACACGCTCACTGAGCTAGGAACACACTCACTGAGCTAGGAACACTCTCACTGAGCTAGGAACGTGCTCATTGAGCTAGGAACACTCTCACTGAGCTAGGACCACACTCACTGAGCTAGGAACACACTCACTGAGCTAGGAACACACTCACTGAGCTAGGAACACACTCACTGAGCGAGGAACACTCTCACTGTGCTAGCGACACACACTGACTGAGCTAGGAACACACACACTGAGGTAGCGACACACTCATTGAGCTAGGAACACACTCACTGAGCTAGGAACACACTCACTGAGCTGGAAACACCCTTTCTGACTTAGGAACACGCTCACTGATTTAGGTACGCACTCATTGAATTAGGAACACACTCACTGAGCTAGTAACACACTCACTGGGCTAGGAACACACTCACTGAGCTGGAAACACCCTTACTGACTTAGGAACACACTCACTGATTTAGGTACGCACTCATTGAATTAGGAACACACTCACTGAGCTAGTAACACACTCACTGAGTTAGAAACGCACTCACTGAGGGAGGGACACACTCACTTAGCGAGGAACAGACTCACTGATCTGGAAACACTCTCACTGAGCGAGGAGCACATTCACTGAATGAGAAATACTCTTTCTGAGCTATTAGGACACTCACTGAGCTACAAACACACTTACTGACCTAGGAACACACTCATTGATCTCGGAACAAATGCACTGAGTGAGGGCCACACTCACTGAGCTAGGAACACACTCACTTAACTAGGAACACACTTCTGAGCTAGGAACACAGTCACTGATGTAGGGACACACTCTCTGAGCTAGGAACACACTCACTGAGCTAGGAACACACTCACTGAGCTAGGAACACACTCACTGAGCTAGTAACACAATCACTGAGCTAGGAACACACTCAAAGAGCTAGCAACACACTCACTGAGCTAGGAACACTCTCACTGAGCTAGGAACACTCTCACTGAGCTAGGAACACTCTCACTGAGCTAGCAATACACTCACTGAGCTAGGAACACTCTCACTGAGCTAGGAACACTCTCACTGAGATCGGAACACACTCACTGAGCTAGCAACACACTCATTGAGCTAGGAACACTCTCACTGAGCTAGGAACACTCTCACTGAGCTAGGAACACTCTCACTGAGCTAGCAACACACTCACCGAGCTAGGAACACTCCCTGAGCTAGGAACACACTCATTGAGCTATGAACACACTCATTGAGCTAGGAACACACTCACTGAGCTAGGGACACACTCACTGAGCTAGGAACACGCTCACTGAGCTAGGAACACACTCACTGAGCTAGGAACACTCTCATAGAGCTAGGAATACACTCAGTGAGCTAGGAACACGCTCATTGAGCTAGGAACACACTCACTGAGCTAGGAAAACACTCACTGAGCCAGGAACACACTCACTGAGCCAGGAACACACTCAATGAGCTAGGAACAGACTCAGTGAGCCAGGAACACATTCACTGAGCTAGGAACACACTCACTGAGCTGGGAACACGCTCACTGAGCTAGGAACACGCTCCCTGAGCTAGGAGAACACTGGCTGAGCTGGGAACTCACTCAATGAGCTACGAACACACTCACTGAGCTAGGAACACACTCACTGAGCTAAGAACACACTCACTGAGCTAGGAACACACTCATTGAGCTAGGAACACACTCACTGAGCTAGGAACACACTCACTGAGCTAGGAACACTCTCACTGAGCTAGGAACACGCTCACTGAGGTAGGAACACACTAACTGAGCTAGGAAAACACTCACTGAGCTCGGAACACACTCACTGAGCTAGGAAAACACTCACTGAGCTAGGAACACACTCACTGAGCTAGGAACACACTCACTGAGCTAGGACCACTCTCACTGAGGTAGGAACACACTCACTGAGCTGGGAACACTCTCACTGAGCTCGGAACATGCTCATTGAGCTAGGAACACACTCACTGAGCTAGGAACACACTCACTGAGCTAGGAACACACTCACTGAGCTAGGAACACACTCACTGAGCGAGGAACACTCTCACTGTGCTAGCGACACACACTGACTGAGCTAGGAACACACACACTGAGGTAGCGACACACTCATTGAACTAGGAACACACTCACTGAGCTAGGAACACACTCACTGAGCTGGAAACACCCTTTCTGACTTAGGAACACGCTCACTGATTTAGGTACGCACTCATTGAATTAGGAACACACTCACTGAGCTAGTAACACACTCACTGGGCTAGGAACACACTCACTGAGCTGGAAACACCCTTACTGACTTAGGAACACACTCACTGATTTAGGTACGCACTCATTGAATTAGGAACACACTCACTGAGCTAGTAACACACTCACTGAGTTAGAAACACACTCACTGAGGGAGGGACACACTCACTTAGCGAGGAACAGACTCACTGATCTGGAAACACTCTCACTGAGCGAGGAGCACATTCACTGAATGAGAAATACTCTTTCTGAGCTATTAGGACACTCACTGAGCTACAAACACACTTACTGACCTAGGAACACACTCATTGATCTCGGAACAAATGCACTGAGTGAGGGCCACACTCACTGAGCTAGGAACACACTCACTTAACTAGGAACACACTTCTGAGCTAGGAACACAGTCACTGATGTAGGGACACACTCTCTGAGCTAGGAACACACTCATTGAGCTGGAAACATTGTTACTGACTTCAGAACACACTCGCTGATTTAGGAAAACACTCACCGAGCTACGAAAGCTCTTACTGACATAGGGACACACTCGCTGGAGCTAGGAACACACTTACTGAGCTTGGAACACATTCACTGAGTGAAGGACACACTCATTGAATGACGAACACACTTGCTGGAGCTAGGAACACACTTACTGAGCATGGAACACACTCACGGAGCTTGAAACACACTCATTGAAAGAGGAACATACACTGTTCTAGGAACACTCACTGAGCTAGGAACACTCTCACTGAGCTAGGAACACTCTCACTGAGCTAGGAACACACTCACTGAGCTAGGAACACTCTCACTGAGCTAGGAACACACTCAGTGAGCTAGGAACACACTCATTGAACTAGGAACACACTCACTGAGCTAGGAACACACTCACTGAGCTAGGAACACACTCATTGAGCTAGGAACACACTCACTGAGCTAGGAACACTCTCACTGAGCCAGGAACAGACTCACTGAGCCAGGAACACGTTCACTGAGCTAGTAACACACTCACTGAGCTAGGAACACACTCACTGAGCTAGGAACACACTCACTGAGCTAGGAACACACTCACTGAGCTAGTAACACAATCACTGAGCTAGGAACACTCTCAGTGAGCTAGGAACACACTCACTGAGCTAGGAACACACTCCCTGAGCGAGGAACAGGCTCACTGAGCTAGGAAAACACTCACTGAGCTAGAAACACACTCACTGAGCTAGGAACACACTCATTGAGCCAGGAACAGGCTCACTGAGCTAGGAACACACTCACTGAGCTAGGAACACACTCACTGAGCTAGGAACACACTCATTGAGCCAGGAACAGGCTCACTGAGCTAGGAACACACTCACTGAGCTAGGAACACACTCACTGAGCAAGTAACACACTCACTGAGCTAGGAACACTCTCACTGAGCTAGGAAAACACTCACTGAGCTAGGAACACACTCACTGAGCTAGCAACACTCTCACTGAGCTAGGAACACACTCACTGAGCCAGGAACACACTCACTGAGCTAGGAAAACACTCACTGAGCTAGGAACACACTCACTGAGCTAGGAACACACTCATTGAGCGAGGAACACACTCATTGAGCTAGGAACACACTCACTGAGCCAGGAACACACTCACTGAGCCAGGAACACACTCACTGAGCTAGGAACACACTCACTGAGCTAGGAACACACTCATTGAGCTAGGAAGACACTCACTGAGCCAGGAACACACTCACTGAGCCAGGAACAGACTCACTGAGCTAGGAACGCACTCATAGAGCTAGGAAAACACTCACTGAGCTAGGAACACACTCACTGCGTTATGAACACTCTCACTAAGCCAGGAACACACTCACTGAGCTAGGAACACACTCACTGAGCCAGGAACACACTCACTGAGCTAGGAACGCACTCATAGAGCTAGGAAAACACTCACTGAGCTAGGAACACACTCACTGCGTTAGGAACACTCTCACTAAGCCAGGAACACACTCACTGAGCTAGCAACACACTCACTGAGCCAGGAACACACTCACTGAGCTAGGAACGCACTCATAGAGCTAGGAAAACACTCACTGAGCTAGGAACACTCTCACTGTGTTAGGAACACTCTCACTAAGCCAGGAACACACTCACTGAGCTAGGAACACTCTCACTGAGCTAGGAACAGACTCAGTGAGCCAGGAACACACTCACTGAGCTAGGAACACGCTCACTGAGCTAGGAACACGCTCACTGAGCTAGGAACACACTCACTGAGCTAGGAACGCACTCACTGAGCTAGGAACACACACATTGAGCTAGGAACACACTCACTGAGCGAGGAACACACTTCTGAGCTAGGAACACTCTCACTGAGCTGGGAACACGCTCACTGAGCTAGGAACACACTAACTGAGCTAGGAAAACACTCACTGAGCTAGGAGCACACTCACTGAGCTAGGAAAACACTCACTGAGCTAGCAACACACTCACTGAGCTAGGAACACACTCACTGAGCTAGGAACACGCTCACTGAGCTAGGAACACACTCACTGAGTTAGGAACACTCTCACTGAGCTAGGAATACACTCACTGAGCTAGGAACATGCTCATTGAGCTAGGAACACACTCACTGAGCTGGGAAAACACTCACTGAGCTAGGAACACGCTCACTGAGCTAGGAACACGCTCACTGAGCTAGGAACACAATCACTGAGCTAGGAACACTCTCACTGAGCTACGAACACGCTCACTGAGCTAGGAACACTCTCACTGAGCTAGGAACACGCTCACTGAGCTAGGAACACAATCACTGAGCTAGTAACACACTCACTGAGCTAGGAACATGCTCACTGAGCTAGGAACACTCTCACTGAGCTCGGAACACACTCACTGAGCTAGGGACACACTCACTGAGCTAGGAACACGCTCACTGAGCTAAGAACACACTCATTGTGCTAGGAACACACTCACTGAGCTAGGAACACACTCACTGAGCTAGGAACACTCTCACTGAGCTAGGAACACACTCACTGAGCTAGGAACACACTCACTGAGCTAGGAAAACTCTCACTGAGCTAGGAACACACTAACTGAGCTAGGAAAACGCTCACTGAGATGGAACACGCTCCCTGAGCTAGGAACACGCTCACTGAGCTAGGAACACACTCACTGAGCGAGGAACACGCTCACTGAGCTAGGAACACTCTCACTGAGCTCGGAACACACTCACTGAGCTAGGGACACACTCACTGAGCTAGGAACACGCTCACTGAGCTAGGAACACACTCACTGAGGTAGGAACACACTCACTGAGCTAGGAACACTATCACTGCGCTAGGAACATTCTCATTGAGCTAGGAACACACTCACTGAGCTAGGAAAACACTCACTGAGCTAGGAACACACTCACTGAGCTAGGAACACACTCACTGAGCGAGGAACACTCTCACTGTGCTAGCGACACACACTGACTGAGCTAGGAACACACACACTGAGGTAGCGACATACTCATTGAGCTAGGAACACGCTCACTGAGCTAGGAACACACTCACTGAGCTAGGAACACTCTCACTGAGCTAGGAACACGCTCACTGATTTAGGTACGCACTCATTGAATTAGGAACACAGTCACTGAGCTAGTAACACACTCACTGGGCTAGGAACACACTCACTGAGCTGGAAACACCCTTACTGACTTAGGAACACACTCACTGATTTAGGTACGCACTCATTGAATTAGGAACACACTCACTGAGCTGGAAACACCCTTACTGACTTAGGAACACGCTCACTGATTTAGGTACGCACTCATTGAATTAGGAACACACTCACTGATTTAGGTACGCACTCATTGAATTAGGAACACACTCACTGAGCTAGTAACACACTCACTGAGTTAGAAACACACTCACTGAGGGAGGGACACACTCACTTAGCGAGGAACAGACTCACTGATCTGGAAACACTCTCACTGAGCGAGGAGCACATTCACTGAATGAGAAATACTCTTTCTGAGCTATTAGGACACTCACTGAGCTACAAACACACTTACTGACCTAGGAACACACTCATTGATCTCGGAACAAATGCACTGAGTGAGGGCCACACTCACTGAGCTAGGAACACACTCACTTAACTAGGAACACACTTCTGAGCTAGGAACACAGTCACTGATGTAGGGACACACTCTCTGAGCTAGGAACACACTCATTGAGCTGGAAACATTGTTACTGACTTCAGAACACACTCGCTGATTTAGGAAAACACTCACTGAGCTAGGAAAGCTCTTACTGACATAGGGACACACTCGCTGGAGCTAGGAACACACTTACTGAGCTTGGAACACGTTCACTGAGTGAAGGACACACTCATTGAATGACGAACACACTTGCTGGAGCTAGGAACACACTTACTGAGCATGGAACACACTCACGGAGCTTGAAACACACTCATTGAAAGAGGAACATACACTGTTCTAGGAACACTCACTGAGCTAGGAACACTCTCACTGAGCTAGGAACACTCTCACTGAGCTAGGAACACACTCACTGAGCTAGGAACACTCTCACTGAGCTAGGAACACACTAAGTGAGCTAGGAACACACTCATTGAGCTAGGAACACACTCACTGAGCTAGGAACACACTCATTGAGCTAGGAACACACTCACTGAGCTAGGAACACTCTCACTGAGCCAGGAACAGACTCACTGAGCCAGGAACACGTTCACTGAGCTAGTAACACACTCACTGAGCTAGGAACACACGCACTGAGCTAGGAACACACTCACTGAGCTAGGAACACACTCACTGAGCTAGGAACACACTCCCTGAGCGAGGAACAGGCTCACTGAGCTAGGAAAACACTCACTGAGCTAGGAACACACTCACTGAGCTAGAAACACACTCATTGAGCCAGGAACAGGCTCACTGAGCTAGGAACACACTCACTGAGCTAGGAACACACTCACTGAGCAAGTAACACACTCACTGAGCTAGGAACACTCTCACTGAGCTAGGAAAACACTCACTGAGCTAGGAACACACTCACTGAGCTAGCAACACTCTCACTGAGCTAGGAACACACTCATTGAGCTAGGAACACACTCACTGAGCCAGGAACACACTCACTGAGCCAGGAACACACTCACTGAGCTAGGAACACACTCACTGAGCTAGGAACACACTCATTGAGCTAGGAAGATACTCACTGAGCCAGGAACACACTCACTGAGCCAGGAACACACTCACTGAGCTAGGAAAGCGCTCATAGAGCTAGGAAAACACTCACTGAGCTAGGAACACACTCACTGCGTTAGGAACACTCTCACTAAGCCAGGAACACACTCACTGAGCTAGGAACACACTCACTGAGCCAGGAACACACTCACTGAGCTAGGAACGCACTCATAGAGCTAGGAAAACACTCACTGAGCTAGGAACACACTCACTGCGTTAGGAACACTCTCACTAAGCCAGGAACACACTCACTGAGCCAGGAACACACTCACTGAGCCAGGAACACACTCACTGAGCTAGGAACGCACTCATAGAGCTAGGAAAACACTCACTGAGCTAGGAACACTCTCACTGCGTTAGGAACACTCTCACTAAGCCAGGAACACACTCACTGAGCTAGTAACACTCTCACTGAGCTAGGAACAGACTCAGTGAGCCAGGAACACACTCACTGAGCTAGGAACACGCTCACTGAGCTAGGAACACGCTCACTGAGCTAGGAACACACTCACTGAGCTAGGAACGCACTCACTGAGCTAGGAACACACACATTGAGCTAGGAACACACTCACTGAGCGAGGAACACACTTCTGAGCTAGGAACACTCTCACTGAGCTGGGAACACGCTCACTGAGCTAGGAACACACTAACTGAGCTAGGAAAACACTCACTGAGCTAGGAAAACACTCACTGAGCTAGGAAAACACTCACTGAGCTAGGAACACACTAACTGAGCTAGGAACACACTCACTGAGCTAGGAACACGCTCACTGAGCTAGGAACACACTCACTGAGTTAGGAACACTCTCACTGAGCTAGGAATACACTCACTGAGCTAGGAACATGCTCATTGAGCTAGGAACACACTCACTGAGCTGGGAAAACACTCACTGAGCTAGGAACACGCTCACTGAGCTAGGAACACGCTGACTGAGCTAGGAACACAATCACTGAGCTAGGAACACTCTCACTGAGCTAGGAACACGCTCACTGAGCTAGGAACACAATCACTGAGCTAGTAACACACTCACTGAGCTAGGAACACGCTCACTGAGCTAGGAACACTCTCACTGAGCTCGGAACACACTCACTGAGCTAGGGACACACTCACTGAGCTAGGAACACGCTCACTGAGCTAGGAACACACTCATTGTGCTAGGAACACACTCACTGAGCTAGGAACACACTCACTGAGCTAGGAACACTCTCACTGAGCTAGGAACACACTCACTGAGCTAGGAACACACTCACTGAGCTAGGAAAACTCTCACTGAGCTAGGAACACACTAACTGAGCTAGGAAAACGCTCACTGAGATGGAACACGCTCCCTGAGCTAGGAACACACTCACTGAGCTAGGAACACACTCACTGAGCTAGGAACACACTCACTGAGCTAGGAACACACTCACTGAGGTAGGAACACACTCACTGAGCTAGGAACACTATCACTGCGCTAGGAACATTCTCATTGAGCTAGGAACACACTCACTGAGCTAGGAAAACACTCACTGAGCTAGGAACACACTCACTGAGCTAGGAACACACTCACTGAGCGAGGAACACTCTCACTGTGCTAGCGACACACACTGACTGAGCTAGGAACACACACACTGAGGTAGCGACACGCTCACTGAGCTAGGAACACGCTCACTGAGCTAGGAACACGCTCACTGAGCTAGGAACACGCTCACTGAGCTAGGAACACGCTCACTGAGCTAGGAACACTCTCACTGAGCTAGGAACACGCTCACTGAGCTAGGAACACACTCACTGAGCTAGGAACACACTCACTGAGCTAGGAACACACTCACTGAGCTAGGAAAACAATCACTGAGCTAGGAACACTCTCACTGAGCCAGGAACACGCTCACTGAGCTAGGAACACACTCACTGAGCTAGGAACACACTCACTGAGCTAGGAACACGTTCACTGAGCTAGGAACACACTCACTGAGCTAGGAACACACTCACTGAGCTAAGAACACACTCACTGAGCTAGGAACACTCTCACTGAGCTAAGAACACACTCACTCAGCTAGGAACACACTCACTGAGCTAGTAACACACTCACTGAGCTAGGAACACTCTCACTGAGCTAGGAACACACTCACTGAGCTAGGAACACACTCACTGAGCTAGGAACACACTCACTGAGCTAGGAAAACAATCACTGAGCTAGGAACACTCTCACTGAGCCAGGAACACGCTCACTGAGCTAGGAACACACTCACTGAGCTAGGAACACACTCACTGAGCTAGGAACACGTTCACTGAGCTAAGAACACACTCACTGAGCTAGGAACACACTCACTGAGCTAAGAACACACTCACTGAGCTAGGAACACTCTCACTGAGCTAAGAACACACTCACTGAGCTAGGAACACACTCACTGAGCTAGTAACACACTCACTGAGCTAGGAACACTCTCACTGAGCTAGGAACACACTCACTGAGCTAGGAAAACTCTCACTGAGCTAGCAACACACTCACTGAGCTAGGAAAACGCTCACTGAGATGGAACACACTCCCTGAGCTAGGAACACACTCACTGAGCTAGCAACACACTCACTGAGCTAGGAAAACTCTTACTGAGCTAGGAACACGTTCACTGAGCTAGGAACACACTAACTGAGCTAGGAAAACGCTCACTGAGATGGAACACGCTCCCTGAGCTAGGAACACGCTCACTGAGCTAGGAACACTCTCACTGAGCTCGGAACACACTCACTGAGCTAGGGACACACTCACTGAGCTAGGAACACGCTCACTGAGCTAGGAACACACTCATTGTGCTAGGAACACACTCACTGAGCGAGGAACACACTCACTGAGCTAGGAACACGCTCACTGAGCTAGGAACACACTCACTGAGCTAGGAACACACTCACTGAGCTAGCAACACACTCACTGAGCTAGGAAAACTCTCACTGAGCTAGGAACACAGTAACTGAGCTAGGAAAACGCTCACTGAGATGGAACACGCTCCCTGAGCTAGGAACACGCTCACTGAGCTAGGAACACACTCACTGAGCGAGGAACACGCTCACTGAGCTAGGAACACTCTCACTGAGCTCGGAACACACTCACTGAGCTAGGGACACACTCACTGAGCTAGGAACACGCTCACTGAGCTTGGAACACACTCACTGAGGTAGGAACACACTCACTGAGCTAGGAACACTCTCACTGAGCTAGGAACATTCTCATTGAGCTAGGAAAACACTCACTGAGCTAGGAACACACTCACTGAGCTAGGAACACACTCACTGAGCTAGGAACACACTCACTGAGCGAGGAACACTCTCACTGTGCTAGCGACACACACTGACTGAGCTAGGAACACACACACTGAGGTAGCGACACACTCATTGAGCTAGGAACACGCTCACTGAGCTAGGAACACGCTCACTGAGCTAGGAACACACTCACTGAGCTAGGAACACGCTCACTGAGCTAGGAACACACTCACTGAGCTAGGAACACACTCACTGAGCTAGGAAAACCCTCACTGAGCAAGGAACACTCTCACTGAGCCAGGAACACGCTCACTGAGCTAGGAACACACTCACTGAGCTAGGAACACACTCACTGAGCTAAGAACACACTCACTGAGCCAGGAAAAGGCTCACTGAGCGAGGAAAACACTCACTGAGCTAGGAACACACTCACTGAGCTAGGAACACACTCACTGAGCTAGTAACACACTCACTGAGCTAGGAACACTCTCACTGCGCTAGGAACACACTCACTGAGCTAGGAACACACTCACTGAGCTAGTAAGACACTCACTGAGCTAGGAACACTCTCACTGAGCTAGGAACACACTCACTGAGCTAGGAACACACTCACTGAGCTAGCAACACACTCACTGAGCTAGGAAAACTCTCACTGAGCTAGGAACACGCTCACTGAGCTAGGAACACACTAACTGAGCTAGGAAAACGCTCACTGAGATGGAACACGCTCCCTGAGCTAGGAACACGCTCACTGAGCTAGGAACACTCTCACTGAGCTCGGAACACACTCACTGAGCTAGGGACACACTCACTGAGCTAGGAACACGCTCACTGAGCTAGGGACACACTCACTGAGCTAGGAACACGCTCACTGAGCTAGGAACACACTCACTGAGGTAGGAACACACTCACTGAGCTAGGAACACTATCACTGCGCTAGGAACATTCTCATTGAGCTAGGAACACACTCACTGAGCTAGGAAAACACTCACTGAGCTAGGAACACACTCACTGAGCTAGGAACACACTCACTGAGCGAGGAACACTCTCACTGTGCTAGCGACACACACTGACTGAGCTAGGAACACACACACTGAGGTAGCGACACGCTCACTGAGCTAGGAACACGCTCACTGAGCTAGGAACACGCTCACTGAGCTAGGAACACGCTCACTGAGCTAGGAACACTCTCACTGAGCTAGGAACACGCTCACTGAGCTAGGAACACGCTCACTGAGCTAGGAACACGCTCACTGAGCTAGGAACACACTCACTGAGCTAGGAACACGCTCACTGAGCTAGGAACACTCTCACTGAGCTAGGAACACGCTCACTGAGCTAGGAACACGCTCACTGAGCTAGGAACACACTCACTGAGCTAGGAACACACTCACTGAGCTAGGAAAACACTCACTGAGCTAGGAACACTCTCACTGAGCCAGGAACACGCTCACTGAGCTAGGAACACACTCACTGAGCTAGGAACACACTCACTGAGCTAGGAACACACTCACTGAGCTAAGAACACACTCACTGAGCTAGGAACACACTCACTGGGCTAGGAACACACTCACTGAGCTAGGAACACTCTCACTGAGCTAGGAACACACTCACTGAGCTAGGAACTCACTCACTGAGCTAGTAACACACTCACTGAGCTAGGAACACTCTCACTGAGCTAGGAACACACTCACTGAGCTAGGGACACACTCACTGAGCTAGCGACACACTCATTGAGCTAGCAACACGCTCACTGAGCTAGGAACACACTCACTGAGCAAGCGACACGCTCACTGAGCTAGGAACACTCTCACTGAGCTAGGAACACACTCACTGAGCTAGGAACACACTTACTGAGCTAGCAACACACTCACTGAGCTAGGAAAACTCTCACTGAGCTAGCAACACACTCACTGAGCTAGGAAAACTCTTACTGAGCTAGGAACACGTTCACTGAGCTAGGAACACACTAACTGAGCTAGGAAAACGCTCACTGAGATGGAACACGCTCCCTGAGCTAGGAACACGCTCACTGAGCTAGGAACACTCTCACTGAGCTCGGAACACACTCACTGAGCTAGGGACACACTCACTGAGCTAGGAACACGCTCACTGAGCTAGGAACACACTCATTGTGCTAGGAACACACTCACTGAGCTAGGAACACACTCACTGAGCTAGGAACACGCTCACTGAGCTAGGAACACACTCACTGAGCTAGGAACACACTCACTGAGCTAGCAACACACTCACTGAGCTAGGAAAACTCTCACTGAGCTAGGAACACACTAACTGAGCTAGGAAAACGCTCACTGAGATGGAACACGCTCCCTGAGCTAGGAACACGCTCACTGAGCTAGGAACACACTCACTGAGCGAGGAACACGCTCACTGAGCTAGGAACACTCTCACTGAGCTCGGAACACACTCACTGAGCTAGGGACACACTCACTGAGCTAGGAACACGCTCACTGAGCTTGGAACACACTCACTGAGGTAGGAACACACTCACTGAGCTAGGAACACTCTCACTGAGCTAGGAACATTCTCATTGAGCTAGGAAAACACTCACTGAGCTAGGAACACACTCACTGAGCTAGGAACACACTCACTGAGCTAGGAACACACTCACTGAGCGAGGAACACTCTCACTGTGCTAGCGACACACACTGACTGAGCTAGGAACACACACACTGAGGTAGCGACACACTCATTGAGCTAGGAACACGCTCACTGAGCTAGGAACACGCTCACTGAGCTAGGAACACACTCACTGAGCTAGGAACACGCTCACTGAGGTAGGAACACACTCACTGAGCTAGGAACACACTCACTGAGCTAGGAAAACCCTCACTGAGCTAGGAACACTCTCACTGAGCCAGGAACACGCTCACTGAGCTAGGAACACACTCACTGAGCTAGGAACACACTCACTGAGCTAGGAACACACTCACTGAGCTAAGAACACACTCACTGAGCCAGGAAAAGGCTCACTGAGCGAGGAAAACACTCACTGAGCTAGGAACACACTCACTGAGCTAGGAACACACTCACTGAGCTAGTAACACACTCACTGAGCTAGGAACACTCTCACTGCGCTAGGAACACACTCACTGAGCTAGGAACACACTCACTGAGCTAGTAAGACACTCACTGAGCTAGGAACACTCTCACTGAGCTAGGAACACACTCACTGAGCTAGGAACACACTCACTGAGCTAGCAACACACTCACTGAGCTAGGAAAACTCTCACTGAGCTAGGAACACGCTCACTGAGCTAGGAACACATTAACTGAGCTAGGAAAACGCTCACTGAGATGGAACACGCTCCCTGAGCTAGGAACACGCTCACTGAGCTAGGAACACTCTCACTGAGCTCGGAACACACTCACTGAGCTAGGGACACACTCACTGAGCTAGGAACACACTCACTGAGCTAAGAACACACTCACTGAGCCAGGAAAAGGCTCACTGAGCGAGGAAAACACTCACTGAGCTAGTAACACACTCACTGAGCTAGGAACACACTCACTGAGCTAGTAACACACTCACTGAGCTAGGAACACTCTCACTGCGCTAGGAACACACTCACTGAGCTAGGAACACACTCACTGAGCTAGTAAGACACTCACTGAGCTAGGAACACTCTCACTGAGCTAGGAACACACTCACTGAGCTAGGAACACACTCACTGAGCTAGCAACACACTCACTGAGCTAGGAAAACTCTCACTGAGCTAGGAACACTCTCACTGAGCTAGCAACACACTCACTGAACTAGGAAAACTCTCACTGAGCTAGGAACACACTAACTGAGCTAGGAAAACGCTCACTGAGATGGAACACGCTCCCTGAGCTAGGAACACGCTCACTGAGCTAGGAACACACTCACTGAGCGAGGAACACGCTCACTGAGCTAGGAACACTCTCACTGAACTCGGAACACACTCACTGAGCTAGGGACACACTCACTGAGCTAGGAACACACTCATTGAGCTAGGAACACACTCACTGAGCTCGGACCACACTCACTGAGCTAGGAACACACTCACTGAGCTAGGAACACACTCACTGAGCAAGCGACACGCTCATTGGGCTAGGAACACGCTCACTGAGCTAGGAACACGCTCACTGAGCTAGGAACACTCTCACTGAGCTCGGAACACACTCACTGAGCTAGGGACACACTCACTGAGCTAGGAACACACTCATTGAGCTAGGAACACACTCACTGAGCTCGGAACACACTCACTGAGCTAGGAACACACTCACTGAGCTAGGAACACACTCACTGAGCAAGCGACACGCTCATTGGGCTAGGAACACGCTCACTGAGCTAGGAATACACTCACTGAGCTAGGAACACTCTCACTGAGCTAGGAACACACTCACTGAGCCAGGAACACACTCACTGAGCTAGGACTAATCTCACTGAGCTAGGAACACACTCACTGAGCCAGGAACACACTCACTGAGCTAGGACTAATCTCACTGAGCTAGGAACACACTCACTGAGCTAGGAACACACTCACTGAGCTAGGAACACACTCACTGAGCTGGGAACACACTCACTGAGCCAGGAACAGGCTCACTGAGCTAGGAAAACACTCACTGAGCTAGGAACACACTCACTGAGCTAGTAACACACTCACTGAGCTAGGATCACTCTCACTCAGCTAGGAACACACTCACTGAGCTAGGAACACTCTCACTGAGCTAGGAACACACTCACTGAGCTAGGAACACACTCACTGAGCTAGGAACACTCTCACTGAGCTAGGAACACGCTCACTGAGCTAGGAACACACTCACTGAGCTAGGAACACGCTCACTGAGCTAGGAACACTCTCACTGAGCTCGGAACACACTCACTGAGCTAGGGACACACTCACTGAGCTAGGAACACGCTCACTGAGCTAGGAACACACTCACTGAGCTAGGAACACACTAACTGAGCTAGGAAAACGCTCACTGAGCTAGGAACACGCTCACTGAGCTAGGAACACACTCACTGAGCTAGGAACACGCTCACTGAGCTAGGAACACTCTCACTGAGCTCGGAACACACTCACTGAGCTAGGGACACACTCACTGAGCTAGAAACACGCTCACTGAGCTAGGAACACACTCACTGAGGTAGGAACACACTCACTGAGCTAGGAACACTCTCACTGAGCTAGGAACGTGCTCATTGAGCTAGGAACACTCTCACTGAGCTAGGACCACACTCACTGAGCTAGGAACACACTCACTGAGCTAGGAACACACTCACTGAGCTAGGAACACACTCACTGAGCGAGGAACACTCTCACTGTGCTAGCGACACACACTGACTGAGCTAGGAACACACACACTGAGGTAGCGACACACTCATTGAGCTAGGAACACACTCACTGAGCTAGGAACACACTCACTGAGCTGGAAACACCCTTTCTGACTTAGGAACACGCTCACTGATTTAGGTACGCACTCATTGAATTAGGAACACACTCACTGAGCTAGTAACACACTCACTGGGCTAGGAACACACTCACTGAGCTGGAAACACCCTTACTGACTTAGGAACACACTCACTGATTTAGGTACGCACTCATTGAATTAGGAACACACTCACTGAGCTAGTAACACACTCACTGAGTTAGAAACACACTCACTGAGGGAGGGACACACTCACTTAGCGAGGAACAGACTCACTGATCTGGAAACACTCTCACTGAGCGAGGAGCACATTCACTGAATGAGAAATACTCTTTCTGAGCTATTAGGACACTCACTGAGCTACAAACACACTTACTGACCTAGGAACACACTCATTGATCTCGGAACAAATGCACTGAGTGAGGGCCACACTCACTGAGCTAGGAACACACTCACTTAACTAGGAACACACTTCTGAGCAAGGAACATAGTCACTGATGTAGGGACACACTCTCTGAGCTAGGAACACACTCATTGAGCTGGAAACATTGTTACTGACTTCAGAACACACTCGCTGATTTAGGAAAACACTCACTGAGCTAGGAAAGCTCTTACTGACATAGGGACACACTCGCTGGAGCTAGGAACACACTTACTGAGCTTGGAACACATTCACTGAGTGAAGGACACACTCATTGAATGACGAACACACTTGCTGGAGCTAGGAACACACTTACTGAGCATGGAACACACTCACGGAGCTTGAAACACACTCATTGAAAGAGGAACACTCTCACTGTTCTAGGAACACTCTCACTGAGCTAGGAACACTCTCACTGAGCTAGGAACACTCTCACTGAGCTAGGAACACACTCACTGAGCTAGGAACACTCTGACTGAGCTAGGAACACGCTCACTGAGCTAGGAACACACTCACTGAGCTAGGAACACTCTGACTGAGCTAGGAATACGCTCCCTGAGCTAGGAACACTCTCACTGAGCTAGGAACACTTTCACTGCGCTAGGAACTCTATCACTTAGCTAGGAACACTCTCACTGAGCTAGGAACACTCTCACTGAGCTAGGAACACACTCACTGAGCTAGCAACATACTCACTGAGCTAGGAACACTCTCACTGAGCTAGGAACACTCTCACTGAGGTAGGAACACTCTCACTGAACTAGGAACACTCTCACTGAGCTTGGAACTCTCTCACTAAGCTAGGAACACACTCACTGAGCTAGCAACACACTCACTGAGCTAGGAACACTCACTGAGCTAGGAACACACTCATTGAGCTTGGAACACACTCATTGAGCTAGGGACACACTCACTGAGCTAGGAGCACTCTCACTGAGCTAGGAACACACTCACTGAGCTAGGAACACGCTCACTGAGCTAGGAACACTCTCACTGAGCCAGGAACACACTCACTGAGCTAGTAACACTCTCACTGAGCTACGAACAGACTCAGTGAGCCAGGAACACAGTCACTGAGCTAGGAAAACTCACACTGAGCTAGGAACAAACTCAGTGAGCTAGGAACACACTCACTGAGCCAGGAACACACTCACTGAGCTAGGAACACACTCACTGAGCGAGTAACACACTCACTGAGCTAGGAACACTCTCACTGAGCTAGGAACACTCTCACTGAGCTCAGAAGACACTCACTGAGCTAGGAACATGCTCACTGAGCTAGGAACACACTCACTGAGCTAGGAACACATTCACTGATCTAGGAACACTCTCACTGAGCTAGGAACATGCTCAATGAGCTAGGAACACACTCACTGAGCTCGGAAGACACTCACTGAGCTAGGAACACGCTGACTGAGCTCGGAACACTCTCACTGAGCTAGGAACATGCTCAATGAGCTAGGAACACGCTCACTGAGCTAGGAACACACTCACTGAGCTAGGAACACTCTCACTGAGCAAGGAACCCTCTCATTGAGCTAGGAACACACTCACTGAGCTCGGAACATGCTCAATGAGCTAGGAACACACTCACTGAGCTAGGAACACACTCACTGAGCTAGCAACACACTCACTGAGCTAGGAACACGCTCACTGAGCTAGGAACACACTCACTGAGCAAGTAGCACACTCACTGAGCTAGGAACACCCTCACTGAGCTAGGAACACCCGCACTGAGCTAGGAACAGACTCACTGAGCTAGGAACACACTCACTGACCTAGGAACACACTCACTGAGCTAGGAACACTCTCACTGAGCTAGGAACACACTCACTGAGCTAGGAACACTCTCACTGAGGTAGGAACACTCTCACTGAACTAGGAATACTCTCACTGAGCTTGGAACACTCTCACTAAGCTAGGAACACACTCACTGAGCTAGCAACACACTCACTGAGCTAGGAACACTCACTGAGCTAGGAACACACTCATTGAGCTAGGAACACACTCATTGAGCTAGGGACACACTCACTGAGCTAGGAGCACTCTCACTGAGCTAGGAACACACTCACTGAGCTAGGAACACGCTCACTGAGCTAGGAACACTCTCACTGAGCCAGGAACACACTCACTGAGCTAGTAACACTCTCACTGAGCTAGGAACAGACTCAGTGAGCCAGGAACACAGTCACTGAGCTAGGAAAACTCACACTGAGCTAGGAACAAACTCAGTGAGCTAGGAACACACTCACTGAGCCAGGAACACACTCACTGAGCTAGGAACACACTCACTGAGCGAGTAACACTCTCACTGAGCTAGGAACATACTCACTGAGCTAGGAACACTCTCACTGAGCTAGGAACACTCTCACTGAGCTCAGAAGACACTCACTGAGCTAGGAACATGCTCACTGAGCTAGGAACACACTCACTGAGCGAGTAACACTCTCACTGAGCTAGGAACACACTCACTGAGCTAGGAACACTCTCACTGAGCTAGGAACACTCTCACTGAGCTCAGAAGACACTCACTGAGCTAGGAACATGCTCACTGAGCTAGGAACACACTCACTGAGCTAGGAACACTCTCACTGAGCTAGGAACATGCTCAATGAGCTAGGAACACGCTCACTGAGCTAGGAACACACTCACTGAGCTAGGAACACTCTCACTGAGCAAGGAACCCTCTCATTGAGCTAGGAACACACTCACTGAGCTAGGAACATGCTCAATGAGCTAGGAACACACTCACTGAGCTAGGAACACACTCACTGAGCTAGCAACACACTCACTGAGCTAGGAACACGCTCACTGAGCTAGGAACACACTCACTGAGCTAGTAACACACTCACTGAGCTAGGAACACCCTCACTGAGCTAGGAACACCCTCACTGAGCTAGGAACACACTCACTGAGCTAGGAACACACTCACTGAGCTAGGAACACACTCACTGAGCTAGGAACACTCCCACTGAGCTAGGAACACACTCACTGAGCTAGGAACACCCTCACTGAGCTAGGAACACTCTCACTGAGCTAGGAACACACTCACTGAGCTAGGAACACGCTCACTGAGCTAGGAACACACTCACTGAGCTAGTAACACACTCCCTGAGCTAGGAACACACTCACTGAGCTAGTAACACACTCCCTGAGCTAGGAACACACTCACTGAGCTAGTAACACACTCACTGAGCTAGGAACACGCTCACTGAGCTAGGAACACGCTCCCTGAGCTAGGAACACTCTCACTGAGATAGGAACACGCTCCCTGAGCTAGGAACACTCTCACTGAGCTCGGAACACACTCACTGAGCTAGGAACACACTCACTGAGCTAGGAACACACTCACTGAGCTAGGAAAACGCTCACTCAGCTCGGAACACACTCACTGAGCTCGGAACACACTCACTGAGCTAGGAACTCACTCACTGAGCTAGGAACACACTCACTGAGCTCGGAACACACTCACTGAGCTAGGGACACACTCACTGAGCTAGGGACACACTCACTGAGCTAGGAATACGCTCACTGAGCTAGGAACACACTCACTGAGGTAGGAACACACTCACTGTGCTAGGAACACTCTCACTGAGCTAGGAATACGCTCACTGAGCTAGGAACATGCTCATTAAGCTAGGAACACACTCACTGAGCTAGGAACACACTCACTGATCTAGGAACACACTCACTGAGCTAGGAACACACTCACTGAGCTAGGAACACTCTCACTGAGCTAGGAACATATTCATTGAGCTAGGAACACACTCACTGAGCTACAAACACACTCACTGAGCTAGGAACACACTCACTGAGCTAGGAACACTCTCACTGAGCTAGCGACACACACTGACTGAGCTAGGAACACACACAATGAGCTAGCGACACACTCATTGAGCTAGGAACACGTTCACTGAGCTAGGAACACACTCACTGAGCTGGAAACACCCTTACTGACTTAGGAACACACTCACTGATTTAGGTACGCACTCATTGAATTAGGAACACACTCACTGAGCTAGTAACACACTCACTGAGTTAGAAACACACTCACTGAGGGAGGGACACACTCACTTAGCGAGGAACAGACTCACTGATCTGGAAACACTCTCACTGAGCGAGGAACACATTCACTGAATGAGAAATACTCTTTCTGAGCTATTAGGACACTCACTGAGCTACAAACACACTTACTGACCTAGGAACACACTCATTGATCTCGGAACAAATGCACTGAGTGAGGGCCACACTCACTGAGCTAGGAACACAGTCACTTAGCTAGGAACACACTTCTGAGCTAGGAACACAGTCACTGATGTAGGGACACACTCTCTGAGCTAGGAACAGACTCATTGAGCTGGGAACATTGTTACTGACTTCAGAACACACTCGCTGATTTAGGAAAACACTCACTGAGCTAGGAAAGCTCTTACTGACATAGGGACACACTCGCTGGAGCTAGGAACACACTTACTGAGCTTGGAACACATTCACTGAGTGAAGGACACACTCATTGAATGACGAACACACTTGCTGGAGCTAGGAACACACTTACTGAGCATGGAACACACTCACGGAGCTTGAAACACACTCATTGAAAGAGGAACATACACTGTTCTAGGAACACTCTCACTGAGCTAGGAACACTCTCACTGAGCTAGGAACACTCTCACTGAGCTAGGAACACTCACCCTGAGCTAGGAACACTCTCACTGTTCTAGGAACACTCTCACTGAGCTAGGAACACTCTCACTGAGCTAGGAACACTCTCACTGAGCTAGGAACACACTCACTGAGCTAGGAACACACTCACTGAGCTAGGAACACTCTCACTGAGCCAGGAACACGCTCACTGAGCTAGGAACACACTCACTGAGGTAGGAACACACTCACTGAGCTAGGAACACTCTCACTGAGCTAGGAACACTCCCACTGATGTAGGAACACTCTCACTGAGCTAGGAACACACTCACTGAGATGGAACACTCTCACTGAGCTAGGAACACTCTCACTGAGCTAGGAACACACTCACTGAGCTAGGAACACACTCACTGAGCTAGGAACACACTCACTGAGCTAGGAACACTCTCACTGAACTAAGAACACACTCACTGAGTCAGGAACAGGCTCACTGAGCTAGGAAAACACTCACTGAGCTAGGAACACACTCACTGAGCTAGGAACACACTCACTGAGCTAGTAACACACTCACTGAGCTAGGAACACTCTCACTGAGCTAGGAACACACTCACTGAGCCAGGAACACACTCACTGAGCCAGGAACAGGCTCACTGAGCTAGGAAAACACTCACTGAGCTAGGAACACACTCACTGATCTAGTAACACACTCACTGAGCTAGGAACACTCTCACTGAGCTAGGAACACACTCACTGAGTAGGAACACTCTCACTGAGCTAGCAACACTCTCACTGAGCTAGGAACACACTCACTGAGCTAGCAACACACTCACTGAGCCAGGAACACTCTCACTGAGCTAGCAACACTCTCACTGAGCTAGGAACACTCTCACTGAGCTAGCAACACTCTCACTGAGCTAGGAAAACACTCACTGAGCTAGGAACACACTCATTGAGCTGGGAACACACTCATTGAGCTAGGAACACACTCACTGAGCCAGGAACACACTCACTGAGCCAGGAACAGACTCACTGAGATAGGAACACACTCATTGAGCTAGGAACACACTCACTGAGCCAGGAACACACTCAGTGAGCTCGGAACACACTCATAGAGCTACAAAAACACTCACTGAGTTAGGAACACTCTCACTGAGCTAGGAACACACTCACTGAGCTAGCGACACACTCATTGAGCTGGGAACACGCTCACTGAGCTAGGAACACGCTCACTGAGCTAGCGACACACTCATTGAGCTAGCAGCACGCTCACTGAGCTAGGAACACACTCACTGAGCTAGGAACACACTCACTGAGCTAGGAACACACTCACTGAGCTAGGAACACACTCACTGAGCTAGGAACACGCTCACTGAGCTAGGAACACACTCACTGAGCTAGCAACACACTCACTGAGCAAGGAAGACTCTCACTGAGCTAGGAACACGCTCACTGAGCTAGGAACACACTCATTGAGCTAGGAACACACTCACTGAGCTCGGAACACACTCACTGAGCTGGGAACACACTCACTGAGCTAGGAACACACTCACTGAGCAAGCGACACGCTCATTGGGCTAGGAACACGCTCACTGAGCTAGGAATACACTCACTGAGCTAGGAACACTCTCACTGAGCTAGGAACACACTCACTGAGCCAGGAACACACTCACTGAGCTAGGAACAATCTCACTGAGCTAGGAACACACTCACTGAGCTAGGAACACACTCACTGAGCTAGGAACACACTCACTGAGCTGGGAACACACTCACTGAGCCAGGAACAGGCTCACTGAGCTAGGAAAACACTCACTGAGCTAGGAACACACTCACTGAGCTAGTAACACACTCACTGAGCTAGGAACACTCTCACTCAGCTAGGAACACACACTGAGCTAGGAACACTCTCACTGAGCTAGGAACACACTCACTGAGCTAGGAACACACTCACTGAGCTAGGAACACTCTCACTGAGCTAGGAACACGCTCACTGAGCTAGTAACACACTCACTGAGCTAGGAACACACTAACAGAGCTAGGAAGACGCTCACTGAGCTAGGAACACGCTCACTGAGCTAGGAACACACTCACTGAGCTAGGAACACGCTCACTGAGCTAGGAACACTCTCACTGAGCTCGGAACACACTCACTGAGCTAGGGACACACTCACTGAGCTAGGAACACGCTCACTGAGCTAGGAACACACTCACTGAGGTAGGAACACACTCACTGAGCTAGGAACACTCTCACTGAGCTAGGAACGTGCTCATTGAGCTAGGAACACTCTCACTGAGCTAGGAACACACTCACTGAGCTAGGAACACACTCACTGAGCTAGGAACACTCTCACTGAGCTAGGAACACACTCACTGAGCGAGGAACACTCTCACTGAGCTAGGAACACGCTCACTGAGCTAGGAACACACTCACTGAGCTAGGAACACGCTCACTGAGCTAGGAGCACTCTCACTGAGCTCGGAACACACTCACTGAGCTAGGGACACGCTCACTGAGCTAGGACCACACTCACTGAGCTAGGAACACACTCACTGAGCTAGGAACACACTCACTGAGCGAGGAACACTCTCACTGAGCTAGGAACACGCTCACTGAGCTAGGAACACACTCACTGAGCTAGGAACACGCTCACTGAGCTAGGAACACTCTCACTGAGCTCGGAACACACTCACTGAGCTAGGAACACGCTCACTGAGCTAGGAACACACTCACTGAGGTAGGAACAGACTCACTGAGCTAGGAACACACTCACTGAGCAAGCGACACGCTCATTGGGCTAGGAACACGCTCACTGAGCTAGGAATACACTCACTGAGCTAGGAACACTCTCACTGAGCTAGGAACACACTCACTGAGCCAGGAACACACTCACTGAGCTAGGACTAATCTCACTGAGCTAGGAACACACTCACTGAGCTAGGAACACACTCACTGAGCTAGGAACACTCTCACTCAGCTAGGAACACACTCACTGAGCTAGGAACACTCTCACTGAGCTAGGAACACACTCACTGAGCTAGGTACACACTCACTGAGCTAGGAACACTCTCACTGAGCTAGGAACACGCTCACTGAGCTAGGAACACACTCACTGAGCTAGGAACACGCTCACTGAGCTAGGAACACTCTCACTGAGCTCGGAACACACTCACTGAGCTAGGGACACACTCACTGAGCTAGGAACACGCTCACTGAGCTAGGAACACACTCACTGAGCTAGTAACACACTCACTGAGCTAGGAACACACTAACTGAGCTAGGAAAACGCTCACTGAGCTAGGAACACGCTCACTGAGCTAGGAACACACTCACTGAGCTAGGAACACGCTCACTGAGCTAGGAACACTCTCACTGAGCTCGGAACACACTCACTGAGCTAGGGACACACTCACTGAGCTAGGAACACGCTCACTGAGCTAGGAACACACTCACTGAGGTAGGAACGCACTCACTGAGCTAGGAAAACTCTCACTGAGCTAGGAACGTGCTCATTGAGCTAGGAACACTCTCACTGAGCTAGGACCACACTCACTGAGCTAGGAACACACTCACTGAGCTAGGAACACACTCACTGAGCTAGGAACACACTCACTGAGCGAGGAACACTCTCACTGTGCTAGCGACACACACTCACTGAGCTAGGAACACACACACTGAGGTAGCGACACACTCATTGAGCTAGGAACACACTCACTGAGCTAGGAACACACTCACTGAGCTGGAAACACCCTTTCTGACTTAGGAACACGCTCACTGATTTAGGTACGCACTCATTGAATTAGGAACACACTCACTGAGCTAGTAACACACTCACTGGGCTAGGAACACACTCACTGAGCTGGAAACACCCTTACTGACTTAGGAACACACTCACTGATTTAGGTACGCACTCATTGAATTAGGAACACACTCACTGAGCTAGTAACACACTCACTGAGTTAGAAACACACTCACTGAGGGAGGGACACACTCACTTAGCGAGGAACAGACTCACTGATCTGGAAACACTCTCACTGAGCGAGGAGCACATTCACTGAATGAGAAATACTCTTTCTGAGCTATTAGGACACTCACTGAGCTACAAACACACTTACTGACCTAGGAACACACTCATTGATCTCGGAACAAATGCACTGAGTGAGGGCCACACTCACTGAGCTAGGAACACACTCACTTAACTAGGAACACACTTCTGAGCTAGGAACACAGTCACTGATGTAGGGACACACTCTCTGAGCTAGGAACACACTCATTGAGCTGGAAACATTGTTACTGACTTCAGAACACACTCGCTGATTTAGGAAAACACTCACTGGGCTAGGAAAGCTCTTACTGACATAGGGACACACTCGCTGGAGCTAGGAACACAATTACTGAGCTTGGAACACATTCACTGAGTGAAGGACACACTCATTGAATGACGAACACACTTGCTGGAGCTAGGAACACACTTACTGAGCATGGAACACACTCACGGAGCTTGAAACACACTCATTGAAAGAGGAACATACACTGTTCTAGGAACACTCTCACTGAGCTAGGAACACACTCACTGAGCTAGGAACACTCTGACTGAGCTAGGAACACGCTCACTGAGCTAGGAACACACTCACTGAGCTAGGAACACTCTGACTGAGCTAGGAACACGCTCACTGAGCTAGGAACACTCTCACTGAGCTAGGAACACTTTCACTGCGCTAGGAACTCTATCACTTAGCTAGGAACACTCTCACTGAGCTAGGAACACTCTCACTGAGCTAGGAACACACTCACTGAGCTAGGAACACTCTGACTGAGCTAGGAACACGCTCACTGAGCTAGGAACACACTCACTGAGCTAGGAACACTCTGACTGAGCTAGGAATACGCTCCCTGAGCTAGGAACACTCTCACTGAGCTAGGAACACTTTCACTGCGCTAGGAACTCTATCACTTAGCTAGGAACACTCTCACTGAGCTAGGAACACTCTCACTGAGCTAGGAACACACTCACTGAGCTAGCAACACACTCACTGAGCTAGGAACACTCTCACTGAGCTAGGAACACTCTCACTGAGGTAGGAACACTCTCACTGAACTAGGAACACTCTCACTGAGCTTGGAACACTCTCACTAAGCTAGGAACACACTCACTGAGCTAGCAACACACTCACTGAGCTAGGAACACTCACTGAGCTAGGAACACACTCATTGAGCTTGGAACACACTCATTGAGCTAGGGACACACTCACTGAGCTAGGAGCACTCTCACTGAGCTAGGAACACACTCACTGAGCTAGGAACACGCTCACTGAGCTAGGAACACTCTCACTGAGCCAGGAACACACTCACTGAGCTAGTAGCACTCTCACTGAGCTACGAACAGACTCAGTGAGCCAGGAACACAGTCACTGAGCTAGGAAAACTCACACTGAGCTAGGAACAAACTCAGTGAGCTAGGAACACACTCACTGAGCCAGGAACACACTCACTGAGCTAGGAACACACTCACTGAGCGAGTAACACTCTCACTGAGCTAGGAACACACTCACTGAGCTAGGAACACTCTCACTGAGCTAGGAACACTCTCACTGAGCTCAGAAGACACTCACTGAGCTAGGAACATGCTCACTGAGCTAGGAACACACTCACTGAGCTAGGAACACATTCACTGATCTAGGAACACTCTCACTGAGCTAGGAACATGCTCAATGAGCTAGGAACACACTCACTGAGCTCGGAAGACACTCACTGAGCTAGGAACACGCTGACTGAGCTCGGAACACTCTCACTGAGCTAGGAACATGCTCAATGAGCTAGGAACACGCTCACTGAGCTAGGAACACACTCACTGAGCTAGGAACACTCTCACTGAGCAAGGAACCCTCTCATTGAGCTAGGAACACACTCACTGAGCTCGGAACATGCTCAATGAGCTAGGAACACACTCACTGAGCTAGGAACACACTCACTGAGCTAGCAACACACTCACTGAGCTAGGAACACGCTCACTGAGCTAGGAACACACTCACTGAGCAAGTAGCACACTCACTGAGCTAGGAACACCCTCACTGAGCTAGGAACACCCGCACTGAGCTAGGAACAGACTCACTGAGCTAGGAACACACTCACTGACCTAGGAACACACTCACTGAGCTAGGAACACTCTCACTGAGCTAGGAACACACTCACTGAGCTAGGAACACTCTCACTGAGGTAGGAACACTCTCACTGAACTAGGAATACTCTCACTGAGCTTGGAACACTCTCACTAAGCTAGGAACACACTCACTGAGCTAGCAACACACTCACTGAGCTAGGAACACTCACTGAGCTAGGAACACACTCATTGAGCTAGGAACACACTCATTGAGCTAGGGACACACTCACTGAGCTAGGAGCACTCTCACTGAGCTAGGAACACACTCACTGAGCTAGGAACACGCTCACTGAGCTAGGAACACTCTCACTGAGCCAGGAACACACTCACTGAGCTAGTAACACTCTCACTGAGCTAGGAACAGACTCAGTGAGCCAGGAACACAGTCACTGAGCTAGGAAAACTCACACTGAGCTAGGAACAAACTCAGTGAGCTAGGAACACACTCACTGAGCCAGGAACACACTCACTGAGCTAGGAACACACTCACTGAGCGAGTAACACTCTCACTGAGCTAGGAACATACTCACTGAGCTAGGAACACTCTCACTGAGCTAGGAACACTCTCACTGAGCTCAGAAGACACTCACTGAGCTAGGAACATGCTCACTGAGCTAGGAACACACTCACTGAGCGAGTAACACTCTCACTGAGCTAGGAACACACTCACTGAGCTAGGAACACTCTCACTGAGCTAGGAACACTCTCACTGAGCTCAGAAGACACTCACTGAGCTAGGAACATGCTCACTGAGCTAGGAACACACTCACTGAGCTAGGAACACTCTCACTGAGCTAGGAACATGCTCAATGAGCTAGGAACACGCTCACTGAGCTAGGAACACACTCACTGAGCTAGGAACACTCTCACTGAGCAAGGAACCCTCTCATTGAGCTAGGAACACACTCACTGAGCTAGGAACATGCTCAATGAGCTAGGAACACACTCACTGAGCTAGGAACACACTCACTGAGCTAGCAACACACTCACTGAGCTAGGAACACGCTCACTGAGCTAGGAACACACTCACTGAGCTAGTAACACACTCACTGAGCTAGGAACACCCTCACTGAGCTAGGAACACCCTCACTGAGCTAGGAACACACTCACTGAGCTAGGAACACACTCACTGAGCTAGGAACACACTCACTGAGCTAGGAACACTCCCACTGAGCTAGGAACACACTCACTGAGCTAGGAACACCCTCACTGAGCTAGGAACACTCTCACTGAGCTAGGAACACACTCACTGAGCTAGGAACACGCTCACTGAGCTAGGAACACACTCACTGAGCTAGTAACACACTCCCTGAGCTAGGAACACACTCACTGAGCTAGTAACACACTCCCTGAGCTAGGAACACACTCACTGAGCTAGTAACACACTCACTGAGCTAGGAACACGCTCACTGAGCTAGGAACACGCTCCCTGAGCTAGGAACACTCTCACTGAGATAGGAACACGCTCCCTGAGCTAGGAACACTCTCACTGAGCTCGGAACACACTCACTGAGCTAGGAACACACTCACTGAGCTAGGAACACACTCACTGAGCTAGGAAAACGCTCACTCAGCTCGGAACACACTCACTGAGCTCGGAACACACTCACTGAGCTAGGAACTCACTCACTGAGCTAGGAACACACTCACTGAGCTCGGAACACACTCACTGAGCTAGGGACACACTCACTGAGCTAGGGACACACTCACTGAGCTAGGAATACGCTCACTGAGCTAGGAACACACTCACTGAGGTAGGAACACACTCACTGTGCTAGGAACACTCTCACTGAGCTAGGAATATGCTCACTGAGCTAGGAACATGCTCATTAAGCTAGGAACACACTCACTGAGCTAGGAACACACTCACTGATCTAGGAACACACTCACTGAGCTAGGAACACACTCACTGAGCTAGGAACACTCTCACTGAGCTAGGAACATATTCATTGAGCTAGGAACACACTCACTGAGCTACAAACACACTCACTGAGCTAGGAACACACTCACTGAGCTAGGAACACTCTCACTGAGCTAGCGACACACACTGACTGAGCTAGGAACACACACAATGAGCTAGCGACACACTCATTGAGCTAGGAACACGTTCACTGTGCTAGGAACACACTCACTGAGCTGGAAACACCCTTACTGACTTAGGAACACACTCACTGATTTAGGTACGCACTCATTGAATTAGGAACACACTCACTGAGCTAGTAACACACTCACTGAGTTAGAAACACACTCACTGAGGGAGGGACACACTCACTTAGCGAGGAACAGACTCACTGATCTGGAAACACTCTCACTGAGCGAGGAACACATTCACTGAATGAGAAATACTCTTTCTGAGCTATTAGGACACTCACTGAGCTACAAACACACTTACTGACCTAGGAACACACTCATTGATCTCGGAACAAATGCACTGAGTGAGGGCCACACTCACTGAGCTAGGAACACAGTCACTTAGCTAGGAACACACTTCTGAGCTAGGAACACAGTCACTGATGTAGGGACACACTCTCTGAGCTAGGAACAGACTCATTGAGCTGGGAACATTGTTACTGACTTCAGAACACACTCGCTGATTTAGGAAAACACTCACTGAGCTAGGAAAACTCTTACTGACATAGGGACACACTCGCTGGAGCTAGGAACACACTTACTGAGCTTGGAACACACTCACTGAGTGAAGGACACACTCATTGAATGAGGAACACACTTGCTGGAGCTAGGAACACACTTACTGAGCATGGAACACACTCACGGAGCTTGAAACACACTCATTGAAAGAGGAACATACACTGTTCTAGGAACACTCTCACTGAGCTAGGAACACTCTCACTGAGCTAGGAACACTCTCACTGAGCTAGGAACACTCACCCTGAGCTAGGAACACTCTCACTGTTCTAGGAACACTCTCACTGAGCTAGGAACACTCTCACTGAGCTAGGAACACTCTCACTGAGCTAGGAACACACTCACTGAGCTAGGAACACACTCACTGAGCTAGGAACACTCTCACTGAGCCAGGAACACGCTCACTGAGCTAGGAACACACTCACTGAGGTAGGAACACACTCACTGAGCTAGGAACACTCTCACTGAGCTAGGAACACTCCCACTGATGTAGGAACACTCTCACTGAGCTAGGAACACACTCACTGAGATGGAACACTCTCACTGAGCTAGGAACACTCTCACTGAGCTAGGAACACACTCACTGAGCTAGGAACACACTCACTGAGCTAGGAACACACTCACTGAGCTAGGAACACTCTCACTGAACTAAGAACACACTCACTGAGTCAGGAACAGGCTCACTGAGCTAGGAAAACACTCACTGAGCTAGGAACACACTCACTGAGCTAGGAACACACTCACTGAGCTAGTAACACACTCACTGAGCTAGGAACACTCTCACTGAGCTAGGAACACACTCACTGAGCCAGGAACACACTCACTGAGCCAGGAACAGGCTCACTGAGCTAGGAAAACACTCACTGAGCTAGGAACACACTCACTGATCTAGTAACACACTCACTGAGCTAGGAACACTCTCACTGAGCTAGGAACACACTCACTGAGTAGGAACACTCTCACTGAGCTAGCAACACTCTCACTGAGCTAGGAACACACTCACTGAGCTAGCAACACACTCACTGAGCCAGGAACACTCTCACTGAGCTAGCAACACTCTCACTGAGCTAGGAACACTCTCACTGAGCTAGCAACACTCTCACTGAGCTAGGAAAACACTCACTGAGCTAGGAACACACTCATTGAGCTGGGAACACACTCATTGAGCTAGGAACACACTCACTGAGCCAGGAACACACTCACTGAGCCAGGAACAGACTCACTGAGCTAGGAACACACTCATTGAGCTAGGAACACACTCACTGAGCCAGGAACACACTCAGTGAGCTCGGAACACACTCATAGAGCTACAAAAACACTCACTGAGTTAGGAACACTCTCACTGAGCTAGGAACACACTCACTGAGCTAGCGACACACTCATTGAGCTGGGAACACGCTCACTGAGCTAGGAACACGCTCACTGAGCTAGCGACACACTCATTGAGCTAGCAGCACGCTCACTGAGCTAGGAACACACTCACTGAGCTAGGAACACACTCACTGAGCTAGGAACACACTCACTGAGCTAGGAACACACTCACTGAGCTAGGAACACGCTCACTGAGCTAGGAACAGACTCACTGAGCTAGGAACACACTCACTGAGCTAGGAACACACTCACTGAGCTAGCAACACACTCACTGAGCAAGGAAGACTCTCACTGAGCTAGGAACACGCTCACTGAGCTAGGAACACACTCATTGAGCTAGGAACACACTCACTGAGCTCGGAACACACTCACTGAGCTGGGAACACACTCACTGAGCTAGGAACACACTCACTGAGCAAGCGACACGCTCATTGGGCTAGGAACACGCTCACTGAGCTAGGAATACACTCACTGAGCTAGGAACACTCTCACTGAGCTAGGAACACACTCACTGAGCCAGGAACACACTCACTGAGCTAGGAACAATCTCACTGAGCTAGGAACACACTCACTGAGCTAGGAACACACTCACTGAGCTAGGAACACACTCACTGAGCTGGGAACACACTCACTGAGCCAGGAACAGGCTCACTGAGCTAGGAAAACACTCACTGAGCTAGGAACACACTCACTGAGCTAGTAACACACTCACTGAGCTAGGAACACTCTCACTCAGCTAGGAACACACACTGAGCTAGGAACACTCTCACTGAGCTAGGAACACACTCACTGAGCTAGGAACACACTCACTGAGCTAGGAACACTCTCACTGAGCTAGGAACACGCTCACTGAGCTAGTAACACACTCACTGAGCTAGGAACACACTAACAGAGCTAGGAAGACGCTCACTGAGCTAGGAACACGCTCACTGAGCTAGGAACACACTCACTGAGCTAGGAACACGCTCACTGAGCTAGGAACACTCTCACTGAGCTCGGAACACACTCACTGAGCTAGGGACACACTCACTGAGCTAGGAACACGCTCACTGAGCTAGCAACACACTCACTGAGCAAGGAAGACTCTCACTGAGCTAGGAACACGCTCACTGAGCTAGGAACACACTCATTGAGCTAGGAACACACTCACTGAGCTCGGAACACACTCACTGAGCTAGGAACACACTCACTGAGCTAGGAACACACTCACTGAGCAAGCGACACGCTCATTGGGCTAGGAACACGCTCACTGAGCTAGGAATACACTCACTGAGCTAGGAACACTCTCACTGAGCTAGGAACACACTCACTGAGCCAGGAACACACTCACTGAGCTAGGAACAATCTCACTGAGCTAGGAACACACTCACTGAGCTAGGAACACACTCACTGAGCTAGGAACACACTCACTGAGCTGGGAACACACTCACTGAGCCAGGAACAGGCTCACTGAGCTAGGAAAACACTCACTGAGCTAGGAACACACTCACTGAGCTAGTAACACACTCACTGAGCTAGGAACACTCTCACTCAGCTAGGAACACACACTGAGCTAGGAACACTCTCACTGAGCTAGGAACACACTCACTGAGCTAGGAACACACTCACTGAGCTAGGAACACACTCACTGAGCTAGGAGCACTCTCACTGAGCTAGGAACACACTCACTGAGCTAGGAACACGCTCACTGAGCTAGGAACACTCTCACTGAGCCAGGAACACACTCACTGAGCTAGTAACACTCTCACTGAGCTAGGAACAGACTCAGTGAGCCAGGAACACAGTCACTGAGCTAGGAAAACTCACACTGAGCTAGGAACAAACTCAGTGAGCTAGGAACACACTCACTGAGCCAGGAACACACTCACTGAGCTAGGAACACACTCACTGAGCGAGTAACACTCTCACTGAGCTAGGAACATACTCACTGAGCTAGGAACACTCTCACTGAGCTAGGAACACTCTCACTGAGCTCAGAAGACACTCACTGAGCTAGGAACATGCTCACTGAGCTAGGAACACACTCACTGAGCGAGTAACACTCTCACTGAGCTAGGAACACACTCACTGAGCTAGGAACACTCTCACTGAGCTAGGAACACTCTCACTGAGCTCAGAAGACACTCACTGAGCTAGGAACATGCTCACTGAGCTAGGAACACACTCACTGAGCTAGGAACACTCTCACTGAGCTAGGAACATGCTCAATGAGCTAGGAACACGCTCACTGAGCTAGGAACACACTCACTGAGCTAGGAACACTCTCACTGAGCAAGGAACCCTCTCATTGAGCTAGGAACACACTCACTGAGCTAGGAACATGCTCAATGAGCTAGGAACACACTCACTGAGCTAGGAACACACTCACTGAGCTAGCAACACACTCACTGAGCTAGGAACACGCTCACTGAGCTAGGAACACACTCACTGAGCTAGTAACACACTCACTGAGCTAGGAACACCCTCACTGAGCTAGGAACACCCTCACTGAGCTAGGAACACACTCACTGAGCTAGGAACACACTCACTGAGCTAGGAACACACTCACTGAGCTAGGAACACTCCCACTGAGCTAGGAACACACTCACTGAGCTAGGAACACCCTCACTGAGCTAGGAACACTCTCACTGAGCTAGGAACACACTCACTGAGCTAGGAACACGCTCACTGAGCTAGGAACACACTCACTGAGCTAGTAACACACTCCCTGAGCTAGGAACACACTCACTGAGCTAGTAACACACTCCCTGAGCTAGGAACACACTCACTGAGCTAGTAACACACTCACTGAGCTAGGAACACGCTCACTGAGCTAGGAACACGCTCCCTGAGCTAGGAACACTCTCACTGAGATAGGAACACGCTCCCTGAGCTAGGAACACTCTCACTGAGCTCGGAACACACTCACTGAGCTAGGAACACACTCACTGAGCTAGGAACACACTCACTGAGCTAGGAAAACGCTCACTCAGCTCGGAACACACTCACTGAGCTCGGAACACACTCACTGAGCTAGGAACTCACTCACTGAGCTAGGAACACACTCACTGAGCTCGGAACACACTCACTGAGCTAGGGACACACTCACTGAGCTAGGGACACACTCACTGAGCTAGGAATACGCTCACTGAGCTAGGAACACACTCACTGAGGTAGGAACACACTCACTGTGCTAGGAACACTCTCACTGAGCTAGGAATATGCTCACTGAGCTAGGAACATGCTCATTAAGCTAGGAACACACTCACTGAGCTAGGAACACACTCACTGATCTAGGAACACACTCACTGAGCTAGGAACACACTCACTGAGCTAGGAACACTCTCACTGAGCTAGGAACATATTCATTGAGCTAGGAACACACTCACTGAGCTACAAACACACTCACTGAGCTAGGAACACACTCACTGAGCTAGGAACACTCTCACTGAGCTAGCGACACACACTGACTGAGCTAGGAACACACACAATGAGCTAGCGACACACTCATTGAGCTAGGAACACGTTCACTGTGCTAGGAACACACTCACTGAGCTGGAAACACCCTTACTGACTTAGGAACACACTCACTGATTTAGGTACGCACTCATTGAATTAGGAACACACTCACTGAGCTAGTAACACACTCACTGAGTTAGAAACACACTCACTGAGGGAGGGACACACTCACTTAGCGAGGAACAGACTCACTGATCTGGAAACACTCTCACTGAGCGAGGAACACATTCACTGAATGAGAAATACTCTTTCTGAGCTATTAGGACACTCACTGAGCTACAAACACACTTACTGACCTAGGAACACACTCATTGATCTCGGAACAAATGCACTGAGTGAGGGCCACACTCACTGAGCTAGGAACACAGTCACTTAGCTAGGAACACACTTCTGAGCTAGGAACACAGTCACTGATGTAGGGACACACTCTCTGAGCTAGGAACAGACTCATTGAGCTGGGAACATTGTTACTGACTTCAGAACACACTCGCTGATTTAGGAAAACACTCACTGAGCTAGGAAAACTCTTACTGACATAGGGACACACTCGCTGGAGCTAGGAACACACTTACTGAGCTTGGAACACACTCACTGAGTGAAGGACACACTCATTGAATGAGGAACACACTTGCTGGAGCTAGGAACACACTTACTGAGCATGGAACACACTCACGGAGCTTGAAACACACTCATTGAAAGAGGAACATACACTGTTCTAGGAACACTCTCACTGAGCTAGGAACACTCTCACTGAGCTAGGAACACTCTCACTGAGCTAGGAACACTCACCCTGAGCTAGGAACACTCTCACTGTTCTAGGAACACTCTCACTGAGCTAGGAACACTCTCACTGAGCTAGGAACACTCTCACTGAGCTAGGAACACACTCACTGAGCTAGGAACACACTCACTGAGCTAGGAACACTCTCACTGAGCCAGGAACACGCTCACTGAGCTAGGAACACACTCACTGAGGTAGGAACACACTCACTGAGCTAGGAACACTCTCACTGAGCTAGGAACACTCCCACTGATGTAGGAACACTCTCACTGAGCTAGGAACACACTCACTGAGATGGAACACTCTCACTGAGCTAGGAACACTCTCACTGAGCTAGGAACACACTCACTGAGCTAGGAACACACTCACTGAGCTAGGAACACACTCACTGAGCTAGGAACACTCTCACTGAACTAAGAACACACTCACTGAGTCAGGAACAGGCTCACTGAGCTAGGAAAACACTCACTGAGCTAGGAACACACTCACTGAGCTAGGAACACACTCACTGAGCTAGTAACACACTCACTGAGCTAGGAACACTCTCACTGAGCTAGGAACACACTCACTGAGCCAGGAACACACTCACTGAGCCAGGAACAGGCTCACTGAGCTAGGAAAACACTCACTGAGCTAGGAACACACTCACTGATCTAGTAACACACTCACTGAGCTAGGAACACTCTCACTGAGCTAGGAACACACTCACTGAGTAGGAACACTCTCACTGAGCTAGCAACACTCTCACTGAGCTAGGAACACACTCACTGAGCTAGCAACACACTCACTGAGCCAGGAACACTCTCACTGAGCTAGCAACACTCTCACTGAGCTAGGAACACTCTCACTGAGCTAGCAACACTCTCACTGAGCTAGGAAAACACTCACTGAGCTAGGAACACACTCATTGAGCTGGGAACACACTCATTGAGCTAGGAACACACTCACTGAGCCAGGAACACACTCACTGAGCCAGGAACAGACTCACTGAGCTAGGAACACACTCATTGAGCTAGGAACACACTCACTGAGCCAGGAACACACTCAGTGAGCTCGGAACACACTCATAGAGCTACAAAAACACTCACTGAGTTAGGAACACTCTCACTGAGCTAGGAACACACTCACTGAGCTAGCGACACACTCATTGAGCTGGGAACACGCTCACTGAGCTAGGAACACGCTCACTGAGCTAGCGACACACTCATTGAGCTAGCAGCACGCTCACTGAGCTAGGAACACACTCACTGAGCTAGGAACACACTCACTGAGCTAGGAACACACTCACTGAGCTAGGAACACACTCACTGAGCTAGGAACACGCTCACTGAGCTAGGAACAGACTCACTGAGCTAGGAACACACTCACTGAGCTAGGAACACACTCACTGAGCTAGCAACACACTCACTGAGCAAGGAAGACTCTCACTGAGCTAGGAACACGCTCACTGAGCTAGGAACACACTCATTGAGCTAGGAACACACTCACTGAGCTCGGAACACACTCACTGAGCTGGGAACACACTCACTGAGCTAGGAACACACTCACTGAGCAAGCGACACGCTCATTGGGCTAGGAACACGCTCACTGAGCTAGGAATACACTCACTGAGCTAGGAACACTCTCACTGAGCTAGGAACACACTCACTGAGCCAGGAACACACTCACTGAGCTAGGAACAATCTCACTGAGCTAGGAACACACTCACTGAGCTAGGAACACACTCACTGAGCTAGGAACACACTCACTGAGCTGGGAACACACTCACTGAGCCAGGAACAGGCTCACTGAGCTAGGAAAACACTCACTGAGCTAGGAACACACTCACTGAGCTAGTAACACACTCACTGAGCTAGGAACACTCTCACTCAGCTAGGAACACACACTGAGCTAGGAACACTCTCACTGAGCTAGGAACACACTCACTGAGCTAGGAACACACTCACTGAGCTAGGAACACTCTCACTGAGCTAGGAACACGCTCACTGAGCTAGTAACACACTCACTGAGCTAGGAACACACTAACAGAGCTAGGAAGACGCTCACTGAGCTAGGAACACGCTCACTGAGCTAGGAACACACTCACTGAGCTAGGAACACGCTCACTGAGCTAGGAACACTCTCACTGAGCTCGGAACACACTCACTGAGCTAGGGACACACTCACTGAGCTAGGAACACGCTCACTGAGCTAGCAACACACTCACTGAGCAAGGAAGACTCTCACTGAGCTAGGAACACGCTCACTGAGCTAGGAACACACTCATTGAGCTAGGAACACACTCACTGAGCTCGGAACACACTCACTGAGCTAGGAACACACTCACTGAGCTAGGAACACACTCACTGAGCAAGCGACACGCTCATTGGGCTAGGAACACGCTCACTGAGCTAGGAATACACTCACTGAGCTAGGAACACTCTCACTGAGCTAGGAACACACTCACTGAGCCAGGAACACACTCACTGAGCTAGGAACAATCTCACTGAGCTAGGAACACACTCACTGAGCTAGGAACACACTCACTGAGCTAGGAACACACTCACTGAGCTGGGAACACACTCACTGAGCCAGGAACAGGCTCACTGAGCTAGGAAAACACTCACTGAGCTAGGAACACACTCACTGAGCTAGTAACACACTCACTGAGCTAGGAACACTCTCACTCAGCTAGGAACACACACTGAGCTAGGAACACTCTCACTGAGCTAGGAACACACTCACTGAGCTAGGAACACACTCACTGAGCTAGGAACACTCTCACTGAGCTAGGAACACGCTCACTGAGCTAGTAACACACTCACTGAGCTAGGAACACACTAACAGAGCTAGGAAGACGCTCACTGAGCTAGGAACACGCTCACTGAGCTAGGAACACACTCACTGAGCTAGGAACACGCTCACTGAGCTAGGAACACTCTCACTGAGCTCGGAACACACTCACTGAGCTAGGGACACACTCACTGAGCTAGGAACACGCTCACTGAGCTAGGAACACACTCACTGAGGTAGGAACACACTCACTGAGCTAGGAACACTCTCACTGAGCTAGGAACGTGCTCATTGAGCTAGGAACACTCTCACTGAGCTAGGAACACACTCACTGAGCTAGGAACACACTCACTGAGCTAGGAACACTCTCACTGAGCTAGGAACACACTCACTGAGCGAGGAACACTCTCACTGAGCTAGGAACACGCTCACTGAGCTAGGAACACACTCACTGAGCTAGGAACACGCTCACTGAGCTAGGAGCACTCTCACTGAGCTCGGAACACACTCACTGAGCTAGCGACACGCTCACTGAGCTAGGACCACACTCACTGAGCTAGGAACACACTCACTGAGCTAGGATACACTCACTGAGCGAGGAACACTCTCACTGAGCTAGGAACACGCTCACTGAGCTAGGAACACACTCACTGAGCTAGGAACACGCTCACTGAGCTAGGAACACTCTCACTGAGCTCGGAACACACTCACTGAGCTAGGAACACGCTCACTGAGCTAGGAACACACTCACTGAGGTAGGAACAGACTCACTGAGCTAGGAACACACTCACTGAGCAAGCGACACGCTCATTGGGCTAGGAACACGCTCACTGAGCTAGGAATACACTCACTGAGCTAGGAACACTCTCACTGAGCTAGGAACACACTCACTGAGCCAGGAACACACTCACTGAGCTAGGACTAATCTCACTGAGCTAGGAACACACTCACTGAGCTAGGAACACACTCACTGAGCTAGGAACACACTCACTGAGCTAGGAACACTCTCACTCAGCTAGGAACACACTCACTGAGCTAGGAACACTCTCACTGATCTAGGAACACACTCACTGAGCTAGGTACACACTCACTGAGCTAGGAACACTCTCACTGAGCTAGGAACACGCTCACTGAGCTAGGAACACACTCACTGAGCTAGGAACACGCTCACTGAGCTAGGAACACTCTCACTGAGCTCGGAACACACTCACTGAGCTAGGGACACACTCACTGAGCTAGGAACACGCTCACTGAGCTAGGAACACACTCACTGAGCTAGTAACACACTCACTGAGCTAGGAACACACTAACTGAGCTAGGAAAACGCTCACTGAGCTAGGAACACGCTCACTGAGCTAGGAACACACTCACTGAGCTAGGAACACGCTCACTGAGCTAGGAACACTCTCACTGAGCTCGGAACACACTCACTGAGCTAGGGACACACTCACTGAGCTAGGAACACGCTCACTGAGCTAGGAACACACTCACTGAGGTAGGAACGCACTCACTGAGCTAGGAAAACTCTCACTGAGCTAGGAACGTGCTCATTGAGCTAGGAACACTCTCACTGAGCTAGGACCACACTCACTGAGCTAGGAACACACTCACTGAGCTAGGAACACACTCACTGAGCTAGGAACACACTCACTGAGCGAGGAACACTCTCACTGTGCTAGCGACACACACTCACTGAGCTAGGAACACACACACTGAGGTAGCGACACACTCATTGAGCTAGGAACACACTCACTGAGCTAGGAACACACTCACTGAGCTGGAAACACCCTTTCTGACTTAGGAACACGCTCACTGATTTAGGTACGCACTCATTGAATTAGGAACACACTCACTGAGCTAGTAACACACTCACTGGGCTAGGAACACACTCACTGAGCTGGAAACACCCTTACTGACTTAGGAACACACTCACTGATTTAGGTACGCACTCATTGAATTAGGAACACACTCACTGAGCTAGTAACACACTCACTGAGTTAGAAACACACTCACTGAGGGAGGGACACACTCACTTAGCGAGGAACAGACTCACTGATCTGGAAACACTCTCACTGAGCGAGGAGCACATTCACTGAATGAGAAATACTCTTTCTGAGCTATTAGGACACTCACTGAGCTACAAACACACTTACTGACCTAGGAACACACTCATTGATCTCGGAACAAATGCACTGAGTGAGGGCCACACTCACTGAGCTAGGAACACACTCACTTAACTAGGAACACACTTCTGAGCTAGGAACACAGTCACTGATGTAGGGACACACTCTCTGAGCTAGGAACACACTCATTGAGCTGGAAACATTGTTACTGACTTCAGAACACACTCGCTGATTTAGGAAAACACTCACTGGGCTAGGAAAGCTCTTACTGACATAGGGACACACTCGCTGGAGCTAGGAACACACTTACTGAGCTTGGAACACATTCACTGAGTGAAGGACACACTCATTGAATGACGAACACACTTGCTGGAGCTAGGAACACACTTACTGAGCATGGAACACACTCACGGAGCTTGAAACACACTCATTGAAAGAGGAACATACACTGTTCTAGGAACACTCTCACTGAGCTAGGAACACACTCACTGAGCTAGGAACACTCTGACTGAGCTAGGAACACGCTCACTGAGCTAGGAACACACTCACTGAGCTAGGAACACTCTGACTGAGCTAGGAACACGCTCACTGAGCTAGGAACACTCTCACTGAGCTAGGAACACTTTCACTGCGCTAGGAACTCTATCACTTAGCTAGGAACACTCTCACTGAGCTAGGAACACTCTCACTGAGCTAGGAACACACTCACTGAGCTAGCAACACACTCACTGAGCTAGGAACACTCTCACTGAGGTAGGCACACTCTCACTGAACTAGGAACACTCTCACTGAGCTTGGAACACTCTCACTAAGCTAGGAACACACTCACTGAGCTAGCAACACACTCACTGAGCTAGGAACACTCACTGAGCTAGGAACACACTCATTGAGCTAGGAACACACTCATTGAGTTAGGGACACACTCACTGAGCTAGGAACACTCTCACTGAGCTAGGAACACACTCACTGAGCTAGGAACACGCTCACTGAGCTAGGAACACTCTCACTGAGCCAGGAACACACTCACTGAGCTAGTAACACTCTCACTGAGCTAGGAACAGACTCAGTGAGCCAGGAACACAGTCACTGAGCTAGGAAAACTCACACTGAGCTAGGAACAAACTCAGTGAGCTAGGAACACACTCACTGAGCCAGGAACACACTCACAGAGCTAGGAACACACTCACTGAGCGAGTAACACTCTCACTGAGCTAGGAACACACTCACTGAGCTAGGAACACTCTCACTGAGCTAGGAACACTCTCACTGAGCTCAGAAGACACTCACTGAGGTAGGAACATGCTCACTGAGCTAGGAACACACTCACTGAGCTAGGAACACACTCACTGAGCTAGGAACACTCTCACTGAGCTAGGAACATGCTCAATGAGCTAGGAACACACTCACTGAGCTCGGAAGACACTCACTGAGCTAGGAACACGCTGACTGAGCTCGGAACACTCTCACTGAGCTAGGAACATGCTCAATGAGCTAGGAACACGCTCACTGAGCTAGGAACACACTCACTGAGCTAGGAACACTCTCACTGAGCAAGGAACCCTCTCATTGAGCTAGGAACACACTCACTGAGCTCGGAACATGCTCAATGAGCTAGGAACACACTCACTGAGCTAGGAACACACTCACTGAGCTAGCAACACACTCACTGAGCTAGGAACACGCTCACTGAGCTAGGAACACACTCACTGAGCTAGTAATACACTCACTGAGCTAGGAACACCCTCACTGAGCTAGGAACACCCTCACTGAGCTAGGAACAGACTCACTGAGCTAGGAACACACTCACTGACCTAGGAACACACTCACTGAGCTAGGAACACTCTCACTGAGCTAGGAACACACTCACTGAGCTAGGAACACCCTCACTGAGCTAGGAACACTCTCACTGAGCTAGGAACACACTCACTGAGCTAGGAACACACTCACTGAGCTAGGAACACGCTCACTGAGCTAGGAACACACTCACTGAGCTAGTAACACACTCCCTGAGCTAGGAACACACTCACTGAGCTAGTAACACACTCCCTGAGCTAGGAACACACTCACTGAGCTAGTAACACACTCACTGAGCTAGGAACACGCTCACTGAGCTAGGAACACGCTCCCTGAGCTAGGAACACTCTCACTGAGATAGGAACACGCTCCCTGAGCTAGGAACACTCTCACTGAGCTCGGAACACACTCACTGAGCTAGGAACACACTCACTGAGCTAGGAACACCCTCACTGAGCTAGGAAAACGCTCACTCAGCTCGGAACACACTCACTGAGCTCGGAACACACTCACTGAGCTAGGAACTCACTCACTGAGCTAGGAACACACTCACTGAGCTCGGAACACACTCACTGAGCTAGGGACACACTCACTGAGCTAGGGACACACTCACTGAGCTAGGAATACGCTCACTGAGCTAGGAACACACTCACTGAAGTAGGAACACACTCACTGTGCTAGGAACACTCTCACTGAGCTAGGAATACGCTCACTGAGCTAGGAACATGCTCATTAAGCTAGGAACACACTCACTGAGCTAGGAACACACTCACTGATCTAGGAACACGCTCACTGAGCTAGGAACACACTCACTGAGCTAGGAACACTCTCACTGAGCTAGGAACACTCTCACTGAGCTAGGAACATATTCATTGAGCTAGGAACACACTCACTGAGCTACAAACACACTCACTGAGCTAGGAACACACTCACTGAGCTAGGAACACTCTCACTGAGCTAGCGACACACACTGATTGAGCTAGGAACACACACAATGAGCTAGCGACACACTCATTGAGCTAGGAACACGCTCACTGAGCTTGGAACACACTCACTGAGCTGGAAACACCCTTACTGACTTAGGAACACACTCACTGATTTAGGTACGCACTCATTGAATTAGGAACACACTCACTGAGCTAGTAACACACTCACTGAGTTAGAAACACACTCACTGAGGGAGGGACACACTCACTTAGCGAGGAACAGACTCACTGATCTGGAAACACTCTCACTGAGCGAGGAACACATTCACTGAATGAGAAATACTCTTTCTGAGCTATTAGGACACTCACTGAGCTACAAACACACTTACTGACCTAGGAACACACTCATTGATCTCGGAACAAATGCACTGAGTGAGGGCCACACTCACTGAGCTAGGAACACAGTCACTTAGCTAGGAACACACTTCTGAGCTAGGAACACAGTCACTGATGTAGGGACACACTCTCTGAGCTAGGAACACACTCATTGAGCTGGGAACATTGTTACTGACTTCAGAACACACTCGCTGATTTAGGAAAACACTCACTGAGCTAGGAAAACTCTTACTGACATAGGGACACACTCGCTGGAGCTAGGAACACACTTACTGAGCTTGGAACACACACACTGAGTGAAGGACACACTCATTGAATGAAGAACACACTTGCTGGAGCTAGGAACACACTTACTGAGCTTGGAACACACTCACTGAGCTTGAAACACACTCATTGAAAGAGGAACATGCACTGTTCTAGGAACACTCTCACTGAGCTAGGAACACACTCACTGAGCTAGGAACACTCTCACTGAGCTAGGAACACTCACCCTGAGCTAGGAACACTCTCACTGTTCTAGGAACACTCTCACTGAGCTAGGAACACTCTCACTGAGCTAGGAACACTCTCACTGAGCTAGGAACACACTCACTGAGCTAGGAACACACTCACTGAGCTAGGAACACTCTCACTGAGCCAGGAACACGCTCACTGAGCTAGGAACACACTCACTGAGCTAGGAACACACTCACTGAGCTAGGAACACTCTCACTGAGCTAGGAACACTCCCACTGATGTAGGAACACTCTCACTGAGCTAGGAACACACTCACTGAGATGGAACACTCTCACTGAGCTAGGAACACACTCACTGAGCTAGGAACACACTCACTGAGCTAGGAACACTCTCACTGAGCTAGGAACACTCTCACTGAGCTAGGAACACACTCACTGAGCTAGGAACACTCTCACTGAGCTAGGAACACTCTCACTGAGCTAGGAACACACTCACTGAGCTAGGAACACTCTCACTGAGCTAGGAACACTCTCACTGAGCTAGGAACACTCTCACTGAGCTCAGAACACACCCACTGAGCTAGCAACACACTCACTGAGCTAAGAGCACTCACTGAGCTAGGAACACACTCACTCAGCTAGGAACACTCTCACTGAGCAAGGAAAACACTCACTGAGCTAGGAACACACTCACAGAGCTAGGAACACACTCACTGAGTTAGGAACACACTCAATGAGCCAGGAACACACTCACTGAGCCAGGAGCAGGCTCACTGAGCTAGGAACACACTGACTGAGCTAGGAACACACTCCCTGAGCTGGGAAGACACTCACTGAGCTAGGAACACACTCACTGAGACAGGAACACACTTACTGAGCCAGGAACAGGGTCACTGAACCAGGAACATACTCACGGAGCTAGGAACACACTCACTCAGCTAGGAACACTCTCACTGAGCTAGCAACACACTCACTGAGCTAGGAACACACTCACTGAGCCAGGAACACACTCACTGAGCTAGCAACACACTCACTGAGGTAGGAACACACTCACTGAGCCAGGAACACACTCACTCAGCTAAGAACACTCTCACTGAGCTAGGAACACACTCACTGAGCTAGCAACACACTCACTGAGCTAGGAACACACTCACTGAGCCAGGAACACACTCACTGAGCCAGGAACATACTCACTGAGCTCGGAACACACTCAATGAGCTAGGAACACACTCACTGAGCTAGGAAAACTCTTACTGATCTAGTGGCACAGTCACTAAGTGAGGAACACACTTACCGAGCGAGGAACACACTCACAGAGTTAGGATAACTCTTACTGAGCTAGGGACATACTCATTGGACCTAGGAACACACTCACTGAGTGAGGAATACGCTCATCGAATGAGGAACAGACTCACTGATCTGGGAACACTCTCACTGAGCTAGGAACACATTCACTGAATGAGAAATACTCTTTCTGTGCTAGTAGGACCCTCACTGAGCTACAAACACACTTACCGACCTAGGAACACACTCATTGATCTCGGAACAAATGCACTGAGCGTGGACCACACTCACTGAGCTAGGAACACACTCCCTGAGCTAGGAACACGCTTCCCGAGCTGGGAACACACTCCCCAAGCTAGGAACACACTCCCCGAGCTAGGAACACACTCCCTGAGCTAGGAACAAACTCCCCGAGCTAGGAACACACTCCCCGAGCTAGGAACACACTCCCCGAGCTAGGAACACACTCCCCGAGCTAGGAACACACTCCCCGAGCTAGGAACACACTCCCCGAACTAGGAAAACATTACCCGAGCTAGGAACACACTCCCCAAGCTAGGAACACATTCCCCGAGCTAGGAACACACTCCCCAAGCTAGGAACACATTCCCCGAGCTAGGAACACACTCCCCGAGCTAGGAACACATTCCCCGAGCTAGGAACACATTCCCCGAGCTAGGAACACGTTCCCCGACCTAGGAACACACTCCCCGAACTAGGAAAACATTACCCGAGCTAGGAACACACTCCCCAAGCTAGGAACACATTCCCCGAGCTAGGAACACACTCCCCAAGCTAGGAACACATTCCCCGAGCTAGGAACACACTCCCCAAGCTAGGAACACACTCCCTGAGCTAGGAACACGCTTCCCGAGCTGGGGACAAATTACCCGAGCTAGGAACACGTTCCCTGAGCTGGGAACACACTCCCCGAGCTAGGAACACACTCTCCAAGCTAGGAACACATTCCCCGAGCTAGGAACACACTCCCTGAGCTAGGAACACGCTTCCCGAGCTGGGAACACATTCCCCGAGCTAGGAACACATTCCCCGAGCTGGGAACACACTCCCCGAGCTAGGAACACACTCCCCAAGCTAGGAACACATTCCCCGAGCTAGGAACACACTCCCTGAGCTAGGAACACGCTTCCCGAGCTGGGAACACATTCCCCGAGCTAGGAACACATTCCCCGAGCTGGGAACACACTCCCCAAGCTAGGAACAAATTCCCCGAGCTAGGAACACGTTCCCCGAGCTAGGAACACGCTCCCCGAGCTAGGAACACGTTCCCCGAGCTAGGAACACATTCCCCGAGCTAGGAACACGCTGCCCGAGCTAGGAACACGTTCCCCGAGCTAGGAACACACTCCCCGAGCTAGGAACACATTACCCGAGCTAGGAACACGTTCCCCGAGCTAGGAACACACTCCCCGAGCTAGGAACACATTCCCCGAGCTAGGAACACACTCCCCGAGCTAGGAACACATTCCCCGAGCTAGGAACACACTCCCCGAGCTAGGAACACACTCCCCGAGCTAGGAACACATTCCCCGAGCTAGGAACACATTCCCCGAGCTAGGAACACACTCCCCGAGCTAGGAACACGTTCCCCGAGCTAGGAACACATTCCCCGAGCTAGGAACACATTCCCCGAGCTAGGAACACACTCCCCGAGCTAGGAACACATTCACTGAATTAGAAACACACTCACTGAGCTTAAAACATAGACAATGAGGCAGGAACACACTCCCTGAGCTAGGAACACACTCCCCGAGCTAGGAACACATTCCCCGAGCTAGGAACACACTCCCCAAGCTAGGAACACACTCCCCGAGCTAGGAACACACTCCCCGAACTAGGAACACACTCCCCGAGCTAGGAACACACTCCCCGAGCTAGGAACACACTTCCCGAGCTAGGAACACACTTCCCGAGCTAGGAACACATTCACTGAGTTAGAAACACACTCACTGAGCTTAAAACATAGACAATGAGGCAGGAACACACTCCCCGAGCTAGGAACACATTCCCCGAGCTAGGAACACACTCCCCAAGCTAGGAACACACTCCCCGAGCTAGAAATGCTCTCACTAAGCTAGGAACACGTTCACTGTGCAAGGAACACACCCCCAGTGGTGAGTTCAGAACACATTCACTGAGCTAGGAAGACATTCAGTGAGCTAGGAACACACTCCCTGAACTAGTAACGCATTTACTGAGTGAAGAATGCACTCACTGATCTAAGAATACACTCACTGAGCTACGAACACACTCCCTGAACTAGGGACACACTCACTGATCTAGGAACACACTCACTGATCTAGGAACACACTCACTGATCTAGGAACACATTCACTAAGCTAGGAATAAACTCAATGAGCTAGTAACACACTCACTGAACTAGGAACATGTACTTGATAAATATTCAATTGTAACATATATGGTGAACTAGGAACTATCTTAATTTTTACATTTGATTTTTACATTAGGGTGAGCATACCATGTTTCACTCCAAGCACGATAGCAGTGACACTCTGGGAAGCTTTAATCTAAACAAACTTTATTTCAGAATGCTCTTAGTATCTCACAAAAAAGAATTAGCATTGATTTTACCAATTAAAATATTTAAACATGATGTCATTCTTACCAGCTACCTATCTCTATTGTTCTAATGTAGTAGCACGCTCCCCACCTCTAATCCTATAGATACAAATCCCACTTTTAGCACAGAAACTGAAGATGCTTCTGTAGGTACGAGATTTCCAGCCATCGAGTACTCCTGGAGAGTGATTCAGACAGGTATTTGTCTTCTAAATCTCATGTAGGAATTTCCAGACAAAGCCCCTCCTCCAAACAGTAGAATCTCAGAGGAAAAGACTTATTTCTCAGCAGGTTCCAGTCTCCACTTCAGACAGAGGAAGAGATACAAAGAAACAAACCTCTTTCCAAAATCAGTGTGCCTTGAGGTTTCTGTGAAAGCCTTGCTGTACCCAGTCTTACCTGCCAATCAACCTAATCAAGACTTACTTTGAATTGGAGGGGAATTTGGCCATACAGTCAAAGGTGTATAAGGAGTACAGTAAGGGGCTGTGGACACAGCCTTGCTGGGCACCAGCATTGAGGATGTTCGTGGAGAAGGGGTTATTGCCTACCCTTACTGACTGCGGTCTGTTAGAAAGTCTAGGATCTGTTCACAGAGGGAGGAGATGTGTCCCAGGTCATGAAGTTTGGAGAGGAGGCTCATAGGAATAACGGTGTTAAATACTGAGCTATTACCTATGAATAGGAGTCTGACATCGGTGCCTCTGTTATCGAAGTGGTCCAGTGTTGAGTGTAGGGCCAGGGAGATGGAGTCTGATGTGGACCTCTTGTGGCAATAGGCGAACTGTAGTGGATCCTGACAACCTGGGAGGCAGGAATTGATTTGTGCCAGGATTAACTTTTTAAAGTACTTCATAATGATGGATGTCAGAGCCACTGGGTGATAGCCATTACGGCACGCTGTCTGGCTCTTCTTTGGTTATGGGATGATGGCCGTTTCTTGAAGCAGGTAGGCACTAAGGCAGATCCATCTGCCTATCAATACTCTACAGGGTTCTGCCTTTTACTGTATATTCCCTATCTGTATTAGACCTTCCAAAATATTACTTCACCTGTCCTTGTCCTTAAATCTTTCCAGAAATGTCAAAGGTATAAGCAATCGTGTCTGATGCATTGTTTGCAACGTAAATATTAAAATGTCGTAAGGCTGAGTTACCAAACTCAGTAACTCTTTTTCAATGGTTGAATATATTTTCTGGTGAATATTGAGTTTTTTAAAAAATAACCATTTGGCCTTTCAATTCTGTAACTGTCCTCCTGTAACAACACAGTTCCAACATTTACATCGCTTACATCGATGGCGACTTTGAAGAATTTCAAAAAATTTGGCGTGGTTAAAATGGGTGTAGTGTGCTTTTAAATTCTCATAGAAATATAGAAAAACTATAGCACAAACAGGCCCTTCAGCCCACAAGTTGCGCCAAACATGTCCCTACCTACTAAACACACCTATAACCCTCTATCTTACAAAGTTCCATGTACTTATCCAAAAGTCTCTTCAAAGACCCTATCGAATCCGCCTCCACCACCACTGCCAGCAGCCCATTCCACACACCCACCGCCCATTCCACACACCCACCGCCCATTCCACACACCCACCGCCCATTCCACACACCCACCGCCCATTCCACACACCCACCGCCCATTCCACACACCCACCGCCCATTCCACACACCCACCGCCCATTCCACACACCCCACCGCCCATTCCACACACCCACCGCCCATTCCACACACCCACCGCCCATTCCACACACCCACCACCAAGTGTTCCTTGGCATTGTTCTGTCCTCCCAAATTCCATGTTGTTTTTTAACAAATCCGCCAATGATTCCATTACGCTACTAAAGTTTGATGCAAATTCCCTGTGGAATCCACTCAATCCCAAAAACTTCCTTCTTCGAGGATGGTCTTGGGAATTCCACGATAGCCTTTGTCTCCACGTTTCTCGGTGTCATCTGTCCATATCTGGTGATGTGCCCTCAGAATGTCACTCTCGCCTTCGCAAGTTCTGCTTTTGCCAAGTTTATGACTGATTTCGCCTTCCGTTGTCTCTTGAAGAGCTCTGCCAAATGCTTTCTATGAATGGCTAAAGATCAGTAAGCCACCTATGTAGAGAGCACAATTAGTCAATCCGGCAACAGCTCTGTTCATAAGCCTTCGAAAAGTAGCTGGCGCATTTTTCATCCCAAAGAGCATGACTTTAAATTCATATAGCCCGTTTGGGGTTACTAAAGCAGAAACATTTTTTGCTCTACGGAAGGTAATAAACTTGAATTTGCGAAGGTGGGAGTGACATTCTGAGGGCACGACGCTGGATATGGATGGATGACACTGAGAAATGTAAAGATGGCTATCGTGGAATTCCCAAGACCATCCTCGAAGAAGGAAGTGCTATGATTTTTGGAACTGAGCGGATTCCACAGGGAATTTGCACCAAACTTTAGTAGGGTAATGGCACCATTGGTGGATTTGTTAAGAAAGGACATGGAATTTCGGTGGACAGACCAATGCCAGGAGAGAGCAAACTTGCCAGTAACTATTAAATAAGTCCAACTATAAGTGGCTTGTCCGACCTTTACCATACAATCCTCCAGCCTTGGAATTGAGTAGAAGTCAGATTTAGTCACAGCGTTGACCTTCCGATAACCTACACAGAATTGTTAGTGCCATCAGGTTTGGGGACCAACACGGTCAGTGAACTCCACTCACTTTGACTTGGCTCTGTCTACTTGTAGCATCGCTTCCTCTTCCTTCTGAACCTGCGCTGCTTTGAGAGGATTAAGTCAATTGGGGTGTTGTTTTATTGGAACAGCATTTCTTATGTCAATCTCATGTACTATAGCATTAATCCTCCCTACTGTATTTCTACATAGGTCTTCATTGTAACAAGTTTTTCAATTCAGTTCTCTGCTCCTGAGGCGGCCAGCTCATTACTGTATCCCATTCCTTAAGGACTTCTTTATTAATCAATTTATTATGAGACACATCAAAATCCAATCATCTGGATTTGATTCCTCACTCTGAGTGGCAGTAACTAATACATGTTTCTCCGATTCTCTTTCCCTGTTGTAGTATTGTTTCAGCATGTTCACAACACTAGTTTATAAATTTTTTTGCTATCTGGCATCTTTACCAGATAATTCACCTGACTTAACTTCTTCTTAATCTGGGAGGGATAACTGATTCTTGCTTCGAAGGGATCTCCCAACATTAGCAATAGCACCAATACTTTATCCCCATGGACAAACCTATACATTTTCGATTTCTTATGTGCTTCTTGCTTGATTAGGTGCTGTGCTACCTTCAAATGTTGTCTAACTAATTCACCCACTCTGTTTAATCTTCCTCTCACCTCAGATACATAATCTAACTACGAGATCTCTGACTTTGGACCTGCCAACTTTTCCTTAATTAATTTTAAAGGCCCTCTTAATTCATGTCCAAATATCAATTCCGATGGATAAACTGAGTCAATTTATTTGGAGTATCTCTAATGGCAAATAACATAAATGAAATAGCTTTGCCCCAATCATTTGGGTAATCCTGGCAAAAACATAATCTTTAGGGTCTGATGCCACCTTTCCAATGCTCCCTGGGATTCGGCTACGCATCCGATATAAAATGTTTGATGCCTAAATTATCCATGACCTCCTCAAATAATTTAACAGTAAAATTGGACCCTTGGTCTGCCTGAATCACCCTGGATAATCCATAACGGGTAAAGAAAGCAAGCGTCTCCTCTCCAACCTCCTTTGCCTTGATATTCCGTAAGGGAATTGCCTCTGGGAACCTGGTAGACAAATGCCTTACTGTTAGCAAATACTGGTTCCCACTTTTCGCTTTAGGGAAGGGAGCTACACAATCAATTATAACCATGTAAAAGGCTCTTCAAATGTGGGAATTGGTATCAAAGTTGCCGGTTTTATCACTGCCTGTGACTTCCCTACCATCTGACGTGTATGACAGGTACGGCAAAATTCAACCACATCTTTATGTAATCCAGGCCAATAAAAATGCTTCTGTATCTTAGCCTGAGTCTTCCTCACTCCTCGATGACCTCCTATATGTAATTCGTGTGCTACCCGCAATACTTCCTGTCTGTATTCTATCGGTAACACAAGCTGGGGAATTTACACCCATCTTTCACCTGGTGTGTAAAAAGTGTGTGTGAAGTGGCGTGACCTGCTCTTCAGCACCTCCTAGTGGTTAAATACAAAATAAATCCCTGACACTCCTCTCTCAAATTAACACGTAGCAATTTATTAATCTAACGAACAGTGAACAAACTATTAATAAACCGAATAAATCCCTTCTAACTATTAACTATTCAAATAGTTAATAAAACAAGAAAGTGAATAAAACGAGATTGTAATGGAATGCTGTTCAAATAAATACAATTCCCACTCACTAACAAAAAATGAATTTAGTCATTCTCTAAATTATAACCAGGTTTTGTGCCTTCCGGAATATTCTGGGCCTTCTCCGTTGATTTGTCTGCTTGGAATGCCTTTCTTCTTTGTTACCTTTGCTATCTAGATGGTTCTTTGACCTGAGAGCTGTGGAAGGTTGTTCTCTCCTTTTGTCCCACTGCCCCCCACGTCTTTTATACCTGTGATGACATATCAACATTTCCCATCAATCACATTCTGTGGGTTAACTTTTAAGAAGGCTGATCTGACGTCTGCGATGGTGACCTTGGACTCCGGTTCGACTGAGGCTTCCAGGGTGGAGGGAGTGCTCTTGCTGATCACTTGCTCAAAGCGAGCATCGAATGCATTGAGCTCATCGGGAGGGGGGGTACGTTGGTGCTGGCGATTTCACATGCCCTCATCTTCTACCTGTTATGCCAACCTTGCCATAATTGGGGGGTGTTCATGTGGGCAGCCTGCGACTCTAGCTTGGTTTCAAACACCACAAGGGCACTGAGGGTGAAAAATTCATGTCACGCGCCTCGGAAATTCTTTTTAAACAACGCATGAAAAGCCTAACGAGGGGAGACACAGTTCCGGAGTTAGCCTTGGGAAATGAAGATGAGCAAGTGGGAATGGGTGACGATATCAGGAGAAAGTGACAGGGATTCAGTTAGATTTAGTATTATTATGGAAAAGGACAGAGATAGATGAGGAATAAAAGTTTTAAACGGGGAAAGGCAAATTTTACAAAACTGAGAAGTGAGTTGGCTGAGGTGGACCGGACAAAAATGTTAAAGGATAAAGCAGCGGCAATCCACTGGGAGGCACTAATAAGTGAGATCTTTAGGGTACAAAACAGACATGTCCCCTCCTAAGATAAGAATGGTACTGCCAAATCCAGACCCCACCATGGTTGTCTAGAAAAATGCAAGATTAATCAGAAAAAGAAAGCTTATGATATTCACATAGAACTCAATATGCAGATAGCCTAGAGCAGTGTGGAAAGCACAGGGATCAAGTACAAAAAGGAATCAGGAAATCAAAGAGAGGGCATAGAAAATATTAGCAAGCAAGCTTAAGGAAAACCCAAAGTTGTTTTACCAGAATATAAAGAGCAAAAGGATAATTAAGGAAAAAGTGGAACCACTCAGAGATGAAGAAGGGAACTTGTGTGAACATAAGAACATAAGAAATAGGAGCAGGAGTAGGCCATCTAGCCCTTCGAGCCTGCCCCGCCATTCAATAGGACAAGGTGCAAACGATATGGAAAGAGCTTTACATGAGTTTTTTGTCTCCGTATTCACAAGAGAAAGAAATGATGTGGATATTGTAATCCAAGAGGAACAGTATGAAATATCGGATAAACTAATCTTAATGAAGTAGGAAGTCTTCAGGGAATTCTTGAAAATGGAGAAGTCACCAGGGCCAGATGGATTGTTCCCTAGGAAGTTGAAGGAGGTCAGGAAGGAAATAACAGACGTTCTGAGGATTATTTTGCAATCTTCTAATCTTCACTAGACAAAGAGGAGGCACCAGAGGACTGGAGAAATGCAAATGTGGTTCTGTTGTTTAAAGAGTGTACGAACAAAATGCCAAACAATTATAGGTCAGTTAGTCTTACTTCGGTGGTGGCAAGAATCATCCCTGAAAGATTGGATAGACAGTTACTTAGAAAGGAAGGACTAGTCAGGGATAGTCAGCATGGCTTTGTTAAGGGAAGGTCTTGTCTTACAAATTTGATTGAACTCTTTGAAGAAGTGACAAGGAGGATCGGAGAGGATAATGCAGTGAATGCTGTCTATTAATCAGTATTAGTTTTTAGTAAGGCATTTGACAAGTTCCCACGTGGCAGACTGGTCAAAAAAGCCCATGGGATGCTGGGTAATGTGGCAAATTGGATCCAAAGTTGGCTTAGTAACAGGAAACAAAGGGTAATGGTCAATGGCTTCCCTTGTGAATGGGAAGCTGTTTCAAGTGATGTTCTGCAGGGCTCAGTGTTGGGGCCCCTGCTGTTTGTTTTATGTATTAACAATCTGGACTTGGACATGGGGGAACAATTGGGAAGTTTGCAGATGACGTGTATTGGATAGTACAGAGGATAGCTGTAATCTCCAAAATGATATAGAAGGGCTAGTGGAGTGGACAGTCAGATGGAGTTCACAAATAGCTGAGGGGTGACATGATTGAGGTGTGTAAAATTGTGACAGGCAGGGAGAGAGTAGACAGGAGGAACTTGTTTCCCTTAACGGAGAGTTCAAAAACCAGGGGTTATAGATTCAAGCTAAATGGCGGAAGACATGAGGAAAAATCTTTTTACATTGAGGGTGATGGGTGTCTGGAATTTGCTGCCTGAGATGGTGGTGGAGACGGAGATCCTAAACTCTTCTTAAAAAGTACCTGGATCTGGATTTAAAAACTGTGAGCTGCAGGGCTATGGGCTGTGTGGAACAAGACGGAATCAGAAAGGGCAAAAGGGCATGGACACTATGGCCTGAATGGCCCCTTTTGATGCTGTTCCTATGGTTCGATGGCAAACACATGCTGAGCCAGGAAGACATGCACTGGGCTCGGAACATGCATGCCTGATCAGGAGTGCAGCGCAGTCAAGGAAAAGGCTCCTTGAGCTAGAAATATTTGCATGGATCAGAAATGCACATTGAGCTAGCAACACACATTGAGCCAGGAATTGGCTATTCGAATAGATGAGATTTCAATAGACTTAATAATCCTGAACCAATAAGAGTGCTGAATAAGACTGCTGAGAGGGACAGCTACAAAGGTTATACCATGCTAAATCTAGTCAACGAGAAAAGAAAACTGATTTTGAAAGCTTTGAATATACATGTTGAACCCTGAATGATTTTTACATTTAAGAATTAGAAATGAAACAATGAATGAAAGAACATAAAACGGGGAGTTGATTAGAGGCAGACATCTGGAGAACTTATAAGATGCGAATTAGCCCATCAGTGGAAACACAAGCGCCTACATATGTGGCCAGAGAAAACACTAGGGCTATAGAAGGGGTAACTTCAAAGTGAAGAGATGATGAAATTGACACATACCTGCCAAAAGTTGACTCCACAGGATGAGTAACACCAAAGGGAAAGAAATGGTATAACTGTCGAACACTAACTAAGGGAGACATGAGAAAGGCAGCTGAGACCAGAACTGCAGCATGTTGCAGCTAAAATCACCCATAAGAAATAGCCATTTTTCACAGTGTGTGGTAATAATTTTGCTAGATTTAGCTCATAGAGCTACTTAATGTTAGATGTTGTTTGGGAATAGGGCTGTCTCAAAGTTCAGGTAAGATAGGTATTTGATGATCATGGGTTAGTTTCATATAAAATTACCTTTGTATAGCCAAGAGTGTACTTAAATGTCACATTGTATTATAGTCCTTCTTGTCATCATATTTTTCTTTTAAATTAATAAATATTCTTTATTAATTGTTCACACAGTGACTGGACTGTTCCTCATTTGTTGTACATTGTTCCTCACATTATATTAGAAAAACATATAAACCACTAAGAACCATTGATCGTAGTTACCATTTTGGGCTTTAGGACACCCTTGCATGCAACACCAGTGGGGTTTGTAACAATATGAAAGATATATATTCAACGCTAGAGTTCAAAGTGAAGATAAGACCAGTGAATAGAATGTCACAGCAGTAACCCAGAATCATGTAAATTTGGACAGCTAAAAGATGGTCTGATCAAAGATGGATTTTTACTAGGAGTGAGAGAGCCTATGGTGAGAGCAAGTCTGCTGAAATATAAGAAACTGGTGCAAAAGATTGTGTGTCAAGATGCAGAAGTTTTGAAACAACAGCCAGACCACACTGTAACACAACATGGGGCAGAATTTTGAGGGGTGTCTGTTAACCCAGAAGGAACCTTTCCAGTGTAGACAGTAAAAATATAACAAAACTTATTTTAACTTATAAATCAAAGAAAATGTTTAATGAAGAAACTTCATTATTCCAAACTTAAGGCCACACACTGGGCCATTCTAAGTAATCTCATAATTCCCAACAGGTTCTTATTTATACTAAGCCAGCTGGTCAGCTGATCATCACATCATTCTGTCATTGGTCACATGGTTTACTGGGTCAGCTGACCCTTACAACTTGTTACCATTGGTCACGTTACAACAGATCCAACGTTATCACCAGTTACATTCTAACAGCGGTACCTCCCTAAACATATGCCTCATTTCCTCTTGACCAGAACTACATAGGTCATACATGCTATATTTCCCAGAAGGCATCACACTGAAACAGGAACAGGTGACCAAAGGGATGGGTATAAAAAGAGGGCGATTGAACTGTTGTCTGGCTGAGTGACTGCAGAGACACACTGACATGGAGCTGGTGAGTGAGCTGAGAGAAAATTAGTTTGACTACCTGAGTTTGGAACTTTGTTTGGCATGTGACCTCAAATTGGAAGACAAACTGAAATGGCTGAGAACCTGACCCTGGTATGACCTTTACCTTCCAGACACTGATTAAGAGACTCTCAATGATGGCACCAGTAAATAGCTTAGCGATCTGGTTAAATATGTAGAGAACATAATATAAAGGTAGCGTTCAACAGAGCTAAGATCTGTGTTTGCTTCTATTTCCTTATTCTGAAGTATTTGCATATTGGAAACAGATTTTGCGACAATAAATCTGTAAGCTGTTTACCTGAACCCCCCAGTTAAAGTGTGCTTAAACTACCCCCCCCCGACAGGTTTATTTGGAATCACGAGCTTTTGGAGCACTGCTCCTTCATCATCTACTGAAGGATTGGCACACCAAAAGCTCGTGGTTCCAGATAAACCTGTTGGACTTTGACCTGGTGTTGTGAGACTAATTACTGTGCCCACTCCTCATCCCTCCTGTAGGATCTCAGCACAACACAACACCCTTGGCGGTGTTACAATATGTGTGGTAGCTCAGGTCAGGAGATACATTATTCTTAGAGACAGTCCAAGCAAAAAACATTCAGGATTCGCAGGATGCAAGCACCACAGAGGACAGCAGATGCAGGAGAAGGGTTGCTCAGCCCTGGGGGAAGCAGTGTTTTCATAGAATCCCCAAGAGGAGGCCATTTGGCCCATCAGGTCTGCCCAAACAACAATCCCACCCAGGCCCTATCCCCGTAACCCCACATATTTACCCTGCAACCTCCCTGACGCTAAGGAGCAATTTAGCATGGCCAATCAACCTAACCCACACATCTTTGACCTGTGGGACGAAACCAGAGCACCCCTAGGAAACCCACGCAGACACAGGGAGAGTGTGCAAACTCCACACGGACAGTGTCCCCAGGGCCAGAATTGAACCCGGGTCCCTGACGCTGTGAGGTAGCAGTGCTAACTAATCACTCTGCCACAGCAAGAAGCTGAAACATTCTGTGCACAAGTGTTTGACCAGAAAAGAATAAAACAAGCAGGTGGCCACGGGAGAGATATCAGCAGACAATCTGATGAAGAACTATATCCCATAAAACAGGTCCGTTCACTCAAATCTAAAGGCAACAAATGGTTTATGACTGTTAGAATAAGGACCGCAGAGGAAAGGTATTAAGTGAGCAAGAAAATTCCGATGGACACTGGTACGTCATGCCCTTCATATGTCTGTATGGAGTGCCTCAACTCGGAGATCCAAAAATGAAGCCCCCAGAAGTAGGATTGAGAAAATGTGATGACGCAATATTCACAGTCAGAGAACACATCAGTCTGAGAGCCCAGTACAATGGCAAGACGGAAGATCTTGAGTTCCAGATCACAGATGGGGCGCAATACTCCTTCACAACTATTTGGTCAAAATCCTGCAACTCTGCACTAACAGCACTGTGAGAGAACCTTCATCAAATAAAGTGAAATGCTTCAAGAAGATTAACTATCGTCTTCTCAGCAGTTTAGAAGAGTCAATAAATGCAGGTCTTATCAGCAATGTCTTCATCCCAAAGAATGAATTTAAAAAAATACATTCTGCTGTGCACAGCCTAAGGGAGAATGTTCAGAACACTATAACATGCCAACTGAATGGAGCAATCTGAGTGTTATCATCAGTACGATAGCTCGTGCTTTAAACACACATTTCCACACGACAATTGTAGGTCGTTCTTAATCACTGTGATTCCGAGTAACATGGCCAATTATATCAGGACAATAGATTCAGTGGAGTGATTTGAGTGAAATTGATCTCATCCAATTGTTACAGTTAACAGTGAACTGCTGAGGCATCATTCTTTGCATTTAAACCACAAACAAATCCATTTGAGCACTGCTGCCTAACAGAGACCCGGGTTCGATTCCCAATTTGGGTCATTGTCAGTGTGGAGTCTGCACATTCTCCCCATGTCTGCGTGGGCTTCCTCCGGGTGCTCTGGTTTCCTCCCACAGTCCGAAAGATGTGCTGGTCAGGTGTGCCGACCATGCTAAATTCTCCCTCAGTGTACCTGAACAGGCACCAGATGCGGCGACTAGGGGATTTTCACAGTAACTTCATTGCAGTGTTCATGTAATCCTGCTTGTGATAATAATAAATAAACTTTTAAAAATTAAGATGTTCAGGTTGACACTCCAGTGAAGTACTGAGGGAGTGCCATACTGTCAGAGCTGCCTTCTTTCCAGTGAAATGTTGAACTCAGGGTGATAGGAGAATCCCAGGGCAAAATCCAAAGACAAGCAGCTGAGTTCTCCCTGTGTTCTGGCAAACATTTAACAGCCAGCTGAAAATAACTAAAACAGATTAGCTGGTTAAATCAGGTTGCTGTTTTTGCCACCTTGCTGTGTGCAAATTGGTGACCATATTGCTAACAATGCAAGTGTTCAATGTGGTACATTCCAGTGTTGTAGATTTTGCTACATCTAAAATCTTTCCTTCACTTTATAACTTCTCAATTATACAACCCAGAGCTCCTTTCAGAACCAACCATCATTCCAGTTTGTTTTGTGTTGTGAATCAGCATTCTAAAATTGGAGATTCTAAAATCTCCAAGAGAGTACTCCACATTACTCTCTTGGAGTACTGTGCTCAGTTCTGGTCGCCTCATTACAGGAAGGATTTGGAAGCTATTGAAAGGGTGCAGAGGAGATTTACAAGGATGTTGCCTGGATCGGGTGGCATGCCTTATGAGGATAGGTTGAGGGAGCTCGGTCTTTTCTCCTTAGAGAGATGAAGGATGAGAGGGGACCTGATAGAGGTGTATAAGATGATGAGAGGTATTGATCAGGTGGATTCTCAGAGGCTTTTTCCAAGGGCTGGAATGGCTGCCACAAGAGGACACAGATTTAAGGTGCTGGGGAGTAGGTACAGAGGAGATGTCAGGGGTAAGTTTTTCACTCAGAGGGTGATAGGTGAGTGGAATCGGCTGCCGTCGGTGGTGGTGGAGGCAAATTCAATAGGGTCTTTCACTGTGAGAGACTTCTGGATGAGTTCATGGGACTTAATAGAATTGAGGGTTATAGGTAAGCCTAGTAAGTAGAGATAAGATCGGCGCAACTTGTGGACCAAAGGGCCTGTTTGTACTGTAGTTTTTCTATGTCCTATGTTCTAACCAGATATAGAAAAGACATGAAGACAAAGTAACCACCACAAATGGTGTAAAGGCCCCTATTTTTAGTGCATCTTCACATCCACACTGTTTTTTACCCGCTGGGGAATAACAGGGTGGAGAGGGTGAGGTGGGAATGGCAGAAGGATTCCCAAGCTGACTACCACAGCGTTGAACCATGCTAAACACTCCTTCAACAAGTCCTGGCATTGGACTCGAACCCAGAGCTTCTGGTCTAGAGGTAGGGTCCAATGCCACTGTGCCACAAGCCATTCTGTGCAATGGCCCTGAATGTAGGACGTGCGACATATGAAGATTATTTCCAAAACACGCCAGTCAAGATCCAGACTTAACCAGGAAAATTCTTCTGAGGAAAATGGAAACATTTCTAAGGGAAGCATTTTAGCAGTTGATTTGTTACCTGCAATTACTTTGGGACAAATATTGGAACCTAGGAAGATGGGTAGCTTATTAAGCTCATCAGTGAGTCCATGACTGATCGATGACTGAATTCCATGTACCTGCTTGTTCCCCATATCCCTCATCCTGTTAATTACGTGTCAATTGTATTTAATTATATGCAGATGGTGGGCATTACTTGGGGTTTCACTTGGACAGCAAGGGAGACAAAGGAGACTACAGCATGGTAGCACAGTGGTTAGCGCTGCTGCCTCACAGCACCAGCGACCCGGGTTCGATTCCTGGCTTGGGTCACTGTCTGTGTGGAGTTTGCACATTCTCCCCATATCTGCATGGGTTTCCTCCAGGTGATCCGGTTTCCTCCAAAGATATGCAGGTTAGGTGGTTTGGCCATGCTAAATTGCCCCTTAGTGTCAGTGGGACTAGCTAGGGTAAATATGTGGAGTTATGGGTATAGGATCTGGGTGGGATTGTAGTTGGTGCAGACTCGATGGGCTGAATGGCCTCCTTCTGCACTGTAGGATTCTATAATTCTATTTATTGAAAGTGCACATGATTGAGTAAGAAAGCCTATGCTTGCACTTTGTAAATAAATATAAAACTGAATAAAGATTGCATCCATTACCATCCTTCACAAATGATTTATGGAGTAGAACAAATACCTTTAGTTAACATAAATCTATCAATCTAAGATTTAAAATAAATGTTTACCGATGCACCATAGAAAGCATCATTTCTGGTTGTATCACAGCTTGGTATGGTTCCTGCTGTGACCAAGACCACAAGAAACTACTAAAGGGTCATGAACGAAGCCCAGTCCATCACGCAAACCAGCCTTCCATCCATTGACTCTGTCTACATTTCCCACTGCTTTGGAAAAGCAGCCAGTGTAATTACGAACCCCACGCACCCTGGACATTCTTTCTTCCATCTTCTTTTTTTTTGATTTTTTTTTTAATCTTTACTCCAATCCAATCCAATCAAATTAAATCCAATTCAGGGTCCCAACAAGTTGGGACATTCCCGGTCCAAGCTGACAAGACAGGGCTCTCACCTCCTGTCCTGGGCTTGATCTACATGATCCAAGCTGATTGGAGTAGGTATAACTCCTCCTCCAAGTCTTGATCTTATTCGCATCTTAGCCAATCTTCTGTCAGGAAAAATATACAAAAGTCTTAAGTCACGTACCAACTGACCAAGAACAGCTTCTTCCCTGCTGCCATCAGACTTTTGAATGGACCTATCTCTCATTAAGTTAATCTTTCTCTACACCCTAGCTATGACTGTAATACTACATTCCTTTCTTCTCTATGAACGGTATGCTCTGTCCATAAAGTGCGCAAGAAATAATACTTTTCACTGTATACCAATACATGTGACAATAATAAATCAAATCAAAATTCCAAATGGCAGTTGCCATTTATGGAAGAGAGTTCCAAACTGTTGTCAACTTTATTTGCATCTCTCATAATTTCATTTCTGAAAAGCCTGGCTCTAGCCAAGAACTAAACTCCTCAACCCTCATGTCTTGAAAACTTTGATCATATCATCTTTTAACCTGTTTGATTACATGGAATATTACCACAGTTTGTGTGATCTCACCTCATAATCTAACCCTTCGAGTCCAGGTACCATTCTTGGAAATTTATGCTCTTCTCTCCAAGGTGAATATATCCTTTTCCAGCTGCCCACAATGGAACACAACATTCCAAATGTGGTCTAAATTTGATTTTGTATAACTGTAGTATAAATTCTATCTCCTTGTATTCTAGTCTTGCAGGTAAGAAGGCTGCAAACCATTTGTCTCCTTATTTTCTAGCTCTGCCCATGGCATTTTAACAATCTTTGCACCAGCTCTTTTGATTCCCACAGTTGCTAGCTTTTCACCGTTCAGAACGTGCTCTGATCAATCCTCTTAAGGTGAAAGGTGGCTGACCTCAGTCTTATCTATGTTGAAATCCATTTGCTACAGTTTTGCCCATTCACTTAATCTATCAATATCTTTGTCATTGTGCTCTTCCATCTGTGTTGCTTACAATGCCACCTAACTTTGTGTGAGCAGCTAATTTGGATACGTGCCCTTTATCCCACTATCTAATAAAAACAGGGAATCTATGAACACAGACTCCAATAATCCTGCCCATTATCTCACTCTGGCTATTGCCTTTCACCCAATTTCCTAACCCTGTCAATAATTTGCCTTCAATTCCATGAGCTTAAATTTTAGCAAATTTTAAGTCTTTTCAGAAAGACTTACTTGAATACCTCTGGAAGTCAGCTTGCACAGATATTCGCCTGCATTCCAGTTATCTCTCCAAAATATCCAATTCATTCATCAACCGAACATGTTCAAGATATTCAGTCACTCTATTTTTAATTATAGTCTCTAGTTTGGCAGCCCAGTGGTTAGCACTGGTGCCTCACTGCGCCAGAGACCCAGGTTCAATCCCCGTCTTGGGTCACTGTCTGTGTGGAGTTTGCACGTTCTCCGCGTGTCTGTATGGGTTTCCTCCAAATGCTGCGGTTTCCTCCCATAGTCCAAAAGACGTGTTGGTTAGGGACATGGCCATGCTAAGTTCTCCCTCAGTGTACCCAAACAGGCACCGGAGTGTGGTAACTAAGGGATTTTCACGGTAACTTCATTGCAGTGTTAACGTAAGCCTACTTGTGACACTAATAAACAAAGTTTAATCATAAACTTAGTAATTTCCAGATAACAGAAGACTATAGTTTTCTGGATTCCCTCTGTCACCTTTTTTAAATAGTACAGGGAAACTTGCAATTTTGCAATCTAAAATGAGGGCTGGGATTCTCCGGTCTCGCATGCTCTGCTACCACTGCTGGCGAGAATGGAGAATTCAACATTCAGCCAAATCTCCGTTCACAGCAGCCTGACCAGAGAATCCCAGTCGCAGGCAAGATTGGAGAATTCCAACCCAGAGTTCCTGAAGGTTGGACAATTGAAGTTAAGAACAATGTTCTCGCACCTACTTCCTTTAAAATCCTAGGATGGAAACCATCCAGTTGAAGGAATTCTCATCCTTTTTGCCATTATTTTTTCATTACTTGGGTCACTGTCTGTGCAGAGTCTGCATGTTCTCCCCGTGTCTACGTGGGTTTCCTCCAGGTGCTCCGGTTTCCTCCCACAGTCCAAAAGATGTGCTGATTAGGTGCATTGGCCGCGCTAAATTCTCCCTCAGTGTACCCGAACAGGCACCGGAGTGTGGCAACTAGGGGATTTTCACAGTAACTTCATTGCAGTGATAATGTAAGCCTACTTATGACAATAATAAATATACTTAAACCTTTCTTGTGCTAATTTTAGTCCCTGATCTGATTCAGTAATAGATTTTTTAAATTTGTTTGTTGATGGAATATGGGTGTTGCTGGCTGGCCAGCATTTATTGCCCATCCCTGGTTACCCAAGGATATTTGAGAGTCAACCACATTGCTGCGTCTCTGGAGTCACATGTAGGCCAGACCAGGTAAGGACGACAGATTTCCTTCCCTAGAGGACATTAGTGAACCAGATGGGTTTTTCTGACCATCGACAATGATTTCACGGTCATCAGTAAATTCCAGATATTTTTTATTGAATTCAAATTCCACTATCTGTTGTGGTGGGATTCGAACTCGGGTCCGCGAGAACATTAGCTGAGTTTCTTGACTAACATTCTAGCAATAATTCCACTGGGCTATCATCTCCCCATCAATAGTCTCCTTAATGTCCAGGATATTCTCCTCTTCCTCTACTCTAAACATTGTATAATTATGCAACATGTTCATCATTTCTTATTTTCATTCGCAAGATAATTGTTATCAGTTCCTCAAGGTACCCCACATTACTCTTTCTATTTCTAAATGTAATTATTTTTAAAAACTTGCATTCTTTTTGATATTTCAGTCAAGTTTCTTTTCTCAAACAGTTTTAGTACCTCTTGCAACTGTACTGTCATTTTTTTGGTTCTTTGCATCTCCCGCAAGCTATTTGTAGATTTTTGTACCGTTCTTTTAGTTATAGAGTACAGGAGCAGGGATGTCCTGTTGAGGCTTGGTAAGGCTCTGGTCAGACCACATTTGGAATATCGTGAGCAATTTTGGGCCCTGCATCTAAGGAAGGATGTGCTGGCCTTGGAGAGGGTCCAGAACAGGTTCATCCTGGGAATGAAAAGCTTGATGTATTAGGATTGAGGACTCTGAGTCTGTACTTGATGGGGTTTATAAGGATGAGGAGGGAATCTCATTGAAACTTACAGAATAATGAAAGGTCTGAATAGAGTGGACGTGGGGAAGATGTTTCCATTTGTAGGAGAGACTAGAATCCGAGGGCACAGCCTCAGAGTAAAGAACTAAGATGAGGTGGAATTTCTTCAGCCAGGAAGTGGGGAATCTGTGGAATTCATTGCCACAGAAAGCAATGGAGGCCAGATCATGAAGTGCATTTAAGACAGAGATAGATAGGTTCTTGATTGGGACCAAGAGTTACAGGGGAAAAGCGGGAGAACAGAGTTGAGAAACATATCAGCGATGATTGAATAGCGGAGCAGACTTGATGGGCCAAATGGCCTAATTCTGCTCCTATATCTTATGGCCTTACGTGCTATCCCTTCCCTCTTTTGTCATGCATGATCTGTATGGCAGAGACCTTTCTCCTTAGCCCCGTAAATTGATGTTGCATCAACCAGCAAGTAAAGTATATGCATCACCTGTTTTAATACTCATCCTCAGGAGGCACTGTGTGTAGAACAGAAATGTCAGCATGGATGGGTCGGGCTGAATGGCCTCTTTCTGTGAGTTCTGTGTCAGGTTTGTGGGTAACCAACAGTGGGAGAAAAAGGATTAGCATGATGACCCTTCAGTTCTCTGTTCAAGTGGCCCAAACCATTCCAAATACCTCTCAATTGTGTCTTTGAAATGATTTCATTGAGTCGCAAATGGGAAGACCTTCCCTGTTGCTTGAAGATTGCTTTAAATTCCATTGCTGCTGATAAGTATTGAGTTATGTGGGAACAGAAGCAGCCATTGTGTTCTTCTTAGTGCCACTGGAATGTTAGAGGAGAGTAAGAGAGAATAAATATTTGCTTTTAATGTAATTCCAGCCCATTTACACCAGCATGACACTGGTATAATAGTCAGACAAACAAAGCTCTTTGATGTACTGTGTGTAGATTCCAGGCACAAAAAACACTGGATTGGAGATTGAAGTCACCATGTCAAAGTCCTCACTCAACACCTGGATAATCAGATTCGGAGAGTCAGAGGCCTGAAGGGTGTAAACACAGCAGACCTTGGACCTCGACTCAGGGATGCCATTAAAGCTCCTCCAAAATTGAGTTCAGGAAAGACGCAATGTCAATTCTCTCCCTCCAAAAGATTAATATCAGCACGCATTGGGCAAAGTTGCACCTCTGAGGGATGCGTTTGTATCACCCCACCCCCGGAACGCAACCGTTCACCGCTCTCATCCCTTATGAAGGTGGAGTCCCCCACACGGAGCTCTGACAAAAAACCCCCCACACTTATCTGCCTTTGCCTCGGCAATATCAGAGTGAATTTGCACCCATCACAGGTCAATGAGTGCCTTACAGCCAATTAACCCAACCAGTCAAACTTTCCTCTGCTGTTTAAAGTATTTTTCTTGGTGTCACAAGAGAGCTTACATTGATACTGCAACGACAGTCCCCTAGTCACCAGGTTCCGATGCCTGTTCAGGTACACTGGGGGAGAATTTAGCACGGCCAATCCACCGAACCAACTCATCTTTCAGACGGTGGGAGGAAACTGGAGCGCCCGGAGGAAACCCACACAACGTGAGGAGTCCACACAGTGATCCAAGCCAGGAATTAAACCCAGATCCGTGGCATTGTGAGGCAGCAGTGCTAACCCGCTGTGCCACCGTGCCACTCCACGGAACTGTTTGGGCAACCGCCCAGAGTGTCGATAAATTTGGGACTGACGAATCGAAATGTCATCAAGTGACGAACAATTCACTGTCACAAATCCACTCAACTAATATCTGTGTATGAGGAGAGATTAAATAGCCTGGACTGGTACTCGCTGGAGTTTAGAAGGATGAAAGGGGATCTGATTGAAGTATATAAAGTACTAAAAGGGACTGAAAAAGTAAACATAGACCAAACGTTTCCTGTTACGGGGCAATCTAGAACGAGAGGTCACAGGTATAAGTTGAGAGGCAGTAGATTTAAAGTTGTGATGGGGAGGAACCACTTCTCAGAGGGGTGGTGAATTTGTGGAACTCGCTGCCCTATAGCACAGTGGAGTCCAAAGTATTGAATGGTTTCAAGAAGGAGATAGATATATTTCTAATTAAAAATAGGAATATGGGGAACAGGTAGAGAGGTGGATTTGAGACCAGGGAGAGATCAGCCACGATCCGACTGAATGGTGGAGGAGGCTCGAAGGACTGAATTTGCTCCTAATTCCTATGTTCCTGTGTGAATGTCACTCAACCAAAGCAAAGATACTGAGATGCCTCAGATTGGAGGCAGATTTCCCCTCAAGCCAGTGCCTATTCTACTCTGTCAGCCAAGTGTAGCAGGTTTTGTTAATGCTCAGAGAAATTAGAATGGACGCAAAGAAAAACAAAGTGCGTAATTCTCCTGCCTTGCTCTCCCAGCAGGAGCCTTGCAGTAAAAATTACTTTAAATGTCAGAACGATAAAAGTGAGGAAGTTACCTCTCTTAAAGACAAAATCGGTGGAACCATTTAAAATTAAATAAAAATAAAATGCCAGCAGAAGGCCGGTTAACCAATCATTTCTGCTTCAGAGTCCCAGGGCACGTAAAAAAAAGAAAAAATGTCATATGATGAAATTAGAAGGGGCACTGTTAATAATACTGTAATAATAGGGGACCATGATGTGGAGATGTTGGTGTTGGATTGGGGTGGGCACAGTAAGAAATCTCACAACCCCAGGTTAAAGTCCAAATAAACCAGCTGGACTTTAACCTGCTGTTGTGAGACTTCTTACTGTAAGGACACGTGTGAGTAGCCAGCCCAATATTAACTCAGAATGGAGCAAAACGTGAGCTGGCAAATGTGATTGGTGACTGATTGCCAACACTAGATGGGTCAGTTCTCAATTATGGGATTGGCAGGACATTGCTTCTGGAGATACCGGCGGAAGGCAGGGTTCAATTCTCGTGATTGGGCTTCAGTTCAATATGTGCGCTGAGCACAGTTTAAACGCAGCTGCCCCTCAGCTCACAGAGGGAATGTGGGGTTCCCCGACATGTCACTGAGGAAGCAGGCTGAAATTCTGCTGTGGAGACTCTCATGCACCGGAAAGAAAAATGTTCTCTGTCCTTCTTTTCCGTGGTTCAGTTCGCCACTCAATCATAAGATGTTGGGTTCAAGTCACACAATAAGAAATCTTACAACATCAGGTTAGAGACCAACCTGTTGGACTCTAACCTGGTGTTGTGAGACTTCTTACTGTGTTTACCCCAGTCCAACGCTGGCATCTCTACTTCAAGTCACACGCCAGGGTTGGGGCATCAGAATCAAGGCAGACTCTCCAGTGCAGCGCTGAGGGAGTGCTGCACTGTCAGAATGCTGTGTTCCTGAATAGACGTTAAACCAAGGTCCCATCTGCCTGCTCTGATAGATCTATAAGATCCCACAGCTCTATTCCACAAACAAGTACTTGAAACACCATAGTATACAAGGCTACAAGGCCAAGTGCTGGAAATAGCACAGATTGGTGCTTGATGGCCAGTGCAGACACAATGGGCCAAAGGGCCTCTTTTTTGTGCTGCAAAACTCTTTGGGGGCCATTTTCCAGCTGTGTTGGGCCTGGTGCGGACCACACTGGGAATGCACGGGATCAGGGAATTGTGAGGAAGGCTGAGCGCTGGCAAGAAACCCCTTTGGGCTTCTTCCAGCCCCTGCACCCGGATGTAATCTGGTCCCCACCCAGTGAGGGCAGGAACCCCAGATTAGCACATTTAAATATTCATTTAAATATGCCCAGTCACTTTCAAACCGGATCCTCCCTTCTCCCGGGATTCTCCAACCCTCGGGTGCAGTGGGAGCCTGGTGTGAGTCACCACTGGTCTGCGCAAACGGAGACCAGGCAATGCCAGGAGGCTCAGAGGCCACTGAAATCCCTGGGTGGCTGGGCAGTACCCACCTGGCCAGATGGCACTGCACAGGGGGCACGGTATGAAGGGGCTGCAGCATGGAGGAGGGCATGAAGTGAGTGGGGCATTAGCGAGAAGATGCAGAGGGAAATGAGGGGGAACCCATTGAGAGGGCCCCAGTGCCCCAGTGCTGGTGATCTATGTTCGGGAAGTGGGGTGATCATGCCAGTGATCTAGGTTGGGATGGGGTAAGGGGAAACATGTTTTCAATGAGAGGGGTTGGTAGTCCCAATGTCCATGGGAGGAGGGAGAGGCTCTACAACTTCACTTTGAGCTCAGGACCCCTTTGCAAACAGCACCCAATCGCTGTGAAGCCATATTTGCTGGCATGTTTAGGCCCTGCCTTTCTGTGAACTGGTGCAAAACTTGACCCTCTCCCAAAACATGACACAGTGTGAGAAGATCGCAATTTGTGTCCAGTGTGAATTGCACCAGTTTTCTCACCGCTGCAAGCAAGGATGGAGAATTTGACACTCAGCCAAATCCCCATTCACCACAGCGGGACTGGAAAATCTTGCCAGTGAATGGCCAGAAAGTTCTGGCCAACACTTACTTTTTGGGCAAGCCCCATCCTTTGACTCTAAGCAAGGGAGTTCTCCCGAGGCTCTGAATTATTCCTCAATCAACATCACAAAAACAGATAAGCTGGTCGTTATCAGTGTTGTTTGTGGGAGTTTGCTGTGTGTAAATTGGCTCCCATATTCCTTACATTGCAACAGTGACCACTCGCTGAATGTTCTTCATTCAAGTGTTTGGTGACATTCAATACAGATGAAAAGCACTTTCTAAATTCAAGTCTTTCTTTCTTTTCATATGAAGGAAGAATAACTTGTATTTTTGATATAATTTCTTTCTCATCCATATTTAACCATATTTTTTGAAAAGTAAACTCTGGAGCCAATATGCACACAGCAAGATTCAGCAAAAAGCAATGGAAGAAATGATGGAAGAAATCTGCTTTGGGTGTGGGATAAGGCAGAAATATTTGTGCGGACTCAGAGAACTCTCTTGCTCTTCTACACACATGTCTTGAGATCTTTATAGAATCATAAAATCATAGTGCAGAAGAGGCCATTCAGCCCATTGAGCCTGCACTGACAACAATCCCACCCAGACCCTATCCCCATAACGCTATGTATTTACCCCCCTAATCTCTTTGACACTAAGGGGCAAACCAATCAACCTAATCCACACATCTCTGAATGAGAGATTGGTTAGAACATGGAACTTGCTATATGAATAGGCCAAAGGGCAGCACGGTGGCACAGTGGTTAGCACTTCTGCCTCACAGCTCCAGGGACCCAGGTTCAGTCCTGGCCTTGGATCACTGTCTGTGAGGGGGGGTCTGTGTGTTCCCCCCATGTCTGCGTAGGTTTCCTTCGGGTGCTCCGGTTTCCTCCCACAGTTCAAAGATGTGTTGGTTAGGCGGATTGGCCATGCTGAATTGCCATTTAGTCTCAGGGTGTGTAGTTTAGATGCATCAGCCAAGGGAAATGCGTGGGGTTACGGGATTGAGGCGAGGGAGAGGGCCTAGGTAAGACACTCTGTCACAGAGTCGGTGCAGTCTTGATGGGCTGAATGGCCTCCTTCTGCACTGTAGGATTCTACACATTCAATGATCTCTATGTTCCCTGTGTGATTCTGTGACATGAAGTGGTTAAGGTGACAGCAGAGATACACTCAAGGGGAAATGAGATACGTGCGGGTGGGAGGAATGGAAGATTGTGCAGATTGTGATAGAAAAAGCAGAGAGGGACGTGGGGCTGCTAAAGAGCACAAACACCTGTAGAGGTGAGTCGGGTTGAATGGTTTGCTTTTGCAGAGTAATGACAAGATTTCCCTCTCCTTTCGCAGTGTGGTTCAGGATGCTGGGAGGCAGTGCGCCACTCACTGGCAACGGGATCTGATAGTCCTACAATTATCAATGGGGCTTCCTATTAAAGGCACTCCTCACTGCAGGGGAAACCGCGGAGGGTGTACACTGCCGGCAGAACCAAAAGATCCCGCCGGTGTGAACGGCAGCAGGATTTCATCGTGCATCTGAAACTGAAACAGAAATGTTATTATTCCTTCGGGGGATGCGTGTGTTAACTGGCAAGGCCAGCATTTGTTGCCATCCCTAGTTGCCCTTGAACTGAGTGTCTCGCTCAGAGGGCAGGTAAATGTTAACCACTCTGCTGTGGCTCTGGAGTCACATGTAGGCCAGATCAAGTAAGGACAGCAGAGTTCCTTTCTTAAAGGACATTAGTGAACCAGATGGTGTTTCGCAATAATCACCAGTGATTTTGTGATCATCATCAGACTTTTAATTCCAGATTTGTATTGAATTCTAATTGAATCCCATCTGCTACTGTGGGATTCGAACCTCCAACCATAACCTTGAGTCCCTGATTACTTTATGGTGGCAACGCCACTACATCATTGCCTCCTCAAGAGATACTCATGCTTTATATCCATTTGTAATATTTGGGCAATATGGAAAATACAAAACTCGTCTCCAAACTTCATGGCCTGGGGTTTAACATCTCCCTCTGTGACTGGATCCTGAACTTCCTAACTTACAGACCACAGTCAGTAAGGATAGGCAACAACACCTCCTCCACAATCATCCTCAACACCACAAGGCTGTGTCCCCTACTATACTCCTTATATACCGTGAGGCCAAATTTCCCTCCAACACGATTTTTAAGTTTGCTGATGACACCTCTGCAGCGGATCGGGTCTCAAACAATGATGAGACAGAGTACAGGAAGGAGATAGAGAATCTGGTGAACTGGTGCGGCAACAATCATCTCTCCCTCAACGTCAACAAAAGGAAGGAGATTGTCATCGACTTCAGGAAGCGTAGTGGGGGACATTCTCCCGTCTACATCAATAGGGACAAAGTGGAAGTGGTCGAGAGCTTCAAGTTTCTAGGTGTCCAGATCACCAACAATCTGTCCTCACCCCCCCATGCCGACACTATAGTTAAGAAAGTCACCAATGCCTCTACTTTTTCAGGAAGCTAAGGAAATTTGGTGTGTCTGCTACAACTTTCACCAACATTTAAAGATGCTTTATAGAAAGTATTCTTTCTGGTTGTGTCACAGCTTGATATGGCTCCTGCTAAGACCACAAAAATCTACAAAGGGTTGTGAACAAAACCTAGTCCATCATGCAAACCAGCCTCTCTTGCATTGACTCTATCACCACTTTCCATACCTCGGAAAAACAGCCAGCATAATCAAAGACCTCACATACCCCGGACATTCTCTCTTCCACCTTCTTCTGTCGGGAAAAAGATACAAAAGCCTGAGGATATGTATCAATGGACTCAAGAACAGGGCTTTATCCCTGCTGCCATTAGACTTTTGAATGGACCTACTTTGCATTGAGTTGATCTTTCTCTACACCCTAGCTATGACTGTAACACTACATTATGCACTCTCTCGTTTCCTTCTCTATGAATGGTGTGCTTTGTCTTCCAACACAACCACTATGATTGTCTGGCCTTCCCATGGCATGTTTCTCGGTGGCGGGAGGCAGCATGCTGTTGGCCTGTGATGGGATCTTCTAATCCCACTGCTGTCAATGGGATTTCCCACTGATTCCACTCCACATCTCTTGAAAACACACAGAAAACCAGAAGACCCCACCAGCTTGAAGAACTGGAAGATCGTGCCCACTAAGTGAGAACATAATAGGTGATTGTTTCATCTTGTGTTCGGGTCTAGATGGGATTCTTTAGGGTTTGACTATTTCACTAAGAAAGCCATCCAAGTCTGTTGTTTGTAAAAATAATTTTTATTTCCAGCTCTATGTACGTCCCAATACATCTCAGATTTATCCTTCCCTCCAGATCACTGTTACTTAGTCGTGAAAATGCATGATAGTTCACCATTATCTGCAGAAATTCATCACCATGGTTTTGTGCTTGTTTAACCTCCTGTAATCTCTTCAGTAATCAGTGAGTGTTATGTATTAAGTAACACATACGCTTCCACTTGCTCAATGAAATTCAAATCTTGCATGTTAGTTCCTTCCACTGGTATGGTGGAATCTCCAGTGTTTGTTAGTTCCCTTAAACGTACTCAGATACTGAATCACATCTCATTAGTCTCAGTCTAAAACGTTGAGCTTCAGGTAGGATCTTGCACCCAGAGTTGTAGATGATACATCACTATGGCCAGCAGTCCGAGATCATAGTATATTAGGATTTCAGGTGAAAATAGAAGGCTTTTGATCTTTTCAAAAGCATTTCACTATTTCACATTCCAGCAGCAATGCTGGCCTTGTCTCAACAGCTCATTGTATTTTACCAAATTTGGTAGGAATGTGCTTGCTTGCTTGACCATCGCGAGGAATTGTTGCAGCTCGGTAATGTTCCTAGGTCTGGGAACCCTCTAATCACCTCAGTTTTCCGGGGGTAGCAGTTACTCCTGAAGCTTTGCACAATATGCCCTTGGAATTTCAGCATTTGCTTTACAAATTCACCGTATTCATTCAACGTCAAATCTGCATCCTGCAGAATTTTGAGGACTGCACTTACATGATGGTCACCGGACGGTAAGATGGCACAGTGGGTTAGCACTGCTGCCTCACAGCGCCAGGGACCCAGGTTTGATTCCCAGCTTGGGTCACTGTTTACACAGAGTCTGTACATTCTCCCCGTGTCCGCGTGGATTTCCTCCGGGTGCTCCGGTTTCCTCCCACAGTCCAAAGATGTGTGGGTTAGGTGCATTGGCCATGCTAAATTGGCATCTAGTGTCAGGGAGACTAGCTAGGGTAAATGCATGGGGTTGTGAGGATAGGGTCTGGGTGACATTGTGATCTGAGCAGACTCTATGGGCCGAATGGCCTCCTTCTGCACTGTAGGATTCTATATTCTTCACTTGACAAAACCATGCATGAACATGTCTTCCCAGGAGCAAACCACTGAAAGACGTACTGGTTAGGTGCATTGGCCCGAACAACTGCCTGAACTGGAGAATTTTATAGTAACTTCATTGCAGTGTTAATATAAGCCTTGCTTATAAATAAACTTTACATTATTACAGCAGTAATGACTGTCATTGTAAACATGGGCAGCAGTCAGATTCTTTGGCCAGAGGCAACTGCTGAGAAAAGTTGTTTGCATCGTGTTTGGTGAACAGGATATCTTTTTGCTAATTTGGCTAGATTTTCCATTGATGCCATTGGGTAGCACTCACATTGTTCGGTTGAGTTAGGTACATACAGCTTCTAATTAAGACACTAGGCTTTGGGACTTTGACCACTCTGGAACACCACACCCTTGGTCTTCAACTTTGTAGGCCACTCACCTGATGAAGGAGCAGCAGAAAGTTTGTGATTCCAAATAAACCTGTTGCACTTTAACCAGATGGTGTGAGACTACTTACTTCAACTTTGTAAACCAGTCTGAGTGGTAAACATGCCTTCCTGCTTAATAATGATGCTTCTTTGCACAGATGTTCAATAATTTATTTATCCTTGTACTTCAATCTTGTCACGTATTGCCCTATGATTTTCAGTGCAGTCCCACTCAGAACTTGTAACTGGATGATGGCTGAAGTGCAATGTGCTTAGTCCACTTTACGTTATCAGACAAGACTGAAACACCTGCTCCTGCATCTATTCTACACTCTGTGGGGTGTCTGTCCACTTCTAGTTTAATGCACCAGGATTTATATTCTGTTTCATTCCCTTCCCCTAGGAATGTTATGGGCTTTTTCTTTTTTTAAGTTCATTTGTTGGTGTCATGAGTAGCTTTTATTAACACTGCAATGAAGTTACAGTGAAAATCCCCTAGTCGCCACAATCTGGCACCTGTTCGGGTACACTGAGGGAGAATTTAGTGTGGCCAATGCAGCTAACAAGCACGTCTTTCAGACTGTGGGAGGAAACCGGAGCACCCAGAAGAAACTCACGCATACACGGGGAGAACATGCAGACTCCGCGTAGACAGTGACCCAAACCAGGATTCGAACCCGGGTTCCTGGTGCTGAGAGGCAGCAGTGCTAACCACTGTGCCACCCTAAATAGTTCCTCCATTTCTTTAAGCTGGTTCGGTCTTGTTATTTTTCCTTCCTTTTTGAAGGTTGACTGTGCCTTAAATTAGCAGGAAATTTTAAACGAATTCCCACAGTTGTGGCATTCTGCTCCACAGACGCGTCATTCTTCCTGCTTGTGCCACTTTTCCCGCCACATTGAGAACATTTCAATATAGCAGTTGGTCGAATTATCCTGGTTTTACGGGTTTCTGATTCAGCGTGCTTTCTCTGCCCTGCCCAATATAATGAATGCCCTCACCGATTCATTTCTAAGGGATCTCAGTCTGTTATGCAATTTTTGCTATGTTAATTAAAGTTAGGTCATTCCTCATTTGCATGATAGAATTCCATCTCAGACCCCAAATACAATGTGATCCGTGAATTAATTCATCCCTCAATATTCCATAGTCACTATTTCCTGCCAGCTGGTATAGATTGTTGATGAATAAATCCATGCATTCACTGAGGTTTTGTTTTCTCTCATGAAATTTTTCTCAGTCAATAGTTACATTTTTGAATATTGAAGTACAAATCAAATGCCTGGAGGACATTACTGTAGGGTCTTCAAGCTTCATTGATTCTCTCTATCTGGTGATTATACTATCAGCAATAGTTCCAACTGCATATAATAAAGTACTGACCTGATCCTTTCGTTCCTTATTGTGCAAACCTCTTCAAGCTTCATTGATTCTCTCTATCTGGTGATTATGCCATCAGCGAAAGGTCCAACTGCATATGTTAAAGTATTGACTTATCCCTTTTGTTCCTTCTGTGCAATCTGAAATTGTTAATTTTTTTTAAAGTTATCTCAGTGCTGGGCTTGTTGTGAGCCTTCAGTGCTTCTAGAAGTGGCAATGTAGAATCCATGCTCACTCCAAGGTCTAGACTTGTTGCTGCTTCACTGGTGTGTCTTGTGGATTCTGACCTGTGCTCATTGCTGCCAGGACTCTGGATCTGAGCTTGCATCTGCTGCGATGTTCTAAGTTCTTCAAGTGAATCTTCAATCTATTTTAGTTTTTATCCTTCTTTAAAGGGTCTGTGAGTCTGTTAAGCCTATGGTCTTTTCTTGGAGATTTTCTAGGTCTTTAGCTCACTGTCCCCTGCCACCATGTTTCGTTGGGCAGTAAGGTCTAGATGGGGTTCTTTGGGGTTTGACCATTTCTGTAAGACTGTAGTTTGTAAAAACCATTATTATTTATTTACAACTCTATGTACATCTCAGTAACTCGACACAAGTTTGGACCACTCCTTCTCTCCGGATCTCTGTTACTTATTCGTGTGACATTGCTCCATAATTATAGGGCATTGGTGAGGCCGCAGCTGGAGTACTGTGTGCAGTTTTGGGCGCCGCACCTGCGCAAGGATATTTTGGCCCTGGAGGGAGTGCAGAGGAGGTTTACTAGGCTGATACCGGAGTTGAGGGGATTGAGCTATGAGGAGAGGCTGAATAAACTAGGCTTGTACTCGTTAGAGTTTAGAAGAATGAGGGGAGATCTCATTGAGACGTATAAGATGATGAATGGGATGGATAGGATAGAGGTGGAGAGACTCTTCCCGCTCAAAAAAGACAGTAGGACTAGGGGGCACAGCCTCAAGATAAAGGGGAGGCGGTTTAGAACGGAGTTGAGGAGGAACTTCTTCACTCAAAGGGTGGTGAATCTCTGGAATTCTCTGCCCGTTGAAGTGGTGGAGGCTGCCTCGCTAAATATTTTTAAGAAGCGGGTTGATGGGTTTTTGATAGGAGAAGGGATTAAGGGTTATGGGGAGAGGGCGGGAAAGTGGAACTGAGCCACGACAGATCAGCCATGATCTTATTGAATGGCGGGGCAGGCTCGAAGGGCTAGATGGCCTACTCCTGCTCCTATTTCTTATGTTCTTATGTTATGTTCTTATGTTCTCCTGTTAACCCTTCACTCTCCAGTGATTACTGTGGTAAATTCAGAGTTTGAAATGGTCATTACCAACTACATCCAACAATGAGTTAGAGAAGCTTTTTCTCTTCATTCTTATTTAATTTATTTAAAAAAAAACAACCAGAACATGGACCTTCTTGATTGACTAACCATATTGAAACTTTTGAGATGGTAACAGAGAGAGTAGAAAATGGAATGCAGTAGATGTAATATATCTGGATTTTCCAAAGACCTTGGATAAGGTGCCTTATCATAGACTAATGAATAAGAACAGGGAATGTGGAGGCTGGGGGCATGGAGTGCTAAATGGCTTCAAGGCAGAAAGTAGAGAGTGGGAGTAAAGGGTAGTTATTCAGAGTGGCAGCAGGTGGGAAGTGATGTTGCACAAGGATCAGTGCTGAACCCACTCCAGTTTACAATATATATTAATGATTTGTTTCTGAAAATCAAAACCACAATTTTTTAATTTGTGGATGGCATCAAATTGGGGACTTGGTCATACTGAGAGGGGGTGGAAACAAATTTCAGGACATTAACATACTTATCGAATGGGCAAATAACTGGCAAAAGAATTTCAATGTTGAGGTAGAACATTTTGATAAGAAAAATATTATTTACTCCTTGGAAGGTATAAGCCTAGTTGCGATAGAGGAAGATCTCAGGATACAAATATACTAATCACTAAAAATTGTGCCATAGGTTAAGCAAGACCATGAAACAGCAAACAAAGCACTAGGCTTCACGTTTAGAGGGAATAGTGAATTCATGCTAAACTTTGATTAGATCACATTCAGAGTACCGCGTACACTTCTGGTTGCCATTTTATAAAAAGGGTGTTGCGGCACTGGAGAGGGTACAGAGAAGATTTATGATGATGGTACCGGAAATAGATGGGTACACACACCGGGAAAGAGTGACTGGCCGCTCTCTTAACACTTGAAAAAAGAAATCTGAGGAGTGGCCTAATAGCAGTCTTTAAAACTTAAAAAACTTCAGCAGCCGCCAAGGTCGCTCTGAATGTTTACACTTCTACCTTGTCCCAAGGGTCAGTGGCATAGCTGGGTGGCATTCCCCAGTCTGCAGCTCATCACAGCATCAGGCAGGACTCCTATTCCAGAGGCTGGGGGAATGCTTCCAGTTTCAAAGCCATTAGTCAGGAAAGCCACAGAGGCTTTTGGGGTTTGTGAATCGATGATTTCCCTCAGGTCCAGGGTGGGGTTTTCAGGCACCAACAGACCAGCTGCCTGATTCCTGAACAGGAAATGCTTCCAATTGTTGCAGCTGACCTGTGACCACAGGAAGTGAAACACTTGGTGGCCGCCATGATTCTATCATTGTTTGGGAGTTACTGCATCTCCTCAGGCTGACATCCAGACTCCGTGGGGATTACTGAGGGAGGAGGGATTATCCTCTGAGGACAGGGCTCCTGATGGCATGAGGTACCCAGATACAGAAGCAGAGAGACACTTCAAATAAAGCCATCTACTAACGGAAACAGCTCAAAAAAACCATCGGTACCTGAAGATATGTTTCTGTTGCCAGTCAGAGTATCTTGTCTTGTGGTCATGTGCTGCACACATGCATTACAGAAAGAGGACTAGAACGAGTCAAAGAGGAAGAGCAGGAGGATAATGGGGCCACTCCAGAGGAACCTAGTGCCCATCCACTGGGGGGAGACAACTGGAGCTGTCCCAGGCCTTACGGGTGATCAGCAGGACTGCATGGCCTTGAGGGTCACACTGACTCAGCAACACTTCACCTGAATGGCTCTCGCCCGATGATGGACTATTCTGTAACACATCAGAGAGAGAAATTATCCAGCAAGCACCCAAAATAAATCATCCCACTGCCAACCAAATTCATCGGGAGTGTGGTCCCATTGCCCCACAGAATATGTATCTAAACCAAGTCAAGACTCTTCCCCACTTAACCCTCATCTCACTTTTGATATCAAACCTCAGTAACACAATGACCCCGATAATTTCATAATCAATTAGAATTCCTATGGGAGACATCAATAATGAGAAAAATATAGAAAATATCACTGTGACTGTGGGATATCTTGTGTTCATGCCTGCTTCCATGAGATCCCCCCTATCGCTGAGTATGGGGTGGAGGCAGGCAACTCCATTCAATCCGCAGCCGGCTGGAATGCTTTTCGTTCCCTGTCTCGGAGGTGGCGGTGGGGATTCCCTCCACAGACTCCCACCTCCGTCATGACTGGGACAGTGTCTGTCACAGGGCTTTGCAACATGGGTGGGTCCTGAATTGGAAGGACTGAGATTGCAAGAGATGAGACCGGTTCCCTCTGAGGGATGACCCACTGGCCTCAGTGCCTCAGCCCTTGCATGGTGCTCCAGCATGCAGGACAAGGCCAGTGGTTGGGGTCCAGCTGGTATCCCCTCCAAGCAACATTCAGAGGCCCATGCTAGTCAGTCTCACTTGTTCAGAGTATGTCTCCCACTGTGCCCACATCCACGCAGAATGTTGGGCTCTCCAAGAGGTTGGCTACTTTCTCAAAGGAGGAGCTTTTGTTCAAATCTCTGTACGTAGAACATCTGCTGCATTGGCTCATAGAATTTATAATGCAGAAAAAGGCCATTTGGCTCACCAAGTCTGCACCAACCATAATCCCAACCAGGCCCTAACTCCATAAACCCATACATTATTCTATCAAGTCTCCACAACACTTAAGGGACAATTTAGCACGGACAATGCACCTAACCTACACGCCTTTGTACTGCAGGAGGAAACCGGAGCACCCAGAGGAAACCCACACAGACATGAGGAGAATGTGCAAACTCCACACAGACAGTCACCCAAGGCCAGAAAGTGAACCCACATCCCTGGCATGTGTGCCAGCTCCTCTCTTGTCTGCTGATTGTTCCTCAAGGACCAAGATATTTGGGTACTCATCCATCTGGGATGCTTCAGGGAAATCCTCCCTGTGAGTGACACCTGAGGCCCAACATCCTAACCCTATGGAGCAGATCTGGGACTACCCTCCATCCTCGGAGGGGGACTGCACAGAGCTGGCTCTGTCTCACTCTTCTCCTCCTGATTACTCTGTGCTCCCCATTCGACACTGGATGGTGACCCCACTGAGGTGAGTGTGTCTGTGCTGGTACTTGGTTCAGAGGAGTGATAGTACATCCTTTATGGAGTCTCACCCCCACTGAGGGGACGGGCGATGAAAGCACAGGTACACTCAGCTCTCCTTTCGCTACAGGCACTGTGGAAACACAAGAAGGTGGCGATGAGAACTCAGGCTATTCAGCAGGTGCCAGAGAGGAACCAACCCAATGGATGGCAGCGATCAAAGACAGTAAGAAATCTCACAACACCAGGTTAAAGTCCAACAGGTTTATTTGGTAACACAATTACAAGCTTTCAGAGCACTGCCCCTTCATCAGGTGAGTGGGAGTTTTATTCACAAACAGGGTATATAAGGATATAAACTTTATATGTGTCTTTATAAACCCTATTTGTGAATAGCTCCCCCACTGACCTGATGAAGGGGCAGTGCTCCGAAAGCTTGTACTTGTGCTACCAAATAAACCTGTTGGACTTTAACCTGGTGTTGTCAGACTTCTTACTGTGTTTACCCCAGTCCATCTCCACATCGCAGCGATCAAAGACCACAGCATGTATCAGACAGGCATCTCCTCCTCGCCCTTCACCTGAAGCTGGAGCCATCAAACGATTTTTCTTTACTGTTACTGGTCTCGCCATGGCAACAGCTCAGAATTTCCAGCTCTGTGTCTCCCCTTGGTGTTGGATTGTTCACTGTGCTTTCCCTATGTTGGAGTAACCTCTCCTCCCTCACCTATTCTCACATCACATTAATATGCATTGATGTGGGGGGGGAGCTGGGCGATAGTGGGGAGGGGGGGGTGGAGGTGGTGGAGCTGGGTGATGGTGAGGGGGGGGAGCTGGGTGATGGTGAGGGGGTGGAGCTGGGTGATGGTGAGGGGGGGGAGCTGGGTGATGGTGAGGGGGGGGAGCTGGGTGATGGTGAGGGGGGGAGCTGGGTGATGGTGGGGGGGGGAGGAGCGGGATGACAGTGAGGGGGAGGAGCTGGGTGATGGTGGGGAGGGGGGTGGAGGGGGAGGAGCTGGGTGATGGTGAGGGGGGGAGCTGGGTGATGGTGAGGGGGGGGAGCTGGGTGATGGTGAGGGGGGGGAGCTGGGTGATGGTGAGGGGGGGAGCTGGGTGATGGTGAGGGGGGGGAGCTGGGTGATGGTGAGGGGGGGGAGCTGGGTGATGGTGGGGGGGGGGAGCTGGGTGATGGTGAGTGGGGGGAGCTGGGTGATGGTGGGGGGGGGAGGAGCGGGATGACGGTGAGGGGGAGGAGCTGGGTGATGGTGGGGAGGGGGGGTGGAGGGGGAGGAGCTGGGTGATGGTGGGTGGGGGGGGTGGAGGGGGTGGAGCTGGGTGATGGTGGGGAGTGGGGGGAGCTGGGTGATGGTGGGGAGGGGGGGTGGAGGGGGAGGAGCTGGGTGATGGTGGGTGGGGGGGTGGAGGGGGGGGGAGCTGGGTGATGGTGGGTGGGGGGGGTGGAGGGGGGGGAGCTGGGTGATGGTGGGGAGGGGGGGGAGCTGGGTGATGGTGGGGAGGGGGGGTGGAGGGGGGGGAGCTGGGTGATGGTGGGGAGGGGGGGGGAGCTGGGTGATGGTGGGGAGGGGGGGTGGAGGGGGGGGAGCTGGGTGATGGTGGGGAGGGGGGGGTGGAGGGGGGGGAGGAGCTGGGTGATGGTGGGTGGGGGGGGTGGAGGGGGGGAGCTGGGTGATGGTGGGGAGGGGGGGGAGCTGGGTGATGGTGGGGAGGGGGGGGGAGGGGGAGGAGCTGGGTGATGGTGGGGAGGGGGGGGTGGAGGGGGGGGAGGAGCTGGGTGATGGTGGGTGATGGTGGGGAGGGGGGGGAGGAGCTGGGTGATGGTGGGTGATGGTGGGGAGGGGGGGGAGGAGCTGGGTGATGGTGGGTGATGGTGGGGAGGGGGGGAGGGGGAGGAGCTGGGTGATGGTGGGTGATGGTGGGGAGGGGGGGAGGGGGAGGAGCTGGGTGATGGTGAGGGGGGGAGCTGGGTGATGGTGAGGGGGGGAGCTGGGTGATGGTGGGGAGGGGGGGAGCTGGGTGATGGTGGGTGATGGTGGGGAGGGGGGGGAGGAGCTGGGTGATGGTGGGTGGGGGGGTGGGAAGAGCCAGGCAATGATGATGTGGTGGTCTCCAGTCTCACTGGTTGGCTGTTCACCCTCAGGGAGCCCCCAGCAGCACCACGCGCCCTCCCATTGACCCCGCCTCTGTCAGGCGGTGAGATTGGCTCGGGCAGTGATTTGACATGCTAATTCCCAAACTTCCTCCCAGCCTTGCCTCCCCAGTCCTGAGGAGTGGAGAAGACTCCGCTTGTGATGCCTCCTCCTCTGTCTCCCTTGAACCGAATACACTTCTGGACGTGGAAAAGTATAAAAAATAATCAGAATAGTCAATATTCTCATTCAACCAAATGTAGACAAATACTCACACACGCACACCCCCATGCACACAGCTACAAGCAAATACCAGAGCCATCTACAAATACACATAAAGACATCCAGATTCACACTTGTACACATACATATAGATATCATAGCCATCCACAAATGTACATACAGATATACAAATTCAAACTCTTACACAGACATACACACACATACACACACATGCACACACATACATGTAGATATCATAGCCATCCACAAATGTACATACAGATATACAAATTCAAACTCTTACACAGACATACACACACATACACACACATGCACACACATACATGTAGATATCATAGCCATCCACAAATGTACATACAGATATACAAATTCAAACTCTTACACAGACATACACACACATACACACACATGCACACACATACATGTAGATATCATAGCCATCCACAAATGTACATACAGATATACAAATTCAAACTCTTACACAGACATACACACACATACACACACATGCACACACATACATGTAGATATCATAGCCATCCACACATGTACATATAGACATCCAGATTCACACATACACACACACACGCACACATAGACACACACACACATACACACGCACACATACACACACGCACACACACACACACATACACACACACACACACACACACGCACACATACATGTAGATACCATAGCCATCCACAAACGTACATACAGACATCCAGATTCTCTCAGACACACACACCATGTATAAAATGCGAACCAAACTGAACTGGTTTCTCGGAGTTGAGGCCAGTTGAGTGTATTTGTTACGGGTGTAATTTACGGTGCAGGACAGTCAGGCAGTCTCGAGTGATTGACCTCATGGCTGGAACATGAAGATTAGAACTGAGCGGCTCCTTTCAGTAGCGGTTAGCGGCGCAGTCAGTAACACTAAAGAGCAGCTGTCCTGCTCATCTCCACAGCTCAGCTACTCACAACACTCACTGACTATGTTTGAGGATGTATGTGATCTATCTTCCATTTGAAACCACATGATTAACTGGCGGGACATTTAAAACCCAGCTTTAATGTTAATTCATCGGATAGAAAGTGCTTCCAAGTGAAGATGTGCACTTTAACTCTTAAACAAATACCCTTCAAAAGCTCAAATTTCCATTGTGGTAAAGAGTTTTGAAAATAAAGACTTGCATTTATATAGCACCTCAGAACATTCTAAAGCATTTTACAGCCAACATGCAGCTTTCTGAGGCTTTTGTCACCGTTCCAATGACTGGAAATATAGCAGCTCAACTATACCCTGCAAACACCCAAAAATACCAATCACTAGAACATAGAACACCACAGCGCAGTACAGGTCCTTTGGCCCTCGATGTTGCGCCGACCAGTGGAACCAATCTAATGACCCTCTAACCTAAACTATTCCAATCTTATCCATATGCCTATCCACTGACCATTTGAACACCCTTAAAGTTGGCGAGTCCACAACTGCTGCAAGCAGGGAGATTCCACACCCTTACTACCCTCTGAGTAAAGAACCTACCTCTGACATCCGTCCTATATTTATCACCTCTCAATTTAAAGCTATGTCCCCTCATGTTAGACATCACCATCTGAGGAAAAAGGCTCTCACTGTCCACCCTATCTAACCCTCTGATCATCTTGTATGCCTCAACTAAGTCACCTCTTAACCTTCTTCTTACTAGGCAGTGTCCTGTGGATAATTAATGGTCAGGACAAACCCTCTTAATCTTTGAAATAGTGCCGTGGAATTTTTTATGTCTATCATCAGGACATGCAGGGCCTGGGCTTATTTCTCATTCTGAAAGATGGCAGCTCTGAGAGTGCGGTACTCCCTCAGTATCGCAATGGAGCATCCGCTCAGATTTCCTGGACAGGTCTCCAGAGTGAGGCTTGAACACACGATCTTCTGACTCCAGACACCGTGATGGGCAAGATGGGTGGACAGGGCAATGGAGTTTTCTGCTGCCTTTGTTGGCCTTCAGGCCCTTGATTTCAGGCTGAAATTTGCTTTCTAAAGCTAGCGGACAAAACTTTCACTGGTTAAACCACTGCTCAGAAGAAATCATGAGAAATTCACCATTTTGTTATTGTCCTGACCAATCACCTTGGGTGGCACGGTGGCACTGCTGCATCCCAGTGCCAGGGATCCGAGTTCGAATCCCAGCTTGGGTCACTGTCGGTGTGGAGTTTGCATGTTCTCCCCGTGTCTGTGTGGGTTTCCTCTGGTTTCCTCCCACAGTCTGAAAGACGTGCTGATTAGTCACATTGACCCAAACAGGCGCCGGAGCGTAGCGACTCGGAGAATTTCACAGTAACTTCATTGCAGTGTTAATTTAAGCCTTACTCGTGACCATCTTTTAAAAAAAACTTTTGTTTGGGGAGAAGTGAATCTGAAGATTGGATTCATTACTCACAGTTACTCCCAGTGAGTTAGTGTTATAAAGGAAAGCCAAGCTAGCGACATCGAAACACAACATGTGGGAAATGGGACAAATGCCATTTGTCAAACTACTTTTAAGCAATGTGTAAAGGACTATTTCAGAAGCGCTGGTACAGAAAGTGGAGTCATATATTCTACAGACAACCCAAAAGCTTTACAAACTCTTAACAACTAACCTGAATACCCCAACACTCTGAACTCCTAATCTTAATTCTAACCAAAGCAGTGAACTTTAACCACCTGTTGTAACACTAACACCCTAACCTCAGCACAAACTCGAGACTTAATCCTAAACCAGTGGTGGGCAACCTACAGCCATTCTACATCCTGAGTGTGGCCCACCAGTCACTGCCCATGCACAGGGCTGCCACGTTCTGCTGATTTCCAGCGTGTAGATTTTTTCTCCTACTGGTGTGACTGAAGTGATTCACATGTAAAGCGAGGGTGAGTGAAGTGAGGCGCGTGCTGATTGCTCACAACACTGACTGTGAGAGCCGTGCACTCCCTCTGTCTCCAATGTGTTAACATATCTTTTGTTTTTGCAGTTGATGACAGTTCTATTAATATATAAATAAGTAAGCATTTTCTATACTTTGCTGTAGAATATTTGGGCCGTATTAAATGTATTTAATCTTGTTCATGGGGTTGTGGCTAGTGAACAAGCCCAATTTCAGTCTTGCTGCCCACTGAGATGAAGGAGGGATCACGCACGTGGCTCATTCATTAGCCTAAAGCTCGCTTCCCTAAACCCTCAATCACACTGTGTTAAAAGCTACACCATTTCATCTAAGTGAGCCAACTAATAGAGGGAATAGTCACCCTATGGTCTTGTTTCCAACTGAGCCCAGGTATCAAAGCTAGGACATTGTGTTAATCTCTGAAGACCCCCTAGTCTCCATGTCCAAGCACTAACTGGGATGATAATGTGCCTTTAAGAAATATATTTATGTCATGTTTCTTGTAAGAGGCAGTGTTTTGTTGAAAGGGATCAATTTGCCAGTAAGAAGATGCAGCTCCATGCTGAGACTGCAGGATAATAACTCATTTTCGTTAATGGTGTGTTTGGCTAAACAGAGTTAATGCATTTGTGTTTACTTGTTTTATTTCCCGTGGTGTTTCAGAGTAGAGTTTTGAAAAGGTTGATTGACAGAGTCATGTGCTTAATGGGAGGGAATTAGCTTGCAAGGGAAAACACAGTTCCTCTTTCATTCTTTTCATCCTGAAAGAAACAAGATGTGTGTTTCTCTCTCTGGAGGTCATCTTGAAGCTCCAGGGCTGCAACCTAAGTGCAAGCATGTAAATCTGTATTTTGCTAACTGATTCTGAAGACAGGGTTAAATCGGTAGGAGGAATATTGCTTGAATTGGAACTCATAGAGATAGGTTAGCAATTAAGAATTGCCTCTTGTCATGTTTAGGTATTATTCAGTTGTTAAATGTTGAGCTAATTCATTTGTTATAGTTAAACTATGTTGTTAAGTGTAGCTTGTTTTGATAAAAGCCTTCCAGTTTGTCAGTAGAATCACACCTGCAGTGAAAATCATATCCTTACACTAATATCAAAATAGCAAATAGTTGGAGATTGGTTTGACTTCACAATATACCTTGGGGTTTCTGATCTGGCACCCTAACAAACCTCATCCCTGCTGCTTAGTTGAGGGGCCATAGGTTCAAGGTGAAGGGCAGGAGGTTTAGGGGGAATTGAGGAAAAGATTTTTTACCCAGAGTGTGGTGATGGTTTGGAATGCGCTGCCTGGGAGGCGGGATGCCTTACATCCTTTAAAAAGTATCTGGATGAGAACTTGGCAAGCTATAACATTCAGGACTATGGACCTAGTGCTGGTAAATGGGATTAGGTGTTTCCCGTTAGTCGGTGCAGACTTGATGGGTCGAAGGGCCTCCTCTGCACTGTATAATTCCATGATTCTATGATTGTCTACCGCTGGCATAAATTGGAAATTTGACCACGTAGTGCCCATTACATTCCAGCCTTCAAAACAATCTGAAAACGCTGGGGGCTGGGCACCCAAACACTTGATTTGCATTGCCCAAAGGCAAGAGTCCAGAGTGGCAGTGTGGGCCTGTAAAGGAATCATTCCATTATCGCATTCACAGCGTGCACTCTGGGATGTTCGTCAACATTGATACGTTCATCAAAACAAATACCGGAGCTTCAAGGGTTAAATCATGAGGGCTGCTTGTATAAACGTGGCTTGTTTTCCCCTTGAGCTGAGGAGGCTGGGAAAGTACATGAACGAGGTGTTTAAAATTACAAAAGGATTTGATGGGATCAATACTGAGAAGCTACTTCCTTTGATCCTAAACAAATGTGCAAAATCTTAGATACAGCGCTAACACCGCAGCACAGTGGTTAGCAGTGCTGCCTTACAGCTCCAGGGACACGGGTTCGAATCCCAGTTGGGTCACTGTCTGTGTGGAGTTTGCACATCCTCACTGTGCCTGCGTGGGTTTGCTCCGGTTTCCTCCCGCAGTCCAAAGATGTGCGGGTTAGGTTGATTGGCCATGCTAGATTACCCTTTACTGTCCCGGGATGCGTAGGTTAGAGGATTAGCAGGGTTAATATGTAGGGTTACAAGGATAGGGCCTAGGTGGGATTGTAGTTGGTGCAAATTTGATGACCCAAATGGCCTCCTTCTGCACCGTAAGGATTCTATGATTCAGGAATGAAATCAGGGCACACCTCTTCACATTAAGGCTAGTGGAAATCTGGAATGTTCTCCATGAAAAAAGCCATTGACCTTTGGGTGGGATTTTCCAGTCCTGGGGTGAGCGTAGCTGGAAAATCCTGCCCCTACTATCTGCCTGGGCTTGCACACGAAGGGACCGGGGAGAGGTCGGTGGGTTTCTGGAGTCTGTGGAACTGTGCTCACTTCCTTCAGGAGAGGACAGGGCAGAGAATTAAAAACAGAATCTTAATCCTACAGACAACCTCCGAATCCTTATCCATCCCCTGTATTTCTATCACCCTCCCTACACCACTGCACCTGCACATCACCAATACAGAGGCAAACAAGCCATTTACAAAGAAAATCTAATGAAAAGCCATTGCCAGCCAACTGGAGAACAGGGACCACACTCAGATAAAAGGTCAGAGGGCAGATTAATGTAACCTCCCCACTTAACATTCAGGCACATGCTGACAATTTTATTGTGTCACACTTATGCACATTGATGCTTTATTTGTAGCCTATAACCTCTTGACACATCACTAATCCCTCAAGGCTGTCTGTATGTTGCACGATCCAGTGTGTGCTTAAAATGGTGGCAATCTAATCGACTTCTCTACTTCATCCCAGTTATTGCAAAATCCACTGATGGAGAATTAACATTATTTAAGTATTAGCGTTGGCCATCTTGCCACAACATGGGTGATACAGTCGTGTTGAGATGGTCGGGTACACAGTTGGCACAGCCGGATGTTGTGATACAGTCGTGTTGAGATGGTCAGGTACACAGTTGGCACAGCTGGATGTTGTGCTACAGTCGTGTTGAGATGGTCGGGTACACTGTTGGCACAGCTGGATGTTGTGCTACAGTCGTGTTGAGATGGTCAGGTACACAGTTGGCACAGCCGGATGTTGTGATACAGTCGTGTTGAGATGGTCGGGTACACAGTTGGCACAGCCGGATGTTGTGATACAGTCGTGTTGAGATGGTCGGGTACACAGTTGGCACAGCCGGATGTTGTGATACAGTCGTGTTGAGATGGTCGGGTACACAGTTGGCACAGCCGGATGTTGTGATACAGTCGTGTTGAGATGGTCAGGTACACAGTTGGCACAGCTGGATGTTGTGCTACAGTCGTGTTGAGATGGTCGGGTACACAGTTGGCACAGCCGGATGTTGTGATACAGTCGTGTTGAGATGGTCGGGTACACAGTTGGCACAGCTGGATGTTGTGATACAGTCGTGTTGAGATGGTCGGATACACAGTTGGCACAGCTGGATGTTGTGATACTGTCGTGTTGAGATGGTCGGGTATCTCAATGTGGCTGTACCACCACAATAACTCTGCCTGGGAATACCAACTCTCTTGGGATATATTCTGGGAAGTTTCATCACTTGATCTCCACTTGCCCCCTCACCCACACTCCTGGCATGATCTGTCCGACACATCCACACTTTTTGTTCATTTGCCTTTGCATGTCCATTGGGGAAAGGCGAATGAATGTTTGTGAACACTGCTAAGGGGATTTCCATGCAGAATATTCAATACAAAATGCAGTTGTGACAACTCTTGTGTTGGCGCCATTGAAGAGGATCTTCAGATTGTTGCTTCCTTCATAATGTTATATGGCACTAAGCGTCGGCCACAAGTCCTTGAATTGGGAATTCTGCGTTGTGTGATTGAATCTTGAGTGTTTCTTGGTCAAACAACTGTCTCCCCACTTCCAATACAATGGTCAGAGAAAGTGTGATTTTTGTTTAACTCTCATGTTTCTCTGTAGCTGGAGATTAAACTTGGAATCCAGGACAATCCTGAAGGATAGGTAATCTTAAATTATAAACAATACGCAGTAGTAGCCTCCGACTTTAAGAATTAACATCCCGATAGAACAAAGACATCACATCACCACATCAAATTAAAGAGCATGGTGGTTAGCAGTGCTGCCAGGGACTTGGGTTCGATTCCCGGCTTAGATGACTGTCTGTGTGGAGTTTGCACATTCTCCTCGTGTCTGCGTGGGTTTCCTCCCACAGTCCGAAAAACGCACTGGTTAGGTGCATTGGCCAGGCTAAATTCTCCCTCGGTGTACCCGAACAGGCGCTGGAACAGTAACTTCATTCCAGTGTTAATGTAAACCTACTTGTGACATTTTTAAAAAGTTACCTCAACAATTCAACCTCAACAGGGCTTTGGGCTGGCGATAAAACAGGGCACAGGTGACTGAGCCCCACACAAGTTCAGAAGCCCCGTGATGTGATTCACAAAAGCAATAAGATGCTGAGAAATCCTCTAATTATTTCAATACAGGGGATAAGGAGAGAAGTTGTTACTAGACAGTAAAGATTAAGTTTTGGGGATAATAAAACCAGCAGCGAGTGAGAACCAAGGCGGCCAATTTTGCGCCTGACAGCATTAGGTGGTTTAATTTTCACTAAAGCAATGAATCTAATCAGAAGTGCCCTAATTATTCCAATTCGTGGGATGAAAAGAGATTGACTTGAAACAGTATGGTAAAGAGATGTGGGGATAGCAGTTTGATTCTTCATCCGGTAGATACCACTCTGAAGTATTTAAAAGAGCACATAATAAAGCAAAGGTCAAATGACTCAAGGTGGGGCTTATTAACATTACCTAACCTCCAAGGCCTCGCTGATTTTATCTGCTGGTGTACACAGTTCCCCCATCCCCCGGCCACATGCCATCAATTTAGATTTAGCCGCTCGCCTTTTCAAAGAGGCAGAGACCAAAAGGGTTTCCTCTCCGTTCCTCGTGACACGCCAACCTTAAGCGAAAAGGGCAAACTCTGCCCTTCTGCTCTGAACAGAGTCCGACTCCAGATGAATGTGGCCTGCTCCAAATAAAATTCCAATGGTCCAAATCCTCTTTCCCAGTCCCTCCAGAGATTCCGGTTTCGACGGCTGAACTCCTTTCCCACTCACCTCCACGGTGTAGGTTTTGTAATCATTTAAAATGCTTCCCCCCCCACCGCCACCCCACCCCTCCTTGTTGGGCTGAATCTCCCTTCTTATTTTCGTCTGCTGTACAAAATCTCACCAGAGCAAAAGCTTTTTCCAGATCTTATTCTGCAGGATATCCTCTCCTATCCATAAAAACATCCATTAAAAAAAAAACCCCCCTAGCTCTGAGCAAGAGCAGAGTGTGAGACAGTCTCGCAGCGTACCAACAGCTTCCAGTGTATTTTGTTTGAAAATACATGTTTGCACTCCTGTTTTAAGAATTGCTAAAAGAGTCAATGAATGACTAGAGCCAGGGACAAAAGATTTATTGTTTCCTGAAGTTGAGAGGAATCCTGATTGAAGTACAACATTTGCTGGCAGCCCTGCTGTGGGTCTGACTGCCCCGACAGACATTTGTTGGTGATTAGCTGCTTCTGTACAGGAGGCTGTTCAATTCACATGCTGCACTCTCCTGGTAGCATTCCTCTTTCCAACAGCAGTGTTTCCTCATTCCTTTCCTGCCCCCACCACCCCCATCTCCAACATCATCCCTCTGAGGTGTGCCTTATGTGTAGCCCACACACACTGATCGATACACAGGCACACACAAAGACACACACATACACTCACACACACTCACACACTGATCGATACACAGGCACACACAAAGACACACACATACACTCACACACACTCACACACTGATCGATACACAGGCACACACAAAGACACACACATACACTCACACACTGATCGATACACAGGCACACACAAAGACACACACATACACTCACACACACTCACACACTGATCGATACACAGGCACACACAAAGACACACACACATACTCACATACACGTACACTCACACACACACACACATACACACTCACACACTGATCGATACACAGGCACACACAGACACACACATACACTCACACACACTCACACACTGATCGATACACAGGCACACACAAAGACACACACATACACTCACACACACTCACACACTGATCGATACACAGGCACACACAAAGACACACACACATACTCACATACGCATACACACACACACACACACACTCACACACTGATCGATACACACAAAGACTCACACATGCACTCACACACATACACACTCACACACTGATCGATACACACAAAGACTCACACATACACTCACACACATACACACTCACACACTGATCGATACACACAAAGACTCACACATACACTCACACACACACACATACACTCATACATACACACATACACTCACACACAGATTGATACACAGGCACAAAGAAAGGCACACACATAGACACACACACATACACTCACACACAGATTGATACACAGGCACACACAAAGACATACACACATACACACACACACACATACATTCACACACACTCAGACATAGATCGATATACAGTCACACAAAGACACACACATACATTCACACACACAAATGGATACACAGTCACACACAAACACACCCATACGCACACATGCATACAGACACACAAACACACACTCGTACACAGATCGATACACGGATACATATACTGGCACAACACACACACACACACACGCTCACACACAGGTCGATACATAGGCGCACACACTGGAACGCACACAAACAGATTGATACACAGGCACACACAAAGACACAAAGACTTACACTCACACACAGATCAATACATAGTCACACACACTGGCACACACACAAACACACACATGCACACAGACGCAAACACACAGATTGATACACACACACAGATTGATACACAGGCACATAGACTGGCATCACACACACAAACACACACAAACACATGCACACACGCTCACAACACACACACTGATCGATACACAAGCACAGACTGGAACACACACAAACAGATCGATACACAGGCACATACAAAGACACACACACAGATGCACACATACACACACACACTGACATACAAATGAACACAGACACATACACACTGCCACTCACAAAGGCACAGATGCACATACACACATTTACAGATACAAAGAAGACAGACAGACACACACATGCACACACACAAAGGGACACACACAGACAAAAACACATGTAACAGGCATACAAACATACACAGGCACACACCTGCATGAGTTTTTATTGAGCTCTCAAAACTGGGAGAAGGGAGTCCTCACACTATGCTCTCCAGCCATGTGGTAACGGGAGATTCTGGCTTGTTCTCCGGGCTGGCAGTGGATTTTCTGGTCGGCAGCCTGTGGTACCAGCCATGGCCTTGTGTTCATGGAGTAAGCTGGTGTTTCTGCTCTTGGTCAATAGCCTGAGATTCCCTCCCATCCCCAACATGCAGAGTGAGGGCCAGCATCGACTTGACTCTGATATCCTCACTGTCAAAGAATCTGGTCACACTCACTGCTTAGACTCACATCAGTGGGTGAGTGCACTGGAGGCACCAGGTTTCCTGGTTCAGTCTAAGGAGAAGCAAAACTGATTGTAAACTGCACAGTCCAGTGGCTATATGGCATGTCTAGAATAAAGCAATCTGTTCGATTAGTATCACATTTCACCAACATTCAATCTCTCCACAATGTTTTCACAGTAGCAGCAGTTGTGTACCATCTACGAGGTACTGGTTCCTTTGACAGCATCTTCCAAACCCACGGCCATTTCCACCAAGAAGGACAAGGGCAGCAGATACCCAGGAACATCAGCTTCTGTAAGCTTCTGTCCAAGTCACAGTCCCATCCTGACTTGGGAATGTATCACTGTTTCTTCACTGTCGCTGGGTCAAAATCTTGAAACTCCCTCCCTCACAGCAACGTGGATGTATCTACACCACAGGGACTGCAGCAGTTCAAGAAGGTTGCTCACTACCATCTTCCAGAGGTCAAGTAGGGATGGGCAATAAATGCTGGCCAAGCAGATGTCACAGTGTTTTTGTTCCCCCCACTGCTGCTTGCCACCCACCCCCCCCCCCAACACCTGGGCCTTCAGACAGATTCAGTAAGAAGTCTCACAACACCAGGTTAAAGTCCAACCAGTTTATTTACTTATTACTCCGGCTAGATTCCCAGAGACAAGCCTTACCCCCAACAGCCATGACCAGTCTTACCTGTGGGGAACCTATACAGAGCTGCAGATGAGATATCCAACAGTTCCCATTGACCAACTCAAATAACCATCAAGTGAGCTACGGATTTCTGAAGATTCAATTCAGATGCCGTGACCAATCTGGTCAGCGCGCCCTACAAAGACCTCGTGTGGTAAGGTGGTCTGCTGTGCCCAAACACCGTAGGGCAAAGGTGGGTAGTGAACAATGAGGGCACCATGATGCCCACTATGATGAGGAGGGTGTGGGGGAGGCTACTGGCCAGGCAATGATGCAAGGTCAGGGATCCCCTGGACAACAGGCAAGGTAAAACAAGGTACACACACAGAGGAAACTTGGGACACCCTAATGCAAAGCCATTTCCTGTGAACTTTACACCCCTTCAGAAAGATTGCAATAACTGATCAGGTTCACTGTCATCATCTTCATTCTGTATTCCATTGGCCAGTGCTCAGGGTGGCAAGGCTGAGGAGATCAGCAAATCATGGCTTACTCCACCACCGCAAGCATTTTTTAAGGTTTATTTATTAGTGTCACAAGTAGGCTTACGTTAACACTGCGATGGAGTTACAGTGGCACCACTCTGCCTATCTCCGCCGCCACTTGCCGTCTCCTCCTCAAGCACCAAAGTAAAAGTCTTTGTCCTCCCACGAATGCCACCTGAGTACAGTTACCCTCCACGGGCTTTGTGTGTGGGGTTGGCAAGGTAGACGGGGTGCCTCTCACTGAGATGCAGCCATGTCTCTGACAGGATCTGCTGTTTCCTGACACCAGCACACCATCCCCTCCCACCCCCCCCTCCCCCGAACCCTACCACCCCCTCGCTACAGACTGGGTGGTCACTCCCTCTGCACTGAATGCACCCCCCCACTGTATTTACACGTGAGAGTGGTCAAAGGGAAAGGAGGGGGTGCTCTGGTTTCCTCCTACAGTCTGAAAGACGCGCTGGTTAGGTGCATTGGCCATGCTAAATTCTCCCTCAGTGTACCCAAACAGGCACCGGAGCGTGGCGACTAGGGGATTTTCATTGTAACTTGATTGCAGTGTTAATGTAAGCCTACTTGTGACATTAATAAATAAACTAAACTAATAACACATAGCTCTGTGAATAACAGACTCTGTACATATTCAATAAAATACAGCTCAGTGCATAACAGATCCCCACTATTTTCTAATACAATAACACAGAACAGTATCATGAGTAATAAATCCTGTCGATATTGTAATGACCACAGTAAACGTGATTTGTAGAGCAAACCAGAGCCCACAGGGGACCCATCTTACTGACTTTTGTATTTTGTAAAACCAGAAGGAAAAGTTACTGATCCCAAAAGCAGAGAGCTCCATTAACACATTGCGGATTTTAAAAATTGAAAGATTTATTAACGAGAAAAAAACATAAGCATATAAGTTGCAAATAACCCCCCAAAAAATCCATTTGGTCAGAACACACAAGTAACCTGTCTTCTTGGCAACAACTCCCTCATAGATTTTTAACTATAAATATCCAGTAATATTACCTAAGGCAAAAAGCTGCTGGCACTTTAGAAAATAACTCAGTGAAACAACTTTCCTTAAATATCCTTAAAATTCCATCATCTCAAACACATCAGGTGTGATTTTCCAGCCACGCCCACCCCAATGTCGGAAAATCCCACTACAATTCCCGTGGCAGGCGGGACCCAAAGTATAAACATCTTTAAACACCCTCCACTTTTGGGTCAATAAAGTGGAATATAGCTTCCCCAGTTTACTGATGAAACCTTTGTAAGTTGTAAAGTTTGTTGTCACTTTGGAATTTCCCTTTGAAATTTGACAGCGGCATAACCAATTCCATAATACAAATTTTAAACCTAACAAATGTACTTGTAAGTCCAACCTCACCATAACCTCTCATTACAAATGCATGACTCTAACACCTTTATCCCTTATATCTCTCAGATCTCCCAGACCAGCTGTCTCTGTTAACCTTCTCCCAGTTTAATTAATCATGGACACACACATTCACACTGCCTTCTTTAGACAATACCATCATATTAACAAAAAATATTTGTAATAAATCATTGATTATCACAATATATCAAACAGAACAATGCACAATAGTTTTTTTTGCATATTACATAATACATAGCACAGCACAGTAAATGTTACACTCTGCGTATAGTATGTCATAAGAAATGAGGGTGTGAATTAAACAACCTGTGCATATAGAAATACTATACCCAGAACAGCAATTAACAAACCTGCTGTGTATAATATAACAAAACAGTACAGTGAGTAGTATCTGATATAATAACACAGCGCAGTAATAGCAAATAGTATGTAATATGTTATAACACAGCAGAGAATAAGAACACAGTGCAATGGATAACACACCCTATGCATGTTAATTTCATTTAATTCATATAAAAGGTGGGTATTAATTGGGGATGCACTTATGCTCTCATAACTAGGAATAGACTGAAATGTTGTTTGTTGGGTTTGGAGATACGTGCTTGTAATGTGCATCTCTGTAAATACATACTTATAAAAGTGTGTAAAGATTGACTCCAGATCTATCCTTCACCACCTGGCTTTGTGGGTTATAACATAGCAGCAGGGGATAATTGCCTAAAAGTGAAGGAAAAAAGTATCAGACAGAAGATTAATATTGGCCATGGCAGGAAGCAGGACAATAGCCATGATTGGGTCTTCAAGTGACATATATTCCAGAGGGATCTGATGGATGGAGGGATGTGACAATTGAAGGATGTGCAACAAAAGCTAACGGCAGATTTAAATAAAGGTTGAATGTTCAGGGCGATAGCCAGGAAGTAAGATCTGTGGATTGATTGAAAAGGGTGAAAGGGTAGGAGTAAGAAAATTCTAGTGCAAGTACTAATAGTGGGCCTAGAAGTGACTCTTGTGTCAGGAAATGATTATATACCAGAGAAAGTGCCTCCAATAGTGTAATAGGGAGGTCTCACAGTAGCAGTCCCTACAGACATAAAACTGGAAATAGAGGCTTTAACTTGAATAGATTAGGTGATAAAATAAAGGCCACAGAAAAGTCGCATAACATAACTAGAAGCAGAAGTTTTGACGTTAGTGAGGTTTTAGTGACTGCCAATAAACTTCAGGATAAACTAATAAGAGTCAAAACAAAGAGAATTAAATGATTGAAGAGATTGTGAGTGTATTCTGAGGTTCTAGATAAGGGTGAACCAACTTGGTCATGGATGGATTTATACTGATTTCAGACAGAGTGAGAGAGAACTCCTTGTTTCCTCCCAAACTGTCTGCCATCAGTAAGCTGGTTAGCACTGCTGCCTCACAGCGTCAGGGACCTGGGTTCAATTCCTGGCTTGGGTCATTGTCTGTGCGGAGTCTGCACGTTCTCCCCGTGTCTGCGTGGGTTTCATAAGAACATAAGAAATAGGAGCAGGAGTAGGCCAACTAGCCCTTCGAGCCTGCCCCGCCATTCAATAAGATCATGGCTGATCTGTCTTGGCTCAGTTCCACATTCCCGCCCTCTCCCCATAACCCTTAATCCCCTCTCTTATCAAAAACCCATCAACCCGCATCTTAAAAATATTTAGCGAGGCAGCCTCCACCACTTCAACGGGCAGAGAATTCCAGAGATTCACCACCCTTTGAGTAAAGAAGTTCCTCCTCACTCTGTTCTAAACCGCCCCCCCTTTATCTTGAGGCTGTGCCCCCTAGTCCTACTATCCTTTCTGAGCGGGAAGAGTCTCTCCACCTCTATCCTATCCATCCCATTCATCATCTTATACATCTCAATGAGATCTCCCCTCATTCTTCTAAACTCTAACGAGTACAAGCCTAGTTTATTCAGCCTCTCCTCATAGCTCAACCCCCTCAATTCTGGCATCAGCCTAGTAAACCTCCTCTGCACTCCTCCGGGTGCTCCAGTTTCCTCCCACAGTCCAAAGCTGTGCGGGTTAGGTGGGTCAGCCATGCTAAATTGCCTCTCAATGTCAGGGGGATTAGCTAAGGTAAATGAATGGTCTTATGGGGATAGAGCCTGGGTGGGAGTGTGATCGGTGTAGAATTAATGGGCCGAATGGCCTCCTTCTGCACTGTAGGGATTCTGTGGGTTGTGGTTTTTTTTACTGTCCTTTGTTTTGCTGAACATACATAAATTGGATTTCTGGTCCCTTCTCACCAGTGGGATATACTGGTCCTGCCAAAGCTGATCCCCTATGGCTCCCTGGCCCTATGCAAAACAACATAGGCGTTCACTAGACCAGAAGATTTGCTGGAGACCAATGGCGAGGCTCTTCTGCTGATGGAAAACCCATCGCATAGAGGAGGGGGAGGTGCACGAACATCCCATCCATTGTCTTCAACTGATCCCGCAATGTGTTATTGGCAGCAAAATGGGAAACGTAAAGCGTTTTTCATGATGCAGGTTGATGATTTCTTATGGGATGGTATTGGTCAATCTGAGAAATGTGTTATTAATGAGTTGAGGATAATATTTTAGAAGAGATTCTGTACTATGCTGGAGCTGAAGATGGTTTACCCATTGAGCTTTATACAGATAATCATTCATGCTGGATAACTTATACTCTCCAAAAGGTGTGAGTGAGAATAGATTGTAATATACTACTAGCTTGAAACAAATGCTGGAGTGGACGGAATGCCTGGTGTGTGCATGAAGGGCTGGATATACTCTTTTGCTACCATTCTATGGTTCCATGTGTAATGACTTCAATCAGGCCTTTGACGTTGGCCTATTGGAATCTGAACTCTCTGATTAAGGAGCCAATTGATGGGCCAATCAGGGAGTTCTTCCCTTGTATTTAACTGGGAGTGTCAGTTCCTCTGGCACCCCTGAAGGTAAGCTGCTATCTGATAGCACTCTGCGTACTGCGGTTGGAATCGTAAATAAAGCATGAAGACACTACTGCCTCCGAAAACTTATTACACCACATTTCAATGAAATCTCTAAAATTAAGTGAGTGGATGCAAGTCATCAACTTGTTTAACAGAAAGAAATGTATGGATGAAGAAATTGTTACTGGTCCAAGAGGAGGGGCATCTCACAATGTAATGCATGGCATAGGATATGGAAATCTTTCATTGAAATTGCTTTGAAGTTTTGGTTGTTGATATAAACTCTGATTCTCAGTTTAAGAGAAAGAAGGGTGTAGTTTAATTGTATGTGAATTGTATTTAATTGTATTCAATTGTATTAACAGGAGATTCACTTCTTTCCCCACCAATAGGAACAGACTGAAACTATGGGGGTTGTTGGGTTAGGAGGTACCTACTTGGAATGGATACCTTTGTAAATAAATGCTGGTAAAACTTTGCAAAGATTGGCTGCTTCACCATTTGGTTTTCTAGAGTATTGAAGTGTAATTTATATACTGTGCCTGTGTTTATTTGGTTGTAATGTACAGTTCGAGAAAAATGTCAGGATTTTACCAGCGTGCCCGCTCCAGAACTGGGCCTGGCGAGGCTCACAGAATGGAATTCTCCATAGGCCTCGGGTGGGATTTTACGAGCCTCACACGAGCGAGGTTGTAAAATACTAGCCATAGACTCAGTGTACGTTATATCAGAAGAAATAGGAGTTTATTTTTATGCTTTATTTATTTATTAGTCACAAGTAGGCTAACATTAACTGCTGTGAAGTTACTGTAAAAATCCCCTAGTCCCCACACTCTGGCGCCTGTTCGGGTACACTGAGGGAAAATTTAATGCTGATCATAGAATCCCTACAGTGCAGAAGGAGGTTGTTCGGCTCATCAAGTCTGCACCGACCTTCTAACAGAGCATCCCACTCCAGCTCTATTCCCATAACCCCGCACATTTTGTCTTGCTAATCCACCTAACCTACACATCTTGAGACAATAAGGGCTAATTTAACATGGCCAATCCACCTAACCTGCACATCTTTGGACTGTGGGAGGAAACCAGAGCAACCGGAGGAAATGCACACAGAATGGGGAGAACGTGCAAACTCCACACAGACAGTGACCCAAGGATAGAATCGAACCCAGGGCCCTGGAGCTGTGAGACAGCAGTGCTTACCACTGTGCCACCGTGCCGCCCATATATAACACAGGGGGCAGTGAATAATGGTCCCTGTATATATGACATATCACCCAACACAATGAATAACAAACCGTCTGTATTATATCATAACATATTACACGGCAAAGTAAATGACAGACCCAGTATAATAACGGTGCGTTGCAGTTACTGTGTGTATTACTGTACAACAGATTAATTTTAATCTTATTTACAGGCTGAAGTTATCCTCAGCAATAACACAGTGCAACTTGCCACAAGCTCCCAAACAAATATAAAACACGGCGAAAGGTCAAATAAATGATGAAGACTTCAACTCAGTAAATGATGCACAAGATATGAGAACTGAAGTCAGGATCAGGGCAGGGGGAGTGAAATTTGTGGTAATTAACACAAGGAAGAAATCAGTTTCACACTGCTGTTAATGAAAGGCAAGAAATACTTTTACTATCCTGTTAGAACCTTGTAATTGTTAAGGTCAATCATTTGAACATTTGCGGAAGGAACCTAATAAAGTTTTCATTACAAGAGTGTAGATCTCATTCAATCTGGGAATAGTTGAATCCAGTTAGGGTTCATGAAAACTAGCACCTCATTCAAAATTGGAACGTATAAAGTGGAAGCTTGGGAGCCTGAAGTGAAGCTGGAATGAAGAAGACTGAATGTATTCAGTGGAGTAAACATGCATCTGGGGAATTGGTAGGTTAGGCTGAAAATTAATCTCATTCATCCTCTCGCTGTTTTGAACCTTTAGATTTGAGGACAAATGGTGTGTGAGTTTAGAATATATGCTTGTTTATTTTCACGGGAATGCAAATGCTTGTGCATGTAGAATAGAGATAGAATCATACAGTGCAGAAAGAGGCCCTTCAGCCCATCGAGTATGCACTGAACACAATCCCACCCAGGCCCTACCCCCATATCATACCAACTAATCCCTCTAACCTACACATCCCTGGACATTAAGGGGCAATTTCTTAGCATGGCCAATCAACCTAACCCGCACATCTTTCAGACCGTGGGAGAAAACCGGAGCATCTGGAGGAAACCCACGCAGACACAGGGAGAACGTGCAAACTCCACACAGACAGTGACCCAAGCTGGGATTCGAACCCAGCTCTCTGGCTCTGCGAGGCAGCGATGCTAACTACAGTGTTAGCAGTCTGTGTGGTATGTTTGTGCATATGTGTCCTTTGTATGTGTGCATCTATTAACATGCGTGCATGTAATAGTGTGTGTGTGCCCGTGCATTGTATCTATTTGTGTTTGCACATATCTATTTGTATGGGTGTGCATATCTTTCCTTGTGTGCATGTTTGTGCTTGCACATCTATTTGTACGTCCATGCTTGCATGTTTATTTGTGTGTGTGCTTGCACATGTTTATTTGCATGGCTGTGTGTGTGTGTGTCTTTGCTTGTGTGTCTATTTGTGTGTGTACGTGTGTGCAAGAGTGTGTAGTTCCTGACTGCTCCTGTCTCTATATTCCACAGGGACAAAAAGCAGGGAGGAATGTCACTCACTGCATGTTTCCAGGCGTTTCCGTGAATTAGTGTTTAACATATCTTATTTTCTTTATTGAGGTAGAAACCCAGAGATATTTTGCCTCACTTCAGCAAGGATGAGTCTGTAGACTGCAGCCACAGCACTGTGTTTCTGCGGCAAATAAGTGATGCAAACGAACAAAATCGAAAAGAAAGATTTGCCAAATGGATTTTACATGAAGACCGAACCCCACAAAGAATTAAATAAAATTGTGATCCCCCTGGATTCTGCGGATATCCAGGAAGTGTGAACACTAGGATCCTAATGAAAAAGGGGGTTTATAAAATGAAAGCTGGATAAATAACACAGAGCCTGCTGGAAAGATGGAGTATAGAAACCTGGAAATAGTTAAGGGGATTAACATTCATCCGAGGAAATGGCAGGCACTTCTAAGAGTCTGCTCTATATCTACCTCTGGACACCCTTAATCAAACCCCTCAATCATTAAGAAGCGTTGTTCTGAAACAGTCTCTGTTATGTTTTATGTGTTTGCTAAGATCTTACCATGTATGAATTTTCACTAGACCTCTTTTTATGCATAGATCTGTGCCTGGGAGACAGTAGGAGCACTAGGTTAGCCTCAGTGCCACTGGGTGGGGAATGGGGGGAGCAAAGGAAATCAATTTGGGTTCCTGCTCTGAATTGCTATTTCTTGTTGCAAAAGTTGTTGAGAAGTTTGGACAACTGGCCAACAGTGTCTAGGTTTACACCTGAAGTAGGCTTGCCAACAAATGTATCCCTGGAGGTTCCATCACATGAATTTCCATTACACTCCAGCAATTAGTCAGCCAACATTGTCCATTGTGTGCATTGGTGGTTCAGTGTAGAGAGCTCATCTGCCGTGCAGGAGGCCTGGGTTTGAATCCTGAACAATGCAAAGCCACTTTTTTTAGCGCTGCTGCCTCATAGTGCCAGGGATCCAAATTTGATTCCTAGCTTGGGTCACTGCCTGTGCAGAGTCTGCACATTCTCCCCATGTTTCCTCCAGGTGCTCCAGTTTCCTCCCACATTCCAAAGATGTGGGATTGGCCATGCTAAATTGCCCCTTTGTGTCAAGAGGTCTAATTAGAGTAAATGCATGGAGTTATGGGAATGGGATCTGGCTGGGATTATGGTCAGTGCAGTCTCGATGGGCCAAGTGGCCTCCCTCTGCACTGAAGGATTGTACGATTCTATAAATGTATCCACCTCTGTGATGCATTATTTTCCAAGGCTAATCAGAAAGCGAAAAGACTCATTATCCAATTGGATGATAGTTTGATTGTCAGCCAGACAGTCCTACATTCCCCATTTTCAATATTCTTTATATCTGGTAAAGGGAAATGTTCAAAGATAAAACATTAAGATGGCAGCACAATGATTAACATTGCTGCCTCGCAGCACCAGGGATCCGCGTTCAATTCTGGCCTCGCTCACTGTCTGGGTGGAGTTTGCATGTTCTCCCCGTGTGTGCATGAGTTTCCCCCGGTGCTCCTGTTTCCTCCCACAGTCCAAGGATATGCGGGTTAGGTGGATTGGCCACGCTAAATTGCCTCTTAGTGTCAGGGGGACCAGCAGGGTAAATGTGTGGGGCTATGGGGGTAGGGTCTGGGTGGGATTGCAGTCGGTGCAGACTCGATGGGCCGAATGGCTTCCTTCTGTGCTGTAGGGATTCAATGATAATTATACATAAAACAGTCTTTTTGTAATACCCTGAAAAGTTATCTCAGTGTTGCACACAGAATTGTGGTGAGGATTGGTATTCAATTCCTGGAGACTCCAGATTAATCCTGGAGAGTATGACAAACCGAACTTGGGCCCGATGTTACATGAGGCTTGGTATCCTGATTGTTGAGGCGCCTGATTGTAGTTAAGGAGCCGAAATGACCACATAATCAAGGTACATGATAATGAAATGTTGCTCAAAAGACGGGTGCTAGATACACATATAAGTATATCTGATTCTGCTCTGACCTGATCGAGGTGTACAAAATTATGAGGGACATAGATTTGGTAGATCGGGAGAAACTTTTCTCTGCAGTAGAGGGGGCGATAACCAGAGAGCGTAGTTGTAAGGTCAAAGGCAAGAGATTTGGAGGGGATTCGAAGATTATTTTTCATCCTGGGGTGTGGTGGGAATCTGAAACTTTCTGTCTCAAAAGGTGGTCGAGGTGAAAACATTCATATTTAAGTTTAAAGTTTATTTATCAGTGTTACAAGCAGGCTTACATTAACACTGCAAAGAAGTTACTGTGAAAATCTCCTTGTCACCACATTCCGGCGCCTGTTCGGGTACACTGAGGGAGAATTGAGCATGGCCAATGCACCCAACCAGCACGTCTTTCAGACTGTGGGAGGAAACTGGAGCACCCGGAGGAAACCCGTGCAGACATGGAGAGAACATACAAATTCACAGAGTGACCCAAGCCGAGAATCGAACCCAGCTCCCTGGCGCTGTGAGGCAGGAGTGCTGGCCATTGTGCCACCGTGCCACCCACAGAGGCATTTAGATGAGCACTTGAAATGCCGCAGCATACAAGGATACGGGCCAAGTGCTGGACAATGGTTTGAGGATCGGTGCTTGATGGCTGGTGCAGGCATGATGGGCCAAAGGGTCTCTCTCTCTGTTGTAAAGCTCTGTGACTCTATGACTAAAGAGCGATATTGCCTTTGCTGTGTGTGTCTCCTTTAGAGTTGGTTTTGCAAGGCTGAGCACACACATATTTGACCACAGAACAATGCCTGGGCAATACCTACTTAAGCTGCTGCACACAGTTCAGTGGGAACATTAACCAGAGAGACAGGGTGGTGGAGAGGGGCTTACGCCAGGGAGTAGAGACAGTGACCCACAACCCAGTAACTCACTCGAGATGAATCAGAGAATAATTACAGCACAGGAGGCAGCCAATCCACCCGACTTGTCTGTACTAGCCCTCCACAACAGCAACTCCCTGTCCTTGCCCTGTAACCCTCTAAATTAGTTTTATTTTCAGACAATTATACAATTATGTTTGAAATGTCAGGAGGAGGAGAGAAATTTGATGGAACACTCATTTTTTTTTCCCCCTGGAAATGGAACGAGCAGTTTTTTTGCCACAAAGCACTGAAGCAACCTTCTGTTTTCAGGGAACTCACACCCAAAAGTTTTGCATTTAGTTTAAGGAAAAGCGTGTAAAATATATCCCACACATGAAGGACGTTCCTTTGAAGGTGGAGGGGATTATGCGAGTCGCAGCACTCCCCGCAAAAGCAGATTCATTGAATGAGATCTTAGTTCATTCAAAACTGGGGGATCAGATCGATGACCCCACCGGACACTTTGAAGGCTGTGCTACTGTGGGGTCACCCTGTCACGCTGTCTCTTCAGAGCAAAGCGTTCAGACTATGTCGAATTATCTGCAAAAAGTATCTCCCGCCACATGCTATACTCTCAGTGACTGGTCATTGATGTTTTTTTTCACCATCTAAAGATGGCAAAAAGTGGGAGTTTGGCCACATTAACACTTTGGGGAGTTTTTGTTTGGCTTTCTCAGGCTAAGAAAGCACTCTGCCGTTTTATTTTTAATTTCCATTTCTGCAGCACTTTTTTTAAAAAAAGATAATTAACAAATGGGGCTGCGGCTTCAGGAGAGAGAATAGGAAATGGTGCATGTTCTGCAATTTCAAAAAGCACTCTCCCAATGGATCAGCGGCTGCACTGGGTATATCTCAGCTCACTCATTCAAAGACAGGATGAAATGTGTGGAGTGGTTACATTGTGTCTTTGGCTTCTGTTTTGAGATGCCGGCGTTGGACTGGGGTAAACACACTAAGAAGTCTCACAACACCAGGTTTAAGTCCAACCAGTTTATTTGATAGTAATCCCTATGAAATAAACTGGTTGGACTTAAATCTGCTGTTGTGAGACTTCTTACTATTTTTTGAGTGCAGTTATTGCAGGGGAATTCAGCAATGCAGAATATTCGGGGCAGCCCCGGCGTGTTAGTGCTATTTAAGGCTTGTTTGAACTGCTTGCTCCCTTTTTTCTCTCTCTCTCTCGTTCCTCTGTGCTGCCGAGGCTTCTGAATCTGTGCACAAGAGGGAAGCTAACTATTAGGGGCCCTGACCTCTCACCTTGAGGTCAGTGCCCTGGAACTGAGCAGATGTTCCGCTGGGTGAACAAGTTGAAAATGGCTGGAGTTCCCAGGCTGAAAGGCGCCAGACTTTGGCCAGAGGACCTATCCTGTAAACTACAAACATAGGCCTATACATTGAAGCCACAAAAGCTGCCCTGCCCAGCCCGCCCCTCACCCTCCTTTAATGCTGATCAAACTGCAGCACCAACCCCCCACCCTCCCTCCGTCCCCACCCCTTTTAAACACACACTCCCACTCCCCACAGCCATCCTGTGAATTTCTGCAGAGGATATCACCGCTCACAAGAACTAAATCATCCAGAAAACAAACGCTCACATTCCCCAGACACATTCCCACACTTCCAAGGCCCCCTTTCCCCTCCTCACTCACATGAAAAGCGGCCCTTGGCATTTGAAAGGACAAGCTTACCCTCACACAGCACTCCGCCAACACCCCAACATGGCCACACTCACAGCACCCACCCACACATTCAACACTCAACAAGCTCACACTCACAGGACGAAGACTCACACACACACAAACCAAACACAGGCACTTAGTTTATTTATTAGCGTCACAAGTAGGCTTACATTAACACTGCAATGAAGTTACTGTGAAAATCCCCTAGTCGCCACACTCCGGTGCCAGTTTGGGTACATGGAGGGAGAATTTAGAATGGCTAATGCAACACCTATTTCAGACTGTGGGAGGAAACTGGAGCACCTGGAGGAAACCCACACAGGCACGGGGAGAATGTGCAGACTCAGGGAAGTTGAGCGGAAAATTAAGGAGGTAAAACATTTCCCCAAAGTAGGGCGACTTTGGGTCACCGGTTGCAGACAAAGCAGAAACCCTGCTCCAATGTGTCCCCACAGCCAAATGAGGGACAATCCTCAGATACCCAATTCAAAAGATATGAGATATTCAACACAATTCAAAATGTATGAGATATGAGTGAAAGACATGACTTATTCAACACATTCCACATGTTAAGAAAGCCCACCACCACCTCTATTTTCTCAGAAGACTAAGGAAATTTGGCATGTCCACTACGACTCTCACCAATTTTTATAGATGCATCATAGAAAGCATTCTTTCTGGTTGTATCACAGCTTGGTATGGCTCCTGCTCTGCCCAAGACCCCAAAAAACTATAGAGTTGTGAATGTAGCCTAGTCTATCATGCAAACTAGCCTTCCATCCATCAGCTCTGTCTATATTTCTTGCTGCCCCAGGAAAGTAGCCAGCATGATCAAGGACCCCATACATCCCAGGCATTCTTTCTTCCACCTTCTTAATAGATCAAATCAAATCAATCAACACTCACAGTGCAACACCACAAAAAAGGTAACAGACACCCAGCACATTACTGCATTGGTGGTACACTGTGCACACAATACTGGATTAGTGGTACAACACAGTGCACATAATACTGGATTAATGGTTTACTCTGTGTGCGTACATTACTGGATAAGTGGTACACTCTGTGTGGATACAAAATTGAATTAGTGTTACACCATGTGTGCACACCGTCCTGGATTAGTGGTACATTTTGCACACAATACTGGATTAGTGGTACACTGTGTGCATAATGTATAGAATTCCAATGAAGAAACCCCCTTCTTAAGCACTATATTCTTGAGTCACTGTGTAAGTACACTATATTGCACTGATGGCACACTATGCAAACAATACTGCATTGATGGTATATTGTGCGCACACAATAATGTACTGGTAGTACATTGTGCACAAAATACTGCATTGATGGTACACTCTGCACACTAAACTGCATTAGTAGTACACTGCATGCGCACAATACTGGATTAGTGGTACACTATATGTGCACACAGTATTGGGTTAGTGGTGCACTATATGTGCACACAATACTGGATTAGTGGTACACTATATCTGCACACAATACTGGATTAGTAGTACACTCTGTGAATACATAATACTACATTGATGGTGCACTGTACACACAATACTGGATTAGTGGTACACACTCAGCATGCGCACAATTCTGGATTAGTGGTACATTCAGCACACATACAATACTGGATTAGTGGTACACTCTGTGTGTGCACAATACCGGATTAGTGGTACATTGGACGCTGACAATACTGCACTGGTGGAATTTTGTGGGAAGTGATTATGATTTAAGGTGATTTCGACAAATAGGTGATATTGAATCTGCCACCTGTGATATATTTCTCCAGCTTTTCAATTGCGTGGAAGCTGATTAGAAACAAAGGTATTTTCTTTAGTTAGCACCTTTCACACCCTCAGGCCATCTCAAAGCACTTCACAGCCAATGAATTGTTTCTGAATTTTGAGTAATGAAGGGAATGCGATGCCCTTAGCGATGACCCATGAGCAACAAGTTAGATAAATGGACAGTTAGTCTGTTAGTGGCAGGTCATTTGAGGGATGCATATGGGACAGGACACTGGGAGAAATCCATCGATCTTTCCCGAATGGTACCATTGGATGTTTTGTATCCTGCGGATGGGGTCTGAGTGTAACATCCCAATCAAGGACAGCTCCACATTCCCTCACTACTGCACCGAAATATCGATAACAGACTATATGCTTAGCCAGGAATGGAGTTTAAACCAAAAGCTTCTGATTGGATGAGTCATGGGAGATTCTATGTAAATGGTCAGTCATAGCCAAATCAGCCTGTTGTGTTCTTTCAGTCACTGAGGTAACAAATGCCATATCTATTAATTATTTAAGGAAGGTTAATTAATCTTAGAATTAAAGCAGGAAAAGGATAAATCCAATTAAAACTCCTTCACACAGAGGGATGCACTGGTCCACATCGAAAATGAATCGACAGGAGTTTTGCTTGGGAAGTGAGAGTATTATGGGATGTGGAAGAAGATATATGTTTGGGGTTACACAAATGATGAACTGTCGGGGTTGATAAAATAGCAGGGAATGTATAATGGGCCACCTTCCATCCCGCTCAATTGTGGAAAGTGGAAACACAGAGACACCAAGTGGCCAGAGTGTAACAGCATCATTCTAGTATTGGCTGGTGCATAGCGCCACTGAGTGAACACAGGATGTTACGGCACTTCTTTATTGTTATAGCAGTGACCGTAGTCCAGCCATCTTCCAACAAAGGGATTGTAGGCTTGAGAGACAAGGCAAGAAGGCCAGTCTCCATGAGCCATCAGAGTTGGTAGAGGGATTGGACTCCAATGGGGGTTGGCATCATTCTGCATTGAGCTCGAGCCATGGAGCCAACTGATCTAACTGACCCCCTGCAGTCCAGTAAGGGACACGGAGCTAATGGATTCAGCCCAGCTGCCTGGTGGCACAGTGGTTAGCATTGCTGCCTCACAGTGCGAGGGACCCAGGTTTGATTCACAACTTGGGTCATTGTCTGTGTGAAGTCTGCAAGTTCTCCCCATGTCTGCATGGGTTTCCTCCCACAGTCCAAATGATGTGCTGGTTAAGTGCATTGACCATGCTAAATTCTCCCTCAGTGTACCCAAACAGGTGCCAGAGTGAGATGACTGGGGATTTATTGCAGTGTTAATGTAAGCCTACACGTGAGACTAATAGGTAAACTTTAACATTGTAGGGGGCACAGAAAGGCTTGAAGAAATTGTACTGGGCTAGCAATGGGCAGCTCGCTGTCTTTCCCTTAACCCCACACCTGCTCCTATCACACAAATAGGAGATGCTGTTTGATAGGGAGATTGGATGCACTTGGTTAGGGATAGAGATGGGCAGGACAGGAGTGAGTGGAATAAGGTTGGATACAATATTGATGGGCAGTATAGTTCTGGGTAGGTTAGGGTTGCAAGTTTGTGTTGAGCAGGATAGGGTTGGGAATAGGATAAGGTGTAGGCTATGTATGGGCAGGTTACAGATGGGTAGGATAGAAATATGTAGGTTTAGAATGGATGTATCAGATTTTGGCAGGATAGAGTGGGACAGGGTATGGTTGGGCAGGGTTTGACTGGATTATGACAGAGAGTTCTGTTATTTGTTTTTGTGCTAATAAACCTTAAAACTGAAGTCTGCAGACGCAGAAATAAATCTACAAATTGAACTTTTATATCAAAGCATCAAAGGACTAAACCCTGATTCTCTGCCAGTTTCAAGGAACTTCACTGGTAGTGAACATGGGGTAGGATCTACAGTCGCTGATCTCATGTTCTTGATAAGACATGGGTTCTATGTTATTCTTTCGGAAGAGCTTAATTGGTGAGGTTGTACCAAAGATGTTGGTAAGTGTAGGTCAGAATCCTTCCCCCTTTACCTCCCCATCCCTTTGTGCTACAAATGCATCTCTCAACTTGGCTCTATGAACCAAAGAAAACCTTTCCCTTACCTGGCAAGACAGCAGATATCTGATCCGCCGGGGTCTCCCTCTCAGAGAATCGAACCAGTTCGAAGCAAGGACCTGTGCAAGTGAACTATCTCAGCACAATCCACTCATTGAAACTTTAAGACTGATCCAGCAATCCACAAACTGATTTACCTTTTCATACCATTTTGTAAGCATGTATGACACGGTGACACAAGGGTTAGCTCTGCTGCTGCCTCACAGCACCAAGGACCCGGGTTCAATTCCAGCCTCGGATGACTGTCTGGGCACAGTCTGAACATTCTCCCCACGTCGGCATAGGTTTCCTCCGGGTGCCCCAGTTTCCTCCAAAGACGTGCAGGTTAGGTGGATTAAAGTTAAATTTTATTTGTTAATTGTAAGTAAGGGTTACATTAACATTGTAACTAAGTGAAATTCCCCCGGATTAGCCAGGGTAAATTGCCCGTCAGTTTGTCTGTGGGTGTTAGTATGTACCCTGTGATAGACTGGCAGCTTGTCCAGATATCCTGCCTAGTACCCAGTATCTGTTAGGCTCCAACTCCCAGTGACCCTGAACTGGAGTAAGCAGTTAAGTGAAGAAATTATATATATAATGTATATATTATGTAATACATATGATCATCTGTTTTTCAAAATCTATTAAAATCTAATCATGAGTCAGGAGCATTTAATAGATTATCTTTGCCATAAACGTGACTCAAGAACTCTAATAGAAATTCCAAACCTTCACCAACAATCAGGCATGCAGCTCATTAAATAAACTTCTGATTTTACTTCTTATGGGAAACGACAATGCCAAAGCCAGACTTATTTTCCTCTTTGGTAGGAAGGTAACTTGTAACCACACTTCATTCTTCCGCTGGCTTAGACTCTGAACATCAGAAGGTAATCACACCCCACCAATTTACATTTGCTTTCTGTCAATTTTCATAATTGGTGCTAGGATTTTAGTTTTCTGTTTGATTTTTCCTCCGCCCCCTTGGCTTCCAACCTTCACCTTTCTGCACGAGTTGATTTTGTGGCGTTCTATACAGGAGGCACAGCGCAGTGAAGTCTTGGAGTGAGGCAGTTATAGGGCAACGGATAATTGGAGCAGGGTGCACAGATGTTATTCAGTCCTCGTTTTCAAGTAATTCTACCCTTATTTTTATGTAACATATTTTGTTTCCCAACTTGCCAAAGGGCAACAAAGTTGACTTGGTTAGAACATGTGGAGATTTCTCTCGACTACAGGTTGGAAGGCTGGAAAGTACAAAACTGAGGCACCACCAGTGACACAAGGGTGCAATACCAGTAAACACTAGAATCATAGAATCCTACAGTGCAGAAAGAGGCCCTTCAGCCCATCGAGTCTGCACCCACCACAATCCCACCCAGGCCCTACCCCCATATTATTACCCGCTAATCCCTTTAACCTACACATCTTAGGACACTAAGGGGCAATTTTAGCATGGCCAATCAACCTAACCCACACATCTTTGGACTAGATTAAATAAGCAACTTCCATTATAATTCTGGACATGGCTACTTTTTAAAAATCTGTTCATGGTAAGTTCGCAGACAGCACAAAAATTGGTGGAGCTGCGGATATGGAAGAGGATTCTCAGAGGATCTGTTGGAGACTTGGGTGGAGACATGGCACATGGAGTTTAATCCAGATAATTATGAGGTAATGCATTTTGGAAGGTCCATTGCACGTAGGAATTATACAGTAAATGGTAGAACCCTTAGGAGTATTCACATGCAGAGAGATCTGGGCATACCAAAAGTGGCAACGCAGGTGAATAAGGTAATCAAGAAAGCATACAACATGCTTGCCTTCATCGGTTGGGGCATTGGGTATAAAAATTGCCAGGTCATGCTGCAGCTGTAGAGAATCTTAGTTAGGTCTCATTTGGAATAATATGTATAATTCTGGCTGCCACACTACCAGAAGGATGTGGATGCTTTGGCGAGGATACAGAAGCAGCTTTCCAGGATGTTGCCTGGTCTGGAGGGTCTGGAGGGTATATGAGAAGAGGTTGGAGAAACTTGGTTTATTCTCACTGGAGGTTGAGGGATGACCTGATGGAGATTTACAAGATAATGGGGGGCATGGACAGAGTGGAAAAGTCAAGTATTAGAGGACATGGGTGGGGAAAAGTTTAGAGGAAATGTGCGAGGCAAGTTTTTTTACACAGAGGCTGATGAATGTTTGGAACATGCTGCCCAGGGAGGTGGTAGGAGCAGGTACAATAGCGGCATTTAAGATGAATACAGTTTTAGTTTAGGTAGGCATCTTGATCGGCACAGGCTTGGAGGGCTGAAGGGCCTGTTCTTGTTGCTGTACTGTTCTTTGTTCTTTGTTCATGGGATATAGGCGTCGTTGGTTGGTCAGCATTTAGTACCTGAGGGCAGTTGAGAGTCAACCTCATTGCTGTGGATCTGGAGTCACATGTAGGCCAGAACAGGTAAGAACGGCAAATTTCCTTCCCTAAAGGACAATAGTGAACCAGATGGGTTTTTTGGACAATCAGCAATGGTTTCATGGTCATCATTAGACTTTTAAATCTGGATTTTTTATTGGATTCAAATTTCACCATCTGCCATGATGAGATTCGAACCCAGATCCCCAGAGCATTACCCTGGGATTACTAGTCCAGCTATAATACCACTACACCACCATCTTGCACCTTGCTTATAGGGGGTCGTGTGGTGCAGTGGGTAATGTTCTTATCTCTGAGCCAGAAGCTCTGGTTTCAAAGTTCACTTCAGGACTTAATGGCCAAGTAAGGTGCGTTCATAACTTTGCCAAGCAGATTGAGTGTCAGTCTGCAAATCCTTCCCTTTCAGGTCAATGGCGGGTTTTGAGAGTTGGAGAGATTCCTAGTCAGCTATGCAGAGGAAAGAAAGTTGGAGCCTCGACTCGCACAGAATTGTTCCAGTACAGAAGGAGTCCATTCTGCCCGTTGTATCTGTGCTGGATATCTGAATGAGTGATGCACCTGTAGCTCTCCAGGTTTGACGGTCTGTTGATGGTGGCACAGTGGTCAGCATTACTGCCCACTGCGGCAGGGACCCAAGTTCGATTCCCGGCTTGGGTCACTGTTTGTGTGGAGTTTGCACATTCTCCCCGTGTCTGCATGTGTTTCCTCCGGATGCTCCGGTTTCCTCTCACAATCCAAAGATATGCAGGTTAGACTGAGCGGCCATGAGAAATTGCCCCTTAGCATCAGGGGGTTTAGGATAGTAAAAATGTGGGGTGACAGGATGGGGTCTGGGTGGGATTGACAGACTCGATGGGCCAAATGGCCTCCTTATGCACTGTAGGATTCTATGGTATTGTCACCATCACCCCTCAGCCCCCACCTTTTTCCCGTAACCCTGCACATTCTTCCTTTTCAGATAATAACCCAATTCCCTCTTGAATGTTTCATTTAAACCTAAATCCACTACAAATTTCAGGCAGCACTTTCAGAACCAAACCACTTGATGCATGAACAAGTTTCTCTTCATGTCTTCATTACTTCTTTTGACAATTACTTTAAATCTGTGCTTTCTGGTTCTCTATCAAAGAACAAAGAACATTACAGCACAGGAACAGGGCCTTCAGCCCAGCAAGACTGCATCGACCATGCTGCCTGGCTTAACCAGAACCCCCAACCCCTGCAGGGACCATATCCCTCTATTCCCATCCTATTCATGTCAAGACGTCCCTTAAAAGTCACTACCGTATCCGCTTCCACTATCTCTCCCAGCAACGGTTCCAGGCACCCACTACTCCCTGTGTAAAAAATCCGCCTCGTACATCTCCTTTAAACTGTACCACTCTCACCTTAAACCAATGCCCCCCCTAGTAATTGACTCCCCCACCCTGGGAAAAAGCTTCTGACTATCTATTCTGCCCATGCCTCTCATAATCTTGTAGACTTCTATCAGATTTCCCCACAACTTCCATCGCTCCAGTGAGAACAAACCAAGCTTCTCCAATCTCTCTCCATAGCTAATGCCCTCCATACCAGGCAACATCCTGTACCCTCTCCAAAGCCTCCACATCCTTCTGATAGTGTGGCGACCAGAATTGAACACTTTGTTCCAAGTGCAGCCTAACTAAGGTTCTATAAAGCTGCAACATGACTTGCCAATTTTTAAATTCAATGCCCCAGCCTTCATTGGCAAGCATGCCATTTGCCTTCTTGACAACTTTCTCCATCTGCATTGCCACTTTCAGTGACCAGTGTACCTGTACACCTAGATCCCTCTGCCTATCAATATGCCTAAGAGTTCTGCCATTTACTGTAAATTCTCTATCTGTATTAGACCTTCCAAAATGTATTACCTCACATTTGTCCAGATTAAACTCCATCTGCCATCTCTCCGCCCAAGTCTGCAACCGATCTACATCTTGCTGTATCCTCTGATGTTCCTCACCGCGATCCACAAATCCACCAACCTTTGTATCATTCACAAACTTCATAATCAAACCAGTTACATTTTCCTCCAAATCATTTATATATATTACAAACAGCAAAGGTCCCAGCATTGATCCCTGAGGAACACCACTTGTCACTGCCCTCATTCAGAAACACACCCTTCCACTGCTACTGTCTGTCTTCTTTGACCAACAGGACAGTAAGTGAGATTTTACAAGCCCAGGCAAGTCATGGGGGTTACAGATAGTGCAAAGTGAACCCAAGATCCCAGTTGAGACCGTGCTCATGTGTGCGGAACTTGGTCTCTGATCTTCGGGTAAGCGTTCTCCAAGGCGGCCTTCACGACACACAACAGCGCAGAGTCACTGAGCAGAGACTGATAGCCAAGTTCTGCACACATGAGGACGATCTCAACCGGGATCTTGGATTCATGTTGCACTATCTGTAACCCCCACAACTTGCCTGGGCTTGTAAGATCTCACTAACTGTCCTGTCTGGAGACAATACACATCTCTTTAACCTATGCTTAATGCTATCTCCACTCACATTGTCGGCACCTTTAAGACTTAACTAGCTCTAAAGACTCGCATTCTAATCAGTATTCTGTAAACTGTGTGTGTGCCTTTATATGCCCTGTCTGTGATCAGAACTCCCCACTCACCTGATGAAGGAGCAGCACCCCGAAAGCTGGTGGCTTTTGTTACCAAATACATCTGTTGGACTTTAACCTGGTGTTGTAAGACTTCTTATAGGGAAGGTCCCTGAAGATTGGAGAATAGCCAATGTTGAGCCTTACATCAGTGGTAGGGAAATTATTGGAGAGGACTCTTCGAGACAGGATTTATTCCCACTTGGAAATAAGTGGACGTATTAGTCAGGGGCAACATGGTTTTGTGAAGGGGAGGTCGTGTCTCACAAAATTGATCGAGTTTTTCGAGGAAGTAACGAAGATGATTGATGAGGGTAGGGCAGTGGATGTTGTCTACATGGATTTCAGAAAGGCCTTTGACAAGGTCCCTCATGGCAGAAGGTGAAGTCACATGGGATCAGAGTGAGGTAGCAAGGTGGTTACAAAACTAGCTTGGTCAAAGTAAGAAGTCTCACAACACCAGGTTAGAGTCCAACCAGTTTATTTGATAGTAATCTCACAAGCTTTCGGAAACGGTGTTCCTTTGTCAGGTGTGTGGAAGATTCTGATCAAGAAGGACATATAAAGTCACACACAGTTTACAGAATACTGATTAGAATGCAAATCTTTGCAGCTAACCTGCTATTCAAGTCACAAAGATGCAGACAATGTGAGTGGAGATAGCATTAGCATAGGTTAAAGAGATGTGTATTGTCTCCACTCAGGACAGTAAGTGAAATGTTACAAGCCCAGGCAAGTCATGTGGGTTACAAATAGTGTGACACGAATCCAAGATCCCGGTTGAGGCCGTCCTCATGTGTGCAGAACTTGGCTATCAGTCTCTGCTCAGCGACTCTGAGCTGACGTGTGCCATGAAGGCCACGTTGGAGAACATTTTCCCGAAGATCAGAGGCCGAATGCCCATGACTGCTGAAGTGTTCCCCAACAGGAAGAGAACAGTCTTGCCTGGTGATTGTCAAGCGGTGTTCGTTCATCCGTTGTCGTAGCGTCTGCATGACTTGGCCACCATTGTCTACCTGATACACTGCAGGAAAGGATATCCGGAGGCATGGTACATTGGGGAGACCATGCAGATGTTACATATGCCGGAGTGTGGCAACTGGGGGATTTTCAGAGTAACTTCATTGCAGTGTTAAGGTAAATCTACTTGTGATACTACTGAATAAATTTATAAATAAATGAAATACAGAGAAATTGCAGAAAATGATTGAATATGGAATTAAACAGCACAGGCAGCGAACAATAGCTGCACTCTCAGCATGACCATATCTCGGCCTTACCCCAATAAACCGATTCCCCTTGTTTAATATTTTAATTATATTGAATAATCGTCAAAGTGCCATCATTTACAATCCACAAAAGAGGAAAGTAATGTTGATGCTGCAATATGAAAACAGGAACTCTGGAGGCATGAACCAAAATGCTGTTTGAGTGTCCCCAAGATTTTTTATTCATCAGCTTGTTGCTTTGAATTATTGACTTTACTGGGATTTGAATTTGGTTAAAAAGAGATTCTTTCCTGGACAATGAGTTTGAATGAAACTTTGCCAAGTTCCGGTCAGCGTGGTGCCAGTCTCAAAGATGGCCGCCCAATTAGTCACACGCCAGCAAAGCACTCACGGAGCATGCGCTTAGTTTGTTCATGCAAATAGTTACCGCGGCAACGGACACCCGGATGTGGAACCGAGTGGGCGAGGTGCTTGTCAGGTAAAGGCCTGGAATAGAGAGAGAGAGAGACTGGGATAGGGAAAGAGAGAGAGACTGGGATAGGGAAAGAGAGAGAGAGAGACTGGGATAGGGAAAGAGAGAGAGAGAGAGACTGGGATAGGGAAAGAGAGAGAGAGAGAGACTGGGATAGGGAAAGAGAGAGAGAGAGAGAGAGAGACTGGGATAGGGAAAGAGAGAGAGAGAGAGAGACTGGGATAGGGAAAGAGAGAGAGAGAGACTGGGATAGGGAAAGAGAGAGAGAGAGAGACTGGGATAGGGAAAGAGAGAGAGAGAGAGACTGGGATAGGGAAAGAGAGAGAGAGAGAGAGAGAGACTGGGATAGGGAAAGAGAGAGAGAGAGAGAGACTGGGATAGGGAAAGAGAGAGAGAGAGAGAGACTGGGATAGGGAAAGAGAGAGAGAGAGAGAGACTGGGATAGGGAAAGAGAGAGAGAGAGAGAGACTGGGATAGGGAAAGAGAGAGAGAGAGAGAGACTGGGATAGGGAAAGAGAGAGAGAGAGACTGGGATAGGGAAAGAGAGAGAGAGAGAGAGAGACTGGGATAGGGAAAGAGAGAGAGAGAGAGAGACTGGGATAGGGAAAGAGAGAGAGAGAGAGAGACTGGGATAGGGAAAGAGAGAGAGACTGGGATAGGGAAAGAGAGAGAGACTGGGATAGGGAAAGAGAGAGAGACTGGGATAGGGAAAGAGAGAGAGAGAGAGAGAGAGACTGGGATAGGGAAAGAGAGAGAGAGAGAGAGACTGGGATAGGGAAAGAGAGAGAGACTGGGATAGGGAAAGAGAGAGAGACTGGGATAGGGAAAGAGAGAGAGACTGGGATAGGGAAAGAGAGAGAGACTGGGATAGGGAAAGAGAGAGAGACTGGGATAGGGAAAGAGAGAGAGACTGGGATAGGGAAAGAGAGAGAGACTGGGATAGGGAAAGAGAGAGAGACTGGGATAGGGAAAGAGAGAGAGACTGGGATAGGGAAAGAGAGAGAGACTGGGATAGGGAAAGAGAGAGAGACTGGGATAGGGAAAGAGAGAGAGAGACTGGGATAGGGAAAGAGAGAGAGAGAGACTGGGATAGGGAAAGAGAGAGAGAGAGACTGGGATAGGGAAAGAGAGAGAGAGACTGGGATAGGGAAAGAGAGAGAGAGACTGGGATAGGGAAAGAGAGAGAGAGAGAGACTGGGATAGGGAAAGAGAGAGAGACTGGGATAGGGAAAGAGAGAGAGACTGGGATAGGGAAAGAGAGAGAGAGAGAGACTGGGATAGGGAAAGAGAGAGAGAGAGAGACTGGGATAGGGAAAGAGAGAGAGAGAGGGACTGGGATAGGGAAAGAGAGAGAGAGACTGGGATAGGGAAAGAGAGAGAGAGACTGGGATAGGGAAAGAGAGAGAGAGAGACTGGGATAGGGAAAGAGAGAGAGAGAGACTGGGATAGGGAAAGAGAGAGAGAGAGAGAGACTGGGATAGGGAAAGAGAGAGAGAGAGAGAGACTGGGATAGGGAAAGAGAGAGAGAGACTGGGATAGGGAAAGAGAGAGAGAGACTGGGATAGGGAAAGAGAGAGAGAGAGAGACTGGGATAGGGAAAGAGAGAGAGAGAGAGACTGGGATAGGGAAAGAGAGAGAGAGAGAGACTGGGATAGGGAAAGAGAGAGAGAGAGAGACTGGGATAGGGAAAGAGAGAGAGAGAGAGACTGGGATAGGGAAAGAGAGAGAGAGAGAGAGACTGGGATAGGGAAAGAGAGAGAGAGAGAGAGAGACTGGGATAGGGAAAGAGAGAGAGAGAGAGAGACTGGGATAGGGAAAGAGAGAGAGAGAGAGAGACTGGGATAGGGAAAGAGAGAGAGAGAGAGACTGGGATAGGGAAAGAGAGAGAGAGAGAGAGACTGGGATAGGGAAAGAGAGAGAGAGAGAGAGACTGGGATAGGGAAAGAGAGAGAGAGAGAGAGACTGGGATAGGGAAAGAGAGAGAGAGAGAGAGACTGGGATAGGGAAAGAGAGAGAGAGAGAGAGACTGGGATAGGGAAAGAGAGAGAGAGAGAGAGACTGGGATAGGGAAAGAGAGAGAGAGAGAGAGACTGGGATAGGGAAAGAGAGAGAGAGAGAGAGACTGGGATAGGGAAAGAGAGAGAGAGAGAGAGACTGGGATAGGGAAAGAGAGAGAGAGAGAGAGACTGGGATAGGGAAAGAGAGAGAGAGAGAGAGACTGGGATAGGGAAAGAGAGAGAGAGAGAGAGAGACTGGGATAGGGAAAGAGAGAGAGAGAGAGAGACTGGGATAGGGAAAGGGGGGGGTAGGGGGTATGGGTCTGGGGTAGAGAGAGAGGGAGTGGAGGGACTGTTAGGCAGAGTGGGAGGCACTGGCAGAGAGAGGGAGGGTGGGGGGACTGGGGGGGTGGAGGGATTGGGAGAGAGGGTGGGTGGCTGGGTGATACTGGGATAAAGAGAGAGTGGGAGTGGGACTGGGACCATATCCCTCTATTCCCATCCTATGTATTTGTCCAGAAGCCCCTTAAAAGTCACTTGTGTATCTATTTCCACTATCTTCCCCTGGCAGTGAGCCCCAAGCACCCACTACCCTCTGTGTAAAAAAAAAACTTGCCTTGTGAATCTCTTTTAAACCTTGCACCTCACACCTTAAACATATGTCCCCTAGTAATTGACTCTTCCATCCTGGGAAAAAGCTTCTGACTATCCATTCTGTCCATGCCCCTCATAATCTTGTAGAATTATATCAGATTGTCCCTCAACCTTCATCATTCCAACGAGAAAAACCAAATGTCTCCAACCTCATCATAGCTAGTGCCCTCCATGCCAGGCAATATTCTGGTAAATCTTTTGTGTACCCTCTCCAAAGCTTCCACATCCTTCTGGTAGTGTGGTGACCAGAATTGAACACTATATTCCTAGAGTGGCCTAACAGAGGTCCTATAAAGCCGCTACATGATTTTTAAACTCAGTGCCCCGGCTGATGAAGACAAGCATGCCATATGCCTTCTTGACTGCCTTCTCCACCCGCGTTGCCACTTTTAGTGACCTGTGTACTTGTACACCCAGATCCCACTACCTTTCAATATTCTTATGCGTTCTGCCATTTACTGTATATTTCCTATCTTTAATAGACTTCCAAAATGCATTACCTCACATTTGTCTGGATTAAACAGCACCTGCCATTCCTCCGCCCAAGCCTCCAGCTGATCTATATCCTGCTGTATCCCCTGATGATCCTCACTACTATCCACAAATCCAACAATGTTTGTGTCATCCACAAACTTACTCATCAAACCAGTTGCATTTTCCTCCAAATCATTTATCTATAACAAACTGCAAATGTCCCAGCACTGATCCCTGAGGAACCCCACTTATCACAGCCCTTCATTCAGAGACACACCCTTCCACTGCTACCCTTTGTCTTCTTTGACCGAGCCAGTTGTGTATCCATCTTGCCAGCCCACCTCAGATCCCATGCGACTTCATCTTCTGTACCTGTCTGCCATGAGGGACCTTGTCAAAGGCCTTACTGAAGTCTGTGTAGACAACATCCAGTGCCCTACCCTCATCAATCATCTTTGTCACTTTCTTGAAAAACTCAATCAAGTTAGTGAGACACGACCTCTCCTTCACAAAACCATGTTGCCTCTTGCTAATATGTCCACTTATTTCCAAGTGGGAGTAAATCCTGTCTCAAAGAATCTGCTCCAATAATTACCCTAGCACTGACACTGTAATTACCTGGATTATACTTGCTACCCTTCTTAAACAAAGGAACAACATTAACTATTCTTCAATCCCCTGGGACATCCCTATAAGAAGTCTCACAACACCAGGTTTAAGTCCAACCAGTTTATTTGATAGTAATCCCACAAGCTTTCAGAAACGATGTTCCTTTGTCAGGTGTGGAAGGTTCTGGTCAGAGAAAGACATATAAAGACACACACAGTTTGTGTGCCCTTCTCTGACCAGAACCTTCCACACCTGACAAAGGAACACCGTTTCCAAAAGCTTGTGGGATTACTATCAAATAAACTGGTTGGACTTAAACCTGGTGTTGTGAGACTTCTTGCTGTGTTTACCCCAGTCCAACGCCAGCATCTCTACATCATGACATCCCCACATCATGACATCCCCTGTAGCCAGTGAGGATACAAAGATTTCTCTCAAGGCCCCAGCAATTTCCTCTCTTACCTCTTTCGGTATTCTGGGATGTATCCCATCAAACCCTGAGGATTTGGCTACCTTAATGTTTCTCAAGAGCCTCCTTTTTGATCTCAACACTATTCAAACTATCTACACACCCTTCCTCAAACTCATCATCAACCAAGTCCTTCTCTTTAGTGAATACTGACGCAAAGTACTCATTTAATACCTCTGGCTCCATGCATAGATTCCCTCCCCTGTCCTTGAGCGGGCCAACCCTCTCCCTGGCTACCTTCTTGCTCTTTTTATTTATATATAAGCCTTGGGATTTTCCTTAATCCTGCTGGCCAATAACTTTTCATGACCCCTTTTAGCTCTCCTTGCTTAAGTTTCTTTCTACTTTCCTTGTATTCCTAGCCTTGACAAATGCTTCCTTTTTCTTTTTGACTAGGCTTACAACATCTCTCATTATCCAAGGCTCCTGAAACTTGCCATACTTATCCTTCATCCTTACAGGAATGTGCCAGTCCTGAATCCCTATCAATTTACGCTTGAAAGTCTCCCACATGCCAGATGTTGATTTGCCTCAAATACCTGCCTCCAATCTACATTCTCCAGTTCGTACCTAATATTGTTGTAATTAGCCTTCCCCCAATTTAGCACTTTCACTTGAGGACTACACTTATCTTTATCCATCAGCACCTTTAAGCTTATTGAATTGTAGTCACCGTTCCCGAACTTCTCCCCTTCTGGCTGGGCTCATTTCCCAATACCAGGTTCAGTACGACCTCTTCCCTAGTTGGACTATTTACATATTGTTTCAAGAAGCCCTCCTGGATGCTCCTTACAAACTCTGCCCCATTCATGCCCCAAGCACTAAGTGAGTCCCAGTCAATATAGGGGAAGTTAAAATCTCCCACTCCAACAACCCTGTTACTTTTACACCTTGCCAAAGTTTGCCTACAAAATGTTCTTCTATTTCTCACAGGCTGTCGGGCAGCCTATAGTAAACCCTCCACGTTGTGACTACACCCTTCCTATTCCTGAGCTCTACCCTTATTGCCTCCCTGTATGAGCCCTGCGAGGTGTCTTCCTGCAGTACAGCTGCGAAATTCTCAGAGACTGGGACAGAAAGAAAGAGACTGGGATGGAGTGGGAGAGCCAGACTGGGGTAGAGAGTGATAGTGTGTGCGATAAATAAGCAAGGAAGATGACAGATTGAAAAACTGGGTTGAATTTAGCAAGTGAAGATAGGGCTAGAGATGAATCTGCTGCATGAGGAAGTTCCTCTGTTAGCCTGGTATTGATAGATGGGGAAAATCAGAAGAATGTGTGAAGCCTGAAGATATTCTGAAAGGGCCTATGAATATGGAGTTGAATGTGGCAGCAAAAAAACTGGGCAATGATTCAGAGTGGAGCCTGGAAATCATTCTCCATTTATGAAATATAGCATTGTTTGATGATTGAATGCATATTCCTGTCTGAGAATTGTTACCCATAGTAGAGTCAGTGTGATGTCTGCCTGTTGTACTGACTGCTACCACATCTATATTGTATCTGCTATTGGCAGTTTCTGTGGTCTCTGTCTGTCAGTCACTGCTGCTGAGAGGAAGATGATTAGTCAAAATGTGAAGTGTTTCCACCTTCTCCAGTCTTAACATTACCAAGCAATTTCTACAGACTTTCTGCATTGAAAGTTTGGTTTGATACCTTACGTTAAAGGCGATACTCAAATACAGGTCATTTAAAAATGTTTTAATTCATGCCATTTCAGTGAAATACAACGTGTGATTCTGTTTTGCAGGTTGGCTGCAGTGCGACTGTCCCATCACCCTTGTCTATTCAAATCTGCATCAGTGGGATTTGTGCTGCCCATGGATTTTCGCAAGTGCCTCCATGTGAAGGCACGCTGTGAGGTGTACCCAGGCTCTGAAACCCGACGTTTCCCTGTCCCTGATGAAAAGGTTGATTGGGCAGTGCCGTGGGCAGATTATAAGCCAGTTGATTACACTGCCCCCTCGCTGTTCAGACGACCACCCTGGGCAGACCCACCTTACAGGTATGCCAGTGGGATGAGTTGATATGTGATCTCGCTCTCCAGCAAATAATGTGCACTTTGAGCATTTTGTTGCCTTAATATGGTCAATTACACCATGCTCCTTCACTGTCCATCTTTCATTGCCCAGCTACCTGCATTTTGTTCCACTCTATCCAGTCATAGCTAGAGCGTCTACCACGATCCCCTTATCTAAGGAAAGATATATTGGCTTTGGAGGCAATCCAGGGAAGTTTCATTAGGTTGATCTCAGGTATGGAGGCACAGTGGTTAGCTGCCTTACAGTGCCAGGGACCTGGGCTCAATTCTGGCCTCAGGTCTCTGTGTGGAGTTTGCACATTCTCCCTGTGTCTGTTTGGATTTCCTCCGGATGCTCCAATTTCCTCCTGAGATATTTAGGTTAGGTGGATTGGCCATGCTAAATTGACCCTAATGTCAGGGGGATTAGCAGGGTAAATATGTGGCATTACAGGGCCAGGGTGGAATTGTGGTCAGTGTGAACTCGATGGGCTGAATGACCTCCTTCTGCACCGTAGGGATTCTACAGGGGATTTTCTTATGAGGAGAGGTTGGGCCTATACTCATTGGAGTTCAGAAGAATGAGGTGTGATCGTATTGAGCTACGTAGGATTCTTAAGGACTTGACAGGCTCGAAGCTGAGAGATCATCTTCCCTTATGGGAGAGTCAAGGACCAGAGATTGCATTATCTCAGTAAGGGGTTGCCCATTTAAAACAGATGAGGTGGAATGTCTTTTCGGAGGGGAGTGAATCTGTGGAATTCTTTACTGCAGCGTGCTGTAGAGGCTGAGTCATTACGTATGTAGAAGGCTAAAATAGATTTTTAGACAGCAAGGGAATTAGGGTTATGGGGAAATGGTGGGAAAGTGGAGTTGAGGATTATATTGGATCAGTCATGTCTCATTGAATAGTGGCAGAGCAGACTCGGTAGACTGAATGGCTGATTTCTGCTCCAACATCTTATGACCTAACAACTTCTCTTCCCAGCATTATGGTTTAACCTTGGTCTGTTCATTTTTTCTCGTTGACGTGACTTTCCTTGGTGGCAGCCTCTGGAGACTTGGCTCAGTATTCACGTGTATTATTGACATCTAGCTGTACCTAACATTGGAACAGGATCGACTGTTCCTGCCCCATCATTCAATGAGATCATAACAGAGCTACAGCTACTTGCATACCTTGTCCTGTATTCCTTAATACCTTTGGATAACAAAAACCTATCAATCTCTGGTTTAAAATTTACAATTGACCTCACTTCAGCTGCTGTTTGTGGAAGAGGATTTCAAACTGGTTCTCTCCTCTGTGTGCAGAAATGCTTCCTAATTTCATTCCGAAACAGCCCCCAGGATCTTGACACCCCATCCAGTGGGAATAGTTTCTGTCTATCCACTCTACCTGTTCCTCTTTATAGCTTGAAAACTTCAATCAAATCATTCCTTTACCTGTAAATTCTAGGAAATGCATCCCTGGTTGGTGTAATCTCTCTCTTTGCATAATTTATCCCTTGCAGTCAGGGTGTTAGTTTGCTGAAGGTACACTGTGGGGCCCAGAACCGCTTACATTCCTCCAGGTGTGGTTTCGTGAGGGCTTTATACAGCTGAAGCATTCTTTTCCCCTCCTTGTATTTTTGCTGTACGGATATAAACATTCCAGTAGCTTCCTGATTATTTTCTGTACCTCTTCGTGACATCTGAATGATCCCAGCTCTTGGACTTTGGAGCATTAGAAAACAGAGTAGGACACTTAAACTTCCAAAGAAGATGTTAGGTCACATGACCTAAAGCTTGATCAAAGAGATAGGCTAAAAAAAAGTATAGAGCTGTAGGAGGGAATTCCAGAGCTTGGGGCTGAGGCAAATGGACCCACAGACATCAATGGTGGAGTGATTAACGTCAGGGATGCAAAAGAGGTAACTTCATTGCAGCGTTGATGTAAGCATACTCATGACAGTAAATAAACCATTAATTTAAACTATTAAAGGTAGCCGTGCTTTCAGCCGCCTAAGCGTCATGTTTTGGAATCCTCAGCCAAAATCCTTTTTCTTCCTCACCTCCCTCCTAGTGCATTAGGAATAAGATGCGGAAGGGGTGAGGAGTGGGGAGATTATGGATCCTCACACCTGCTCCACTATTCAGTCTGATCATGGCTGACCTTTGACCCTCAGATCTACCTTCCTGTCCAATCCCGATATCCCTTGATTCTGCCAAAGTCCAAAAATAAATCTCAACTTTGAGTATACTCGTAATCCCCTGCCATAGAAAATACGGAGTGAAAAACTCCCCTTTATTTTAGTCTTAAATCAGATTTAGACGTCCTTATGGAGGAAATAGAGAAAAATATAACAAGCAATTAAGAAACAAATGGCACGTTGGCCTTTCTTTGCAAGAAGGTTTGTGTAAGGATAATCAAGTCTTCTGTAATTATATGGGCTTTTGGTTGGACCACACTTGGGCTATGTATAGTTTGGTCTCTTTACCTAAGGAAACATGTACTTGTCGTGAGGGGGATGTAATGAATGTTCAGTAGATTGATTCCTGGGATGAAAAGGCTGTCCTATCAGCAGAGATTGAGTAGAATGGGTCTAAATTCTCTAAAATTGAGAAGGATGAGAGGTAATCTAATGGAAACATATAAAATTCTGAAGAGGATTGACAGGGTAGATGATTGAAAAGCTGCTTTTTTGAGCAAGACTGTCATAGTCTCAGGATGGATGGTTGGTAACTTAGGGTTAAGACAAGGAGAATCTTCTTTACTCAAAAAGGTTTTGAAATCTTTGGAGAAGTTTAAAGCTTAGTCATTAGTGTCACAAGTAGGCTTACATTAATACTACAGTGAAGTTACTGTGAAAATCGCCTGGCTGCCACACTCCAGGGCCTCTTCGGGTAACTGAGGGAGAATTTAGCCTGACTAATACACCTTACTAGCACGTCTTTCAGATAGGGAGGAAACTGGAGCGCTCAGAGGAAACCCACGCAGACACGAGGAGAACGTGCAAACTCCACACAGACAATGACCCAAATCGGAAATCAAACCCAGATCCCTGGCGCTGCGAGGTAGCAGTGCTAACCACTGTGCCAGCAGGGAACTGTGGATGCTCAGTCAATGTATATTTTCTAGGTGAAGAATGATGGATATATTTTGACTAATGGAATCAAAGAATATGGGGATAGAAGAGCAAAATGGAGCTGATGTAAATTCCGCAAAGAGCTTACTGAATGGCAGAACAGGCACAAGGGGTTGTATGAATTACTCCTCCTATTTCTTGTTAATTCAGTTACGAGCATAGAAACATAGGCTAAATACTTGCATTTATTTCACAACCAGAAGACTTCTCAAAGTACTTTACAGCCGATGTAATACTTTTGTAGTAAGAACAAAAAATGAGGGAACTACACAACTTAGGCAGCAGAGTGAGTTAAAGTCATGCCATAAAGCCTGATAATTTTTATAACAGAGATATGAATTGCCCAGTGTCCAGTGCAGAGAATTACACAGCAAGATTTCACATTTTAAAATGTTTACTGCAACAAACAAACTAAAATCAATACTGACTGAACATTACTTGGTAGGCAACTAATACTCTAAATCCCAGAAAAGGTATTCCCCATTAACTACTAAACAGAACCAAAAAACCCATGACTAGTTTGTACATCACAACACAGTCTCAGGAGAAACATAGTCGTGTGTTTAAAGTCTCAAGTTGCTCCTAGCTTTAACAGGATGTCTTCTCCATGCCCTACAGGGTAAATCTTCAAATGTTCCTTTAAAAAGAAAATAAATCAATCTTCTGAGTATAAACAAATGGATTTTCAGTACCAAAACATCCTCTGCAACTCCTGGTCTTTTGGTCTCCAGAACTGCTGTTTCTTCATTTAGGGAATCCATCCTCACTAACACTCACACTGCTGGTGGTTAACTCATAAACAGCCCTTTTCTTATGATATAAGGTGCAAAGCAGCACCTTTTATGGGCCTTTCCCCAAATCTCTCCAGTTGACTTTGAGAGTCTGGGGACAGGAAGACCAGTTATTGTTTCCTCTGTGTTCAGAAGTTAAAATTTGCATCTTACTTTAAATAAATTTTGACCTGCGTCTCTTTCCCCATGACTACCAGACAACATGGTTTGTCTCCATGTAGATTTTATAAGAGGTTACGTTTTCCCCAATTTACCCACTACTCCAATTTACCTTGAATTAAAGGTGACCGTTTAAAATTTAGCCATTTTTTTGAAGTCCAGCATTCGTAACAAAGTTAACATTTCAGATCACTAACTTTTCATCAAAATTGAAAAAAGTTAAAAAATGCATCTGAAGTATATTCAGTGTTATAATGTCTCAACTCAGCAGGCAATTTGCAAACAGCACAGAACCTAGAAACAGCAATCGCTAGATGATCTGTTCTTAGTGATGTTAGTTGAAGATAAACATTGACCAGGATACTATAAGATTGTAAGAAATAAGAACAGGAATAGGTCATTTGACCCCCTCGAACCTGCTCCGCCACTCAGTAGTTTCATGGCTGATCCGATTTCTCATGTCCACTTTCCTGCTCTTTCCCAAAACCCTTGATTCCCTTACTAATCAAGAATCTATCCATCTCAGCCTTAAATATGCACAAGGACTCTATCCTCACACTCCCTGTGGCAAGTGTTCCAAAGACACTCAACCTTCTGAGAGAAGAAATTCCTCCTCATCTTGTCTTAATTTGGCACCTCCTTATTCTGAGGCTATGCCCTTTGGTCCAGACTCTCCATGAGAGGAAACAACCTCAGCAGTTACTCTATCAAGCACCTTTAGAAGAATGAGATCGCCTCTCATAGAACATAGAACACTACAGCACAAACAGGCCCTTCGGCCCACGAGTTGCGCCGATCACATCAACACCTACCAATCTATAGACCTATCTATAACCCCCTATCCCATTAAACCCCATATACTCATCCAGAAGTCTTTTAAAAGACCCCAGCGAGTTCGCCTCCACCACCACTGACGGCAGCCGATTCCATTCACTCACCACCCTCTGAGTGAAAAACTTACCCCTAACATCACTTCTGTACTTTCCTCCCCGCACCTTAAATCTGTGTCCTCTCGTAGCGACCATTTCAACCCGGGGAAATAGCCTCTGAGAATCCACCCTATCTATTCCTCTCAACATTTTATAAACTTCTATCAGGTCGCCTCTCAACCTTCATCTCTCCAGGGAAAAGAGTCCCAGCTCCCTCAACCTAACTTCATAAGGCATGCCTCATTCTTTTAAATTCCAATGCTGGCAAGAACCACTGTGCTTTTTGTTGAAATAATGCTGTGGGATATTTGGTCTCCATCTGACAGGGCAGGTGGGGCCTCACTTTAGTGTCTCAATGGAAAATAATGTCAATTCTCTGAACTGACTCATGACTCGAAGTGCTTTGCAGCCAATGCAGTACATTTTGAAGTGTGGTCACAAAGGGCCATGTTAAGATGGTCTCTTCAAAGGAATTAAGAATTGACCCATTCTTTCCGATGATTCATCTGGACCAAAATACATGGCACCAATGGTTGAATACTAGTTCTATGGTGGTTGCTACGGTTACTACACAAAGAACATACTTAGGTATATTATATCTGTGCACATTGTACCATGTAGTAAATGTGACGTAGAAAGAAGGCTGACTTTTGATGAGATCAGTACACATTTTTAAATGTTAAGAATTTAATAAGAATATAATGCTGTCTTCGGCTTGCCTCAACCCTCTGAGGGTAAAGTGGTTACTGAGAAATGGACAGATGGAGTTGGGAGCTGCCATTTGCTCACAGGCCTTGCAGTCGTAATGTTGGGAACATGGCATTTAATTTATACTCTGCAAATTCCCACAAACAGCAATCTGATAATGACCTGATAACGTTTTTCAAAAATGTTAACGCACAAAGGATATTTCCCCTGCTGTTCCTTGAAATAGCACCATGGTATCCACCCGAGCTGGCAAGTGGGCCCTCTGTTTAACATCTCATCTGAAAGACGGCACCCCTGACAGTGCAGCTCCCCGTCAGTATTGCACTGGAGTGTAAGCTTTGATGTTTGTGCTCAGTCCTTGGAGTTGGAGTTGAACCTGGATCCTTTCCGAGGTGAGAGTGCACCTCATGACGATGTGGCTTGCGTAACTCAGTTGAGCCTGTAATTTATGGAGTGCGTGCCATTGAACCCGTGACATGTCTCATTCCTCTTCCCGTGCTTTAATTGTACAGCCTTCTCTTTCCTCATGTCACAGCACAGTAACTGGACTGTTCTTTTTGTTTTCACTTAGTGATGAAAGGGAGCTGGAAGCGCCATTGAAGTTCAATCATTTGGATGGTGGAGTGGACAGAACGTCCCATATTGTTTCATATGATGTGGTAAATGGATTCCCACGGTGAGGCTTCCTCTCTGTATAACCATGAATGCAGATAAACATGTCCATGCAATACCTCCCCCTAATTGATCCCATTCCTCCCATAATGTAATACCATTTTCAAACTTTGAGACTTCATGTTCAATATTGGTCACCGTGTTTATGTATAGATAACGTTACTGTACAGCTGAGAGAGTGGTAATCTGCTGGTAATTGTAAACCTGTGTATACACGTCTTTGACTTGGCCCCTCGTAATTGCTGAGTTGCTCATTACAGACTGGGACCAGCTGATGCTGCCGTGTTACTGACTTCCCTCTCCAGTGACGGGGAGAAGTCCTGTTTCCATTCATGGCGTCACTGGAGTAACACATGAGGGATTATATACACATGTTTCCTGATCACCTCACCACCAACTCAACATGACAAAACATAGATATTTCCATTTAAAGTTTTAAAGTTTATTTATCAGTGTCACAAATAGGCTTATATTAACATTGCAATGAAGTTACTGTGAAAATCCTCTAGTTGCCACAGTCCTGCGCCTGTTGGGAGAATTTAGCATGCCGATGCATCTAACCAGCATGTCTTTCGGACTGTGGGAGGAAACCAGAGCATCTGGAGGAAACCCATGCAGACACGAGGAGAACATGCAGACTCCACACGGATAGTGACCCAAGCCGGGAATCGAACTTAGGTCCCTGGCGCTGTGAGGCAGCAGTAGAGCCACCATGCCGCCCCATAATAAAGCAGTGGAAAATATTTTTCTGGGCCGTCTGGTGGTGCAGTAAGTTAAACATGGACTTTGTATTATTGGTCTAAATGCATTTCAATGGGGTGAGTGTCTGCATCGTCTACTGGTTGTGAGGGACTTGATGAAATTGGTTAGCACAGTATCAGTAGCCTGAATCCAGTGCATGTGAGCTTACAGTGTTCCTATCTATGAATCTCACTGAGGCTGTATTGTCTGGCCCTTGAACTGAGTGACTTGCTAGGCCATTTTGGAGCACCGTTAAGAATCGTGCTGTAGGTCTGGGGACATATTAGTCCACACCAGGTAAAGATGGCAGATTTTCTTCCCTCGAGCGGAACCAGATGGGTTTTTATGAGAATCGACAATGGTTTAATGGTCAATTTTAGACTTTGAGTTCCAGATTTTTATTGAATTCAGATTCCACCATCTGGCATAATTGAATTTGAGCCATAGTCCCCAGAGCATTACCCTGGGCCTTTTTTCATTCATTCACGAGACATGGGTGTTGCTGGCTGGCCAGCATTTATTACCCATCCCTAGTTGCCCAAATCAGTTGAGAGTCAACCACATTGCTGTGAGTCTGGAGTCACATGTAGGCCAAGCCGGGTAAGGACAGCAGATTTTCTTTCCCTAAAGGACATTAGTGATCCAGATGGGGTTTTCCGACAATCGACAATGGTTTCATGGTCATCAGTGGATTCTTAATTCCAGATATTTTTATTGAATTCAGATTCCACCATCAGGTGTGGCGGGATTTGAACCCAGGTCCCCAGAACATTTGCTGAGTTTCTGGATTAATAGTCTAGTGATAATACCATAGCCATCACCTCCCTTCTGGATTACTGGGCCTCTATGTCACCAACTCTCCTTGAACTAGGGAAGAAGTCTGTATCTATGCTGAGGTTTTGTGAATAAACCTAAGTCTGACTCCAAATCCTCCTTTTAATGAATAGGCGGTAAGCTATAATAAAAACCTCTGGGACAGTACCAAGGGGCTCTGAAAGCAGAACACACAAAGATCAAGAAAAGACTCTGGTGTCACAAATTGTGATAACTTTCTGCATAAACTGTTTGTTACATCTTTGTTCATCCCTCCATACGTGCACAAAGTACTTACAACCCACTATTGGGCATAGGGCAGTGTAATAGGTTGTGAGTTTTCTTCTACAGTTGCCGCACTACTGGGCTGGGTTTCTATGCATAATTGTGGGGAGGCAGCAAGTAGAGACCAGGAATTTCCCTTTAAGCAGGGAGGTGTGAACCTTAGCAGTTGCTTTTCGAGTATTTTTGAAAGTGCTCAATTTGCAGATTGCCAGTATACCTTCTCACTAATAGAATGATGGAACGCAAAATCAATTTGGGCAAAGAAGACAAAAGAGGGAGCAGTGTGACAGGATTAATGAGAAGCTGCGTTTAGATGTGATTTTTTTTTTTGTCAATTGCAAGTTATGACATCCGTTTTACTGAGTGAAGTATTTCAGCTTTAATCTAATGCGGTATCCCCACAGAGTATCCTGAATTAGAGTGAGGTGACCGCTGACTTGTTCTTCCAATTGACTCAGTTCTAGGATAGCTATTTCATACTGTCTGCGTGTTTGATGTACAAAATAAATTGATTCTGTCTTTTACTCTGTGCCTCAGAAATCCTTGTGGACGGACTGGACTGAGGGGCAGAGGACTCCTGGGAAGATGGGGCCCGAATCATGCAGCAGACCCTATTGTGACGAGGTATGTTCTCTTTGTTTATTTGGGAATCTCCCTGCATTTCAGGACAATGAGAATGGAGGGTGAGGCTCTATGGTGAGGACTTGCAATGCAATGACACTCAACAGCTGGCACACTCTACTTTGAAGCAGGTTCATAGAAGTAGGTGTCGGCTGTTCAGTCCCTCCAGGCTGTTCTGCTGTGTGGTTCAATCATAGCTGATCTGCATCTTAACTCTCATTTACCCTCCCTGATTCCATATCCAATATCCTAACCAAGCAAAAATTTATCAATCACTGTGTGGAAACTGACTCATCCGTCTCAACAGATTTTGGGAAGGGATCATTCTAGATTTGTGTCACCCTTTGTAAGCAAGCATTTCCTGATAACCACCCCTGAAAAGCCCCACTCTAACTTTAAGGTTGTTCTGGATTCCCCTGCCAGAGCAAATAGTTTCTCTCCATCTACGTAATCAAATCCTTTAATCAACTTAAACTATCCCTATAATGATTCAGATGTTAACTTCCCTTAAACCTACCTTTACTCAATCTGAATACTTAACCTTAATGATGCCAGTTTACAACAGGTACATCATTACTCCTGAGAGGGATACAGAGATATCCCTCTGTATCCCTCTGACCTAATCCCTCTGGATTTTGGGGAGGTTAGGTTTTAAGGAAAAATTTCTTTGGAAAGGAGACTTTAAGGTAACGTAAGTAAAACCTTTTGAGATGATGAAAGAAGT